>NC_138528.1:89184957-89674957 GCF_964234715.1 Podarcis melisellensis | reverse complement strand
GCTCATCCAATTTGCAGGTGATACCCAACTGAGAGGGGACACCCCCGTCCCCTTTCTGGTGTGTAGAGCAATGTACATATGTAACTTGAAACCAGTGGTGGGTAGGTGGGGACAACCTTGCTATGTTTTAAGTCACTCATGTATATAGCCTTTTGTGTAACATACTGCAGTAAAAACCAGTCTGGATGGCCTTCCCTTGTCAAAATGTGTTTTTTTTGTCAAATAATTAGTTTTCCAATATAAAAAAGGTCTTGTTTAGGTGCCCTTCTGATAATGTCTGGTTGCCAGAGTGATTTATTTTTCTGTGCTGCCATTTTAGAATTCTGACTGCTTGTTTTTGTTGAAGTTTTATTCTTGGATGGATGTGTTGTTGCTACTTTTATTCTTGGATGGATGTGTTTTGTGAGCTACTTTGGAGATCCCACTAGAACCAAAAAGATGTATCTATATCTGTATAGGTGTACGCTAATATGGCCTCGCAGCTGAGCATAGTATCAAGCTCCATTTCTACTTTACAAACTGGATCCACACCTCTAAGTTTGCCCCAAAGACAGGCTCTAAATGCCATAAGCATTCCCTTTTCCGAGTTTGGTCTCTCCTCCACTTTGTAGGGTGGGGCCTACTGCCAAACGGGGAAATGCGAGGCCAAGGCAACTGCATCCCCTTTCCCTCAAATGCTTATGGGTCCCAACTGAGCAGTGCAGTGCATAAAGCTCAATGTGGGGGTGAGAGAGGGAGTTTGCAGCCAAATCGCAGGTGCGTGTTTTGCTGGAGGCATTACCAGAGGTCAAGGATGCATTGCAGTTACCAGGTCCGATGTGGCCTCAAAATTTTAACAGCCATTGGTGGGGGAGTCTCTGAGGGCCACATTCGCCCCATGCTTGAGGTCCGCCCCCCAACTGTGGTATACAAACTACTTTGGTGGGAAGTGCTATAAAAAAACCACAGTTTAGGCAATACCTTTAGCCAGTGCTTTTTTTTCTTAAAAGATGTTTAGGGGGTACTAACATTTTCCTACTCATACTGAAATAGCGCCCCTCAATGAGGCCCAACGTAGATTCACAAAATGTTTGGGGGTATGCGTACCCCTGCGTACCAACAGAAGCAGCACTGCCTTTAGCAGTGGGGTGGCAAATTTTCCAGTTCAGCATCCGGGTAGACTTCGTGAGGCAAGATGGCTGGGGTGGGGGGCGGCGAAGATAAATAATAGATATATACATTAAACCTCGGAAGAAGGCAGTCTGTGCGGCTCCTCCATTTCCGTGAGGTCATCTTCCCCAACTCCACTTCCGTAGCTCCGCCTCGGCTTCTCCACCTGCGCCTCGGACAGCAGCCGACTGGGGATTGGCGCCCAGTCGCGCGGCCCGGAGTGGCGGGGAGCGGGCCGGCGGCGGCGGCGGCGGCGGGAGGCGGGGAGAGCGCGCGGCGGAGAGGAGAGGCCGGCGGCTGACCTCAGCGCCTGGGAGCGGCCAAGCAGCGGATCACGCGGCTGCTCAATAAAAGCGCGCGGAGAGGCGCCGGCTGCCGAGTGCGCGCAGTTTGGTCTTGGGCTGGCTTCAGGTCTCGGGGTTCGTAGCCCGCCTCGACGTGTAGGGGATTTTGGGTTTAGGGCTACCGGGCGGGCGAAGCTTAGCAGCAGCGGTAGCAACAGGCGTCGAAGAAGATGCTGTTTTGGCACACGCAGCCGGAGCATTACAACCAGCACTCGACAGGCAGCTACCTGCGGTGAGTGAGCCCTTCGAGCCCGGGGAGCGAGCGGCCGTAAGGCGGGAAAAGGGCGCAAGGTTCTCAAGCGGGGCGGCGGGGGGACGTCGACCGACTGACTTACCGACGGACTGTCTTGCAGCTAAAATGCGGGCAGACAGGAGCAAGGCAATGGCTTTGCGGTTGGGGCTATTGGTTTACGCTGCAGAGCAAAAGGAAGGTCTCTGGAGTGAGGGGTCTCCTTGCTGGGCTCCACATTAGCGACGTACATTGCAAGCTCCCGCTCTTATTTATGCGTGTTTGCTCCGAAGCAAGACCCTCTGCGCTCAGCGGCGCTTGCTTCCAGGAAAAGCGTGCATATGGTTGCAGCCTTCGAGGGTCCAGGTCTGCCCTGATGCGGGAAGGGCGGGGAGCGGGACCCAGGCGGCGTGGTGCTGTAGAGAGAGAGCTAGAAGCATACTGAGCAGGAATGAGTGGAGCCAAATTGGGTTGGTTTGTTTTTTAATATCGGGGGCGAACGACTTTAAGAGGTTGTGGTTGACTGGGCTCTTTTATAGAACACCATCAGTTGACAGCGCGTTGTGGAATATTATAGGCAATCTAAATTATGGTTACCAGATTTTTTTCATTGAATCGGGACACTTTTTTTTTTTTTGAAGCTGAGTAGCAACAGGGAGTCAGTAGTGGGGGTGGTGAGGCAAAAGACCCCGGGCCCAAGCACACATATTGTATAAAGGTGCAAAGTCCTTCTTTCACACCCTGTGAAACATAAATGTGCAGTTTTTTTAAAAAAACTGGGCAATGGCACGCCGCGCACCCATGACTCCCGAGCCTTCCCCGATCTCCTTCCCCCTTTGTTTTGACGGATCAGGGGAGGCTCGGGAGTCACGGGTGGGCAGCCATTGCCCAGGAGGGGCTAGCCTGGTAGTGCAGTTGGCTCTGGCTGGCTTCAGGAGTTGCTCGCTGCCATGGCGCAGGAAAAATGGCAGGCGCACGGCAGCGAGCAGCTCCTGAAGCTAGCCAGAGCCAACTGTGCTACCAGGCTGGCTCCGGGCTGCTGAGGCTGCCGCTACCACCTTTCCCAGGGACAGATTTGCAAATCTGGGGACATTCCGGGGACAGAATTTGTCCGAGGACAGATTTGCAAATCCGGGGACTGTCCCTGGGAAACGGGGACATCTGGTAACCCTAATCTAAATAAGTCTTTGGTTCTGAGGAGAGGGAGAGAGAGGAAAAGACACGTGTGTGGTGTGCGTGTGCAGTTTCTGAAGTTATGAGGATTTTGGTAAAAATAATGGATCTTTATGTAGCTGCGCCTCCGGCAAGGATAGGCGCCGTCTCGGAAAGATGTGGATTTGTGAAAGTGGACTCCGTTTAGACCTCATCTGTGTGCGTGAATCTTGTGGTTGGGGATGGGTTGCTGAGCAGTGGCAGCTCAGATGGGCTAGCTGGATGGGCGCTGTTCTCTGGAGCCAGGAGGAGAGAGTGATGCAGCTGTGGGTTATCATGCTCACCTGTTATAGCTAGGGAGAGCTGCCCTCTCTGTGGGTTCTCTTAATGGTTTGGACTTGTTTGTACATTTCCCACTTTTTTGGGGTGTGGGGGAAAGTATGATGTGGGTTTGAACAAGTGGAAATTCCAGAAAACTTAAAGGAGCCTGGTGACTGCAGCTTCTAGCCCCGGTCAATTAATGTCGATTACCTCTTAATGCCTTTCCAGTAATTTGTCACTGAAAAGCTGCACAGCTGTGAGTGAGGTGGAAGCTCTGACCTGCACTGGTGACCAAGTAGTTATTTAGTTTGGATTAGTTAACACCGAGTCCTTCGTTGTGTTTGTGCACTTACAGATTGCTCAGACTTTTCTCTCCCAGTGCATCTTATGAGAGAGTAAGGATCACACTTGGTGCTCATGACTGTGAATGCGTTAACTGTGGTATAAAGAAAAGCTTTGTAACTATTTCTAGACGAGTAGCCACTGCAACAGCGTTTGCCACAAAAGCAACAAATATTCTTGTGGTATCTTAAAAGACTAACAATTTTATTGTGCCATAAGCTTTCCTGGGCTGCTGTCCATTTCATCAGATGCATGAAGCGTAATCCTGGACTGGCAAGTATATACATATGCACCTCTTCAACTCTATAGATGTGCATATGGTACTATACAGCCATGCATATAATTGTGCTGAATTTGCCATTTAAGTACTATCTAACACTTCATGTGCTTTGATGAAGTGGACTCTAGTCCATGACAATGTATGGCATAATTAAATGGTTAGTCTTTAAGGTATCACAAGAGATTGATTGCTGGAACAGACTAGCACTGCCAGCCCTCCTTAAATGATGGGGTAACCAAGCCTTACTGCACCTTAAACAGTAGCAAATTTAGTATGGCATGGTTTGTTTTTTTTAGTAGAGTCCATAGATTTATCCCTTAAATTAATCCCTATATGAACAGATCTGGGAATATTTAGCAAAGTGGTCTTTGAGAACTGAGCAAGTGTCTTGCAAGCACTAGCAAATGTCTTGCAGATAGAGGCACTAGCTTTCCAAACCAGCTTTCTCTCATTCTTATCTCCTCCCCTCGTTTGAATGATGACGACTAGATCCTTTTCATTCACTTTACTGGGCTTGTTTAATCCAGTTTTTTCCTGCCTTATTTCCACATCGGTCACATTTTATTTATTTAGCAAAAGGGGCAGTGGGTAATGTAAAAGATAGCAAATGGAAAACCTACATTCCATCCCTTCCCAATAGAAAGCTATACTTGTACAGTTGTGTTTTTATTTTAATAGTGTGATTTTTATCTGTGCTTTTGAACTGTGTCTAGAATGCTATTTCAAAATCCATAGTCAAGCAATGCCTTTGGTAGGACCAACAAAAATGTCAGAAAACTGTGAAGAAACTCTTAAGATGACAAATGCATCAGACTGGATGGTGAACACAAATTGGGGAGTGAGGGGGAGAGAAAGCTGGTTTGATACTGAAGCCATAAAGTTTGCATTTAGCTGGTTTTAAAAATGGAGTGTAGGAGCAAATGGCAAACTTAAATTGCAATCACTTAGGTTTCATGCCTAACAGTTTCCCATGTTATAACTTGTTTGGCAGTCTAGACACCAATAAGCAGGCAAAAGCCAAGCCATATAGAGCAGCACATGATGCACTAATGGTTTGAATGTGCTGTTGGTACAGGCTTTTGTGTTCTTCCTACACCCTTCCCTGGCACAGTGTGGTGCTGGTTCCATGGTATGAACATGTGTATATGTGTTGACTTGAGTCTTGTCCTGGTCTCAGTACTGTTCAAGGGTAAGGGGCCCTTCCCTGGCTGTTGCTGTCTTGTGGGATCTCTCACCCAGGACCATTCTTGTACCCAAACCCTGAAGAAGACACCTGTCTGCTGCTAGCTGCACCTTCCCCCATCCTTTGATAGGAAATTCTACCCTTGGTGAAACAGTTCTGTTTCAACTTTTTAAAAGGCACAAAAGTCTCTCGGGGCAACTCTTACCTATTTCAGATTTGTGACAGAACCTTAACCTTGCTTTATTCTCTGTGTTTTGAGTATTTTTACTTCATCTCTCTCTCACCACCACCACCACCCCTCCCACTGAAATTCAAGCAGGTTCAGTGGCAGTTAATGCAAGGTAAACTCTGCAATCAATTTCTACATGTGGTTGAGCTGGAACTGTTAATGTTGGCTTGATTTATATTCATGTACCATAACAACAATATTGACAGCTGTTACCAACTTTCCTTTTTTGCAACTTTTTGCCATTTTATTTTTGTCCATCAGAAGCTACTATTGATAATTACTTTTCTGTAAGGTGTATATAGGTGCACAGAGGACTACGCTTGTGTTCTTTACAACCAAGAGGGTGTTTCTTTGTACAGTCATACCTCGGGTTACAGACACTTCGGGTTGCGTATTTTCGGGTTGCGCACCACGCCGAACCCAGAAGTACCGGAACAGGTTACTTCCAGGTTTCGGCGCATGCACAGAAGCACTAAATCGCGCTTTGCGCATGCGCAGAAGCGCCAGATCGCAACATGTGTGTGTGCAGACACGGCACTGCAGGTTGGGATCACTGCGGGTTGTGAACGTGCCTCCTGCATGGATCACGTTCGCAACCCGAGCGTCCACTGTATTGGACGAAAAAAACCAACTTTTATTTTACTATCTCCTTAGTTTAAAAAAAAAAGTGGGAAAGGGGGGGGAAGTGTAGAAACAATAAGTTAGCTTCTCATACAATCTGCAGTAAAATTTCATTCTACACAGGTTGTACATTGACAATAAAGGTATTATTATTATTATTATTATTATTATTATTATTATTAAAAGTAACAAATCTTGATTATGTAAGAGTTTGCTTGAATACATTGTGTATCATTTTACCAGTGGTATGGAGCAGAGATTATTATTTGTGTGAATGAAAGTACTTTGTCTCTTCAATCCTTATTCTGGTCCCAGCACTTGTATATTAAGCCAGTGTTTCTCAAACTATTTGATGTGGTGTACTGGCATTGTCCACCTCCGGGTGCCAGGGACCAGTACCATATTTGGTCCCTGAAGCTGTGGTGGAATCACTGCGGACTGGCATCTCATCACCCGTGGAACAGGACCAATTTGTGGATCAACACTTTGAGTAGCACTGTACTAAATATCTGCCCATGTAGTCAGCTACAGAAGCAGTTTATCTATTTTTCTCACTCAGAGTAGTGAGCAACATATCCAGTGCATCCTGTAACAGACAAAATATTTGAGGTTTTTTGCTCCTGTTTTGAATTTGTAAAATGGAAGGTTAGGTTGCTTTTTCTATTGGATCGGTTCTATTTGTCTATTTCCCCCCTCTTACCTAAGTGTTTTACAATTTCAATATACTAAAACAAACAAATGGTGCAAAATATAAAACAAGGGAGATTCTCCTAGGTCAACTGATGAGAGAGTGAACCACTGCATGAGTATTTTTTAGAGTTTCACAACTAGGTGTGGACGTGCCTAAATTTAGGCAGCTGGTAGAACTGAACTGCAAAGATTTTGGTGGAGTTATTCTGGAAGGGGTAGGTCAGTATTCTTTAACTCCTTTTGTTAACCTTGCTTTGTCCTTCTTGCAATGCTAGGTGAGCCTTTTGAATTGCATAACTGTGACAAGCCTATACTGTGGCATGGGGTGAGGTGATAAATGTAAATGGCTCTAAAACAAATAAATTGGCATGCTGTAAATAATCCTTGCTATAAGAGATGCAAAACCATTGTTGTGGAACAACCTTCTCTGCTTAGCTCTAAGCTGTGTGGTAAGGTAGGTATGCCTCTGGGCTGCGTCTTTAAAGCATTCTAATTATTTTTCATTGTCCCTACCCAGGAGATATTAGTTATATAATACCTGTGCTCCATCTCCATTAGCTTCCCTAATTGGGAAAGTGCTCATGACTTCCCAGAGTTAATGAAGATGGCTCCTGTATTTTCAGTGAGAGCTCTGTTGCTGCTCTGTCCCACTACGCTGCTGTTAAGCCAGAGCCCCTAACATAAGGGCAACCCATCTGGTGCCAGATGTTGAACTCTGAGCAGCATGGCCAGACAGGGATGAAGGGAGTTGGAGTCCAGAAACATCTGAAGGACAGCAGGTTAGGGCTGTCCTAGCACATTCCCTAACTGAAGCAAAGGTCTTATTCACACTCAGTGTTAGAAACTGAGATATGAAAGCTCAGAGCTAAATGGCACCTTAAACTTAGCTTATGGGCGCAACAGCAGAATGTCTAGGCACACTTTTTTAATAACAAGAATACAAAGCTGAAAATGAATGAACTGCAGCTCAAATAAGTTCATTTTTCACGTGGTCTAGTCCTTTCCCTGCCCACCCCTTAATATTCTTAAGAGGGTCTCTTCTCCTGTCTTTAGAGAGTAGCTGGAATTGGGGAGGCAGAAAAAGGTCCTCCTTTCCTTTCACCCTGCAGTTTTAATCTGAAATCTTAGGCTCAGTACTGTGCCCAGAGCTTAGAAACTGCTCGTGCTAATGAAATTCCCTGTCGGAAAATGCTCCTAGAACAGTGGGAGTTCTGTTGAACTTGGAAGGGCTTGCTTCTGAGTAAGTATGCACTGGCTCATTCCCTTGCTTAATAAAGGAGGGGTTTGGTTAACACTAATGTATTCATAACACTCACTACTGCTCAGGTTTTGATGATAATAATAATATCTGTCATTAAATGCTTAGCGCTTCCCCTGATGTTCAAAGCATTTCCCACACCCTCTCAGTACCTTATTTGTAGTAAACCTGTGAGTCGAAGCAATATTGCCTGCATACAGCAGATCCGATTCTGAGAGATAGTAGTTTACCTAAGGCCATTCACTGAGTTAATGATTAAAGTGAGGTTTGAACTGAGGTTGCCACTATGCTGGACCAACTTTTTACAACTAGATGTGTAAAGTACCTATAACTTTTCCCCTCCTGCCAAAAATCACATTCTCTAAACTGGCAGGGAAGGGCATTAGTGTGAAGACCACAGTAGAGGTGAGGAAGTAAGAAGTGCCACTGTCTTGGCCTGCTCCACAAACAACATTTTTCATGCAGATTATAGCTTCCACGCATGCCTACGTTTTTTGCGAAATGAAAGAAACTACATGTGACTGAGCATCACATGTTGTTTGGGTGCAAGGTTACGAAAAGCATCTTAAATGCAGTGAAGTAAGTAATTTAGTCACATGCTTAACACTATGGTTGATGTGTCCTTTTTTTCTCCATCAGATAAAATGTCAACTTCTCTCAGTTAAGGACTTTTTGTCACAAAATATTGCCAAATTAACATGTTTTGTTCAATGGGCTCAGAAACCAGATTCCCCCTCCTTGCCTTGATGCGTATACACCTGGCATGAAATTTCATGAAAATTGGTCCCCTATCTGAACTGCCAAGAGGTTTCATAATGACCATTGGAGCAAAATGTGTACTTAAAATGATGGGCATCTGTGCTGCACATATATGTACAGTGGACGCTTGGGTTGCGAACGTGATCCGTGTGGGAGGCACGTTCGCAACCTGCAGCATTCGCAACCCACAGCACCATGTCTGCACACACGCGGGTTGCAATTCGGCACTTCTGTGCATGCGCAGAGTGCAATTTAGCACTCTGTGCATGCGTGGCTGCCGAAACCCAGAAGTAACCCATTCCGCTACTTCCGGGTTTTGGCATGTCCGTAACCCAAAAAAACACAACCTGAAGCGTCTGTATCCCGAGGTATGAGTGTGTGTGCGTGTGTGTAATTAGATTTTCTGTTTTACAATTTTAAATACTCATTTAAACATCCTTACAGTATCAGTGACTTCCCTTCTTCTCCTTACATGGTTCATTTTGCATACCATAAATCCCGGCATATTTTACATAAACTAAACCATTCAGTATTCCATTATTACAATCATTAAAACTTATTTACACTGTTGAATTTATCTTAATGCTGCCAGCATTTTCAAGTGTACCCCCCCCCCCACATTCAATAAATATTTTCCAAATTCCTTTTAACGTATAAAGAAGATTGTGCTGTATATTTTGGATAACCAAAACATAATTATCAGACCAAGGGAACAAAACTAGTTTGATTTGTTTAGAGAAGCTGGGAAGTATGTTATTACTCTTTCAGCTCAGATATTGGTATTGTAATGTAATCAGTTACAAAATGGAATTGGTTTTGACTTGAACCAAGTACTGATGCAAAATGATTGGAAGTAGATTTTTTCTATCTCGTTAAAACTAGGCACCTTATGCTGTATGTACAGTGCACTAATGTACTACTTGATGAGGCTCTTTTAAAAGAGGCGAATTCATGACACTCTTGCATAGGTTCTCAGTCTTGTGACTAGTTCAGCAGCCTTAGAATGTGGCCTAACATGTTCAGAAACTTATAAACGCAAGTCTGCAGTCTAAACATAGCATAAACGTGAATATCTACCACAAGAGGAAATGTCACCCAGGAAGTGTTGTGCACCCATCTCCATTTATCTAATTCATAGGGTATGGAATTCATATGTGCTTTGTATAAGTTTTTTGAACATTGTTCTCTGAGTGGGACTAGCCTTAAGGTAACACTAGGCAACTACCTTGGCTAGCATTTTTTGTTGGAGTAGTAGATGGAAAGGGTTTTCTATTGCTACCTTGATGCTTTTGCCACTTAGGATGGGGCTTCAATTGTCTGTATAGCTCTTTGCCTATTGTACTATCCCTTCTAGGTTGGCAGAAGCTGGGACAGAGCAACAGGAGTTCACGCCATTGGCAGATTCGAACTGCCAACCTTCTGATCAGCAATCCCAAGTAGCTCAGTGGTGGCGCTGAATCCATGCAATGGGGTGAGCTCCCTCTGCTCTGCCCCAGCTTCTGCCAACCTAGCAGTTCAAAAGCATACCAGTGCAAGTAGATAAATAGATACCGCTGTGGTGGGAAGACAAACAGCACTTCCGTGTGCTCTGGCACTCGTCATGGTCCTCCATGTGCCAGTAGCAGTTTAGTCATGCTGGCCACGTGACTCAGAAAGCTGTCTGTGGACAAATGCCTGAAAAGCAAGATGAGCACCACACCCCATAGTTGCCTTTGACTGGACTTAACCATCCAGTCATCCTTTACCTTACTAACCCTTCTAATTCCACTCTCTCTTTAGTTCTTCCCAAACCCATTTCTTGCATCACAAACAAAATCTTAAGAGATCTGTCTTTCTAATGTAGAATAAATGTAGTTATTTTCAGCTGTCTTCTAAGCACTTCTTTAATTGGGCTGATCATTAGATCTTGAAAATATATTCTGACCAGCAGCTCATGTCTTCAGCTGCCAACTATATAAGCAAAATGTTCTTGTTAAGAAACAAATATTTTGACGTCCATTTAATGTGATAAGTATACAGGGCAGTAGTCTGATAGGAATCCAGATTGCCATCTTCAAACAATGTCCATTGCTTAGTCTTGATTAAGCTCATTGCCCAACACTGAAGAAATGCCTACTTTGCATGGTAAACCTGACATATTGGTGTTGCTGTGGGTGGGGGGGGCTCTCACACACCTATTTATGTGCAATTTCTGGTGAGGGAGATGTTGATTGAACTTCTGTGAGTTGGAAACAGATGCTGGTTTGAGGTTCTAAATTATTTCTTTGAAGGCGTACTTTTTGGGACGTTAAACTGAGAGGAGGCATTTCATAGTGCTACATGGGCGCTGTTAGGTACAAGGAAGATTGCAGTTCTGAGGAACTGAATTTATTGTTTTGTTTACTTGTCCTTGGATTCAACTGTTTGGTTTTGAGAAGAGAGCATCTCATTCTTTAGCTCAAGACCAGGCATAGGCAAACTTAGCCCTCCAGATATTTTGGGACTACAACTCCCATCATCCCTAGCTAACAGGACTGGTGGTCAGGGATGATGGGAATTGTAGTCACAAAACATCTGGCGGGCTGAGTTTGCCTATGCCTGCTCAAGACCATTTCCCAGCAAAATCTTAATTCTTCTCTTTTAAGAGTAAATGCTACATTGTAAAAATCCAACTCAGATGTGTTGGCATGTTCCTTTCACAATGTGTGCGCGCTCTCTCTCTCTCTCTCTGTGTGTGTGTGTGTGTGTGTGTGTATGTTAGCCCTCAGTGCTTTCCAACATATTTGCTACATTGCATGTTGTGGGAATAATGGCAGGAATGTGTATTTATGGGTGAACATTGCTGGTGTAAGTAAGTGAAGCCAGAATGGTTTTGTTGGAGTAGACTTTTCTACCCTTACACTGCTTAACAGAGCCAGTATGGTGTAGTGGTTAAGAGCGGTAGTCTTGTAATCTGGGGAACCAGGTTCGAGTCTCCGCTCCTCCACATGCAGCTGCTGGGTGACCTTGGGCCAGTCACACTTCTCTGAAGTCTCTCAGCCTTACTCATCTCACAGAGTGTTTGTTGTGGGGGAGGAAGGGAAAGGAGTATGTTAGCCGCTTTGAGACTCCTGAAGGGGAGTGAAAGGCGGGATATCAAATCCAAACTCTTCTTCTTCTTCTTAACTATATCTGCACATATTGCAAATGTTTCATTAATGAATTTGTTGTATTGGCTTTCTGGGAAACTGATCATAGCAAAAACAATGTTTGCTTGTGGGATATGGGTCCTTTAACCTTTGTTATTGTGCCAGTACTTCTGTGTGATCAGAGTTGTAATGCAGTGTTGCTAACTGGGTATGCATTGTGTTGTTTCAGTGATGTCCTCGCGCTCCCAATCTTTAAACAGGAAGAGCCTCAACTCTCCCCTGAGAATGACACAAAACTCCCTCCATTTCAGTATGTGCTCTGTGCGGCCACATCCCCTGCTGTGAAGCTTCACGAGGAGACACTGACTTATCTAAACCAAGGTAAGACTAACACAATTAAATAGAAAATTGCACTCCAGAATTTGCCAGACTAAATACAGCAATTCTTCAGTTCTTTTTGGCCTGGCAGTTGCCAAAACCACATGTGTGACACTCTGGTCAGTGCATGCAGCAAGCTCCGAGAACATTACGTGAAAGAGAACGGAATAGAAGTGTAGAGGTCAGGTCTTTAAACACCAGATTAATATTTCTGTGAAGCTGAGAGTTGACATATAGCCAACAAAGTATATATGGTTCTGATGAGCAGTTCTTCTCTGTTGTCCTTTGAAATGTGGTACTTGACTTCTGGTAACACCTTAGTGGTCTGCTCCAGTAAGATTGAAGACCAGCTCAATGCTGAGTGGTGAAAATATTGGCTTAGAAGGGCAACAGGGACCAACCTCTTCCAGGATCTGCTGAGGCACTCACCATTATTCTCCCTTTATCTACCCTGCAAATGAGTTGGGCACTGTCATTACACAGATACTTATTTCTAGTTGGTCAGGGTTTTGTTTTGGGTGGTTTTTTTTAATGTTTGAAGGAATAATGAAGTTGTGTATGTTGTGAGTTGGTTCTCATCATTCCTACCCCTCTCACACCAATGGCACAGGCCTGTCATGTGTTACTGTGTTGACATGGGAGCCACTTTCCCATGATCAGCCACCCTGGCAAGTCTCTGCAGAGAGGAATTTTATGGGTTCGATGAGTGATGCGGATCCTTCCCACACCACTTTGTGTCCCTCTGTCATTTTGTCCAACTCTCAATGTTTCCTCTTGACAGATGTTACTAGCATTAGATGTAAAAACAAGGAAGCAGCTCGGAGGCTGTTCCAGTAATGTATGAATTAGTCCTACCTAAAGCATTTCAGTTTTCTTTTTTCCTTTTAATAAGGTCTATCTGAATTGCAGATATTTTAGAAAATGTGGTTGCAAAAAATGGGAATAATGTGGTGAATAGATATACCTAAGTTGTGAGCCAGTGTTGCTCTGGGTTTTGTGCATGCAGGAAGCTTACAGTACTTGGTACCGAAAAAATTCTCTTTAAATCATTATTTTTAAGTGCATGACCTTAGTTATTTTATCCTACACCTCCAGCTCTATATCAGCAGCAAAAGTAATAACTTATCTCACAGCACACAATGTGGTCAGAGAATATACAGCTTTCCAAGCTTCATATAATTTCAGAAATGGACCTGTAACAAAGCACCGGGGGGGGGGATTGTGCCTTCTTGTATAATCAGTTCCTGTATCCTTATTGTGCAGTTTTCTCTGTAATGTGTTTTTTTAAAAAAGGTTTGTTTTTGAACACAGTTCACTGTATGCTACCAAAAGTAGTTCTAATTACTACTGATGAAGTGATTTAAAGTCCTGTTCTGGAATGGGATATGTTCCATGATGAGATGTGATTATGTGTAGGAGACATGGTGATGGGAAAGACAGACAGTGGCTACTAAGTGCTATGGTGATTGCTCAAGTAAATGTTCTTCATTAGGAATGTTACACAATTGGTATCTTAAATAATGTATTACTTTAAAAGAGCTGCTGCTATGGTGTTTGTATTTTTAATTTTGCTAAAGGCTCCCTTTTGCATTCTTAGTTTCTTGATCTAGGAAGACTTTAAATTTGAGAACCCATAAGTTTTGTTTGGCCAGTGATTCCATTTCCTCACAACACAACATAGCAAGCGTGGTTACCTTTTAGTTCTAGGTATTTAGTTATAGGGGGAGGATCCTGCCATCAACCAGGGGAATCCCGTGATCGACTGGTAGATCGCGATCGATCTGGACTAAACTATATAAACTGGACAGCCCTGGACTAAACTATAAAAATAATGGATCTAGAGCAACATAAGATACCAAAAACCCTCCATCCCTTTCTTACATCTGTGGAAACAGAGCTTACCTATGATGGTGACTTTTGGGGGGTCCCTTGTAAAATTCAGGGACGCGGGTGGCGCTGTGGGTTAAAGCCTCAGCGCCTAGGACTTGCTGATCGAAAGGTTGGCGGTTCGAATCCCCGCGGCGGGGTGCGCTCCCGTCTTTCGGTCCCAGCGCCTGCCAACCTAGCAGTTCGAAAGCACCCTCGGGTGCAAGTAGATAAATAGGGACCGCTTACTAGCGGGAAGGTAAACGGCGTTCCGTGTGCTGCACTGGCTCGCCAGATGCAGCTTGTCACGCTGGCCACGTGACCCAGAAGTGTCTCCGGACAGCGCTGGCTCCCGGCCTATAGAGTGAGATGAGCGCACAACCCTAGAGTCTGTCAAGACTGGCCCGTACGGGCAGGGGTACCTTTACCTTTACCTTTTACCTTGTAAAACTCATGAGGATTCATAAAGATCTGTGGTTGCCTTGTTTTTACCATAGCAGTAGTGAAGACGCTGAGTCTGAGAATTCTGTGGAGGCAGATGTAATTGGTGGCAACTGAAGGGATAAAAATCATGCCAGTTCAAGAGGACCCACTTAATCATACTGGATCTTTTTTAAAAAAACAAAATCCAGCAAATCCCCATATTAACACAGCAATGGAAACCCAGCCCCACCGAAGCCCGTGGGCCCTAGTGTACCCTTTACAGATATAGCTGCATCCCTCTATTTTCCTCTAGAAAGGGACAAGATGCTTCAGATGCAATCAGCAGACAATATTCTCAGCAGACATGAATCTGTGCAGGCTGTTGCTAGAAAGAATGCAAGACAACTTCCCTTTCCCCGCGAGTCCTTCATGCGTATACCAGATGACCTGGCAGAGGGTCTAGACAACCACAAATAATGATGGGATTCCTAATCATAGGGTAATAGTTTGGATCCTAGGAAGGATAAACAGGTGGGTGCCATCGTAAGTGCAATACCTCAGCTATGCAATGTGTTTGAACACAAAGGAGTGATGGTGATGGGACTACAATGGTTGCTCTTTTCTATGTGAAAATAACTGGTTTCAAGCATTTCAGAGAGAAAAAGCAGCAAAGAGTGCAAAATAGTGTGGGAGTAGAACAGTTTGGTTCTCCTGAGCCGAAATAGACTTCTAAAAAGCCCTTTTGAATAGTAGAATTCACTAATTCACCCTTCCTTACTGAAAAGAGCCAGAGAAGCAACAAAAGTTGGCCAACTTTGGCAACCAAGGAAAAAATTATGGTTACTAGGAACCCTGGCCACCTCCTCATGTCACTGCAGTGTGAGCTCCCTGCTCCCCCTTACCAGCACATAGCTTGGACCTGGAATTGATGTTTGTATTGGTTTGGCCTCTGCATATTCAAGATGTGCTGGTTGCCACCTGACAACATGGCAGCTCTTGAGCTACCTCCAGCTCTTGAGGTTGAGAGGGAGGGGTAAGGGGCTGCCGTGCAACTATTAGGACAATCCCAACCCATCTCTGCAAGTTCTAAGATTGAGAGGAAGGCCGGGGCTCAGCACACTTGCCAGAGGGCAGAAGCATGCTTGCCATGAGCAAAAAATGTAAAATACAGACACTTTAATCAGAAGGACAGATCTTTCAAATATTTGATTTGTTACCTTTCTGTCACCCCCCCCAAACTGTTGGCAGGCAGGCATCTCTTTTGTCCTAAATGGAGTGCTGTTACATTTATATGGCTTAAATTGCAGGAGGAAAATAGTCTTATTAAATACAAAGAGCCCATAAACCACCTTCTAAAGACAGGTGGAGTTGCTGTGCATCATACAACCCAGGAACATTGTGAACTTGGCTTGTTTTTACTACCTTTCTTTTATTGTGGAGCAGCACTGTATACATTATACTCAGCTTTCTTAGAAGCATTATGTAAATGCCTGTTGCTTCAGGGGTGTCCTCCTCTGATCTTGTCCTAGTCCTAAAATATTTAGTATAAATGCCGTATTTTTCGCCCCATAGGACTCACCTAGGTTTTTTTTTGGGGGGGGAAATAAAGAAAAAAATTATTTCCCCCCCCCCCACAGGCGCGGGGCTGGCGCGAGCTTCCGCCGACCCCAGCCCTGAGAACAGCCTGCTATCCGCAAGCCTAGGGAGCCTGGCGCGCCCCAGGCTTTGGAATGCAGGCAGCTCTGCGCAGCCCTCGGGAGCCTGGCACGAAGTCGTGCCGGACTCCGAAGGGCTGCGCTGAGCTGCGCGAAGCCTGGGACTGCAGGCAGCTCTGTGCAGCCCTCGGGAGACCGGCGTGAAGTCGCGCCGGGCTCCCAAGGGTTGCGCAGAGCTTCCTGAAGATTGGAGAGCGAGAGGGGTCGGTGCGCACCGACCCCTCTCGCTCTCCAGGCTTCAGCGAAAGCCTGCATTCGCCCCATAGGACACCTCTTTATGTCATATTTTTTTAGCCTCTAATAATGTAGTCAATAAAAGCATTGCTTGCAAGAATGCAGTGCCTCAAGCTGCCAAAGTATTAAGAATAAAACATCATTAACTGTCATATTGGCCCCAAGCCCCATACACAGAAACACTGTGTAGCTGAATTGAAAGAGGAATGTAACATTTCATTGTTGGGTTGATTCAGTTAATGTGCATTGGTCACATCAAGGGAGTCTTTTCATAGATAAGAGACCAGTTTAGCTCTAACATGCCTTCCCTTGATTATCACTTCATCAGGTCTGTTTAACCTGTCCTTTGACACTCCTTAGTTGCAGTGGAAAGGTAAACTGAGACTGGTGGTTGAGTCTAAAACTACACTGGCCAGTTTTAGAGGTGGCACCTTTTAAGCTACAAATGTACATAAGATGTTCTTTTAACAAAGCTGTAATGGGACTACCTTGTCTAATGGGGATAAAGGTAAAGGTAAAGGGACCCCTGACCATTAGGCCCAGTCGTGACCAATTCTGGGGTTGCAGCACTCATCTCGCTTTATTGGCTGAGGGAGCCGGCGTACAGCTTCCGGGTCATGTGGCCAGCATGACTAAGCCGCTTCTGGCGAACCAGAGCAGTGCACGGAAACGCCGTTTACCTTCCCACTGGAGTGGTATCTATTTATCTATTTGCACTTAGATGTGCTTTTGAACTGCTAGGTGGGCAGGAGCTGGGACTGAGCAACGGGAGCTCACCCCGTCACAGGGATTCGAACCGCCGACCTTCTGATTGGCAAGCCCTAGGCTCTGGTTTAACCCACAGCGCCACCCGCGTCCCTCTAATGGGGATAGGTGGCAGCAAATTGTATTCTATGCCTCAATAAAGTCTTCCTTTGTTGCCACAGTTCTTTCTGTGTTAAAATTTCAATTGGGTAACCGCCTAAAATTTGTCAAAGGATTGCCCACTCATAGGACAGGGGTTGCCAACCTTTTTTGATCAGCAGTCACATTTTGAACTTTGGTAAAGTGTTGTGGGCACCAAACACAAAATGGCTGCTGTGGAGGCATAACACAAAATTAGAGAGTACCATCATTGCTGTTTCCCCACAGAGAGTACAGTAATTGTTGTTTCCCCACTTCAGTCTCAATTAAAGGAAGTCAGCTATGTCCTGGTGGTCCTGATTGTGGAGGTCACACATGATCTCGCACTCTCTCTCTCTCTCTCTCTCTCTCTCTCACACACACACACACACACACAGTCTCGAACATATTGACCACAGGTCACAGACACACAGGATATCTCTGTCTCTGACCCACACCCTTCTCCCCTTCTCCCTCTCACAGACCATGCATACATACATACATACATACATACATACATACATACATACATAATCTCCCACTTCTCCCCCTCTGGAAACACACACATCACATGGCCATCTTTCCTTCTCTCTCTTAAATGTATCTTTACCTCTCTCACAAACAGGCATCTGCAGGAATATTTCCCGGGGGGGGGGGGTAAAGTAAAACACTGAAAGGGTGGGGCAGGCTAATTTATCACTTATTTTTTTAGAAGAATGGTATCTGTACGTTTTGCCTCATATCTCAGGTTCTAAAAATGCTAGAAACTTCTTTTAAAAAAATGAAAGCTGAGAATCTGTGGTTTATGGCTCATCTCAGGGACACCAAAGAAGGCCTTTGTGGGTGCAGGGTTGGAGACCCTTGACTTAGGCTGGTACTGGTTAGGAGGAAGTTTACACCCAACACACACACTCACTGTTACTAACCATATCCACAAATGAAATCCTCCTATTCAATATTTGTAAATTTAGAACATTTTTATCCTGCCTTTCCATTCTGGAATTTGAGATGGCATATATGAGTTTCCTAGGTAGTTTGCCACTGAAACACTGATTGCAACCAGAGCTGCTTAACTTTAGAAGGTGTTATGTGCCTTCAGACCAGGCCATGACCAGCACTAATAATACTGCAGATCCAAGAAGATATGTCATATAGTATTTGAAAAACCAAATGGCACTGTTCTTCTCTTCCTCTCCCCATGTTCGTAAAAACATAGCATTTAATGGTGCTCCAGATTCTGTCACCTCCTTCTGCCTAATAGTAGGGCCAATCATGAGACTAAGTTACAGCTTCCTGCTGCTTGCAAATTACTACATTCCCCCTGCCTCTCTCTTTTGCACAAAGTTCCATTTTATTCCTGAGCTGCTTGTCCAGCCACAGCTAATGTCATAATTTCCATGGTTGCAATCCTCTGTAGAACTTTAAGGCTATCAGAATAAATATTGTCCCTGGAGTGAGTTCCAGAAAAGTAGCATTCTTCTTTTCTCTGCAGGAGGGAGATATAACGGCCATTTCATTTTACTTTGGAGAGTCCAACCCCACCTGTGGTCAAACCAGAACTTAAAACTGATCACTATTTTAGATTGTCTTGTTACACATTGATCTGCATTCTTGTGCAAGGTTGGGAGGTGGCTGCAGGAGGAACTTGAAAAACCAGCTCCTGTGGCTCTGCTCCCTGATTTTATTGTATTTATCATTTTGCTCTTGTTCTTGATATTTGTTTACTAAACAATGTTTTTTTGCATTCAGAACTAAATTACCGTATTTTTCGCCCTATAGGGCGCACCGGCCCATAGGGCGCACCCAGTTTTCGGGGGGGGGGGGGAATCAAGGGAAAAAATATGACCCCCCCCCGCAGCTCTGGGAGCAGCGGACAGGCTGCACGCAGCCTGTGCGCTACTCCAAGACCTTCTCCCTGCTTTTGTGGGAGGTGGCAGAATTCCCCCACCTCCCGCAAAAGCCCACAGGAGGGAGAAGAGACTGACTGACCAACCTCAAAGCTAGGTCGGGGAGCAGCGCTTAGGCATCACGCGCCTTCCGGCTGCCCCCCCAGCTTGTGGGGCTGGCGGTGGGGGAAAGCGCTGCTTTCCCCCACCGCCAGCCTCAAAGAGCAGACTCTCCTGGCTTCAGCAAAAGCAACGCGAAGCCTCTGGAGCGCAGGCTTCGGAGGCTTCGCGTTGTTATCCCTGAAGCCAAGGAGCCTGCATTCGCCCCACAGGACGCACACACATTTCCCCTTCATTTTTGGAGGGGGGAAAGTGCATCCTATAGGGCAAAAAATACGGTATATCACCAATCAGGGGTGGGTGGGTGTAAAGGACCCCTGGATGGTTAAGTCCAGCCAAAGGTGACTGTGGGGTTGCGGTGCTCATCTCGCTTTCAGGCGGAGGGAGCCGGCGTTTGTCCACAGACAGCTTTCCAGCTCATGGGGCCAGCATGACTAAACTGCTTGTGGTGCAACGGAACACCGTGACAGAAACCAGAACGCACAGAAACGCCATTTACCTTCCTGACGCAGCGGTACCTATTTACATGGACTGGTGTACTTTCGAAGGTCGGCAGTTCGAATCCCTGCGACGGGGTGAGCTCCCATTGCTCTGTCCCAGCTCCTGCCAACCTAGCAGTTCCATGTGTTGTGGCTTCTGTCACGGTGTTCCGTTGCTCCAGAAGCGGTTTAGTCATGCTGGCCACATGACCTGGAAAGCTGCCTGTGGACAAATGCTGGCTCCCTTGGCCTGAAAGCGAGATGAGCACCACTCCCCATCATCGCCTTTGACTGGACTTACCCGTCCAGGGGTCCTTTACCGTTACCTTTTTAAATATATATAGAGAGAGAGACAGACAGACAGACAGACAGAGGTATGCTAATTGTTGTTGGCTGTTTTAACATATAAATGGTCTAAAAAGAGTAGCTTTGTGTTGAAAGTTGATGACTAGACCATTTACCTCATATTGATAAGTCTACTAAGCAGACACAGCTATGTTTCTAATAACATTTAGCAAGTCCAAAGCAGAACAGATCTGTACATCTGGAAATAATGCCTCAGATGTTCTTATTGAAAACTTGTATGTTAAAAGACTGTACTTATTGGGAGTGATTTTAAGAAGCCAGCCTGTCAGTCTTTGAGTTGGGATCCTATGGGAGTTAGTAAATAAACTTGGCTGCTGAGAGAACAGGAGGTAGACCCAATTCTACCATCACGGTTCTGTAAAGAACATATATTTCTAAGGCTTTGTGCATCCATTGAATTAGGCCAGTCATTTAGGATGCTGCCTCGGTTCTTGGTGGGCATCATCTGTTCTGAGCAATCAGCAGTTAATTTCCTGGTTGCTAAGGATGCTGACAGTGCAGTTAACAATGTATTGTGTTATGAGTTGTGGGAGCCACAGTTTGTGGGGGGCAGATACCCCTAAATTTCTGAGTCTAATAAGTGTTAGAATTTACTCAGTGCTTGGGAGTGTTGAAATTGGCTGCCAGACACTGGATTCAGTAAAATGTTAAAATGCAGGCCAGACCAGCTTCCCATGTTCAGGAAATCACTTGGGAGATCAGCCCTTAACCAACAACAAAGGGAAGGCAATGGGCCATTTGGAAGGCTAGAGAGAGGGGACTCTGTCAGATGGCCCTTGGGGAGTAGCCCCTCCTCTAGCTCTGTTAGTTAGCAGGACAAAGGCCAGAGTTTGAAGGAGAGCATTTTTTTAGGGTTGCAGTCTGTTAAACGCAGCAAGCTGGAAGCTGAGAAAGAGGGCCATGGCTGGCATCTGTTTGAATCCAAAGCCGCTGTGGCTATAGCAGAAGCAAAACCCTTTTGGGGTGTTAATGCTGTGAATGCTTTCATCATAGGCTCAGGTTATCTATATGTATAAATAAACCATATATCCTAAAATCACCACAGTCTGCTGTGCCTCATTTCCAAAGGAAACACAAACCCTGGGTAAGCGCCTGAAACCCCTGGAATCTCTCACTACTCAGAGATTGGGGCACCATGTGTTTACTCAGAAGTCACTCTGGTCATAGATGCTATGTTAGTTTGTTTAGGATTGTAGACTGAGAGCAGCAGCAGAAGCTGCCTGTCTATACAGCTGTTCACAAACAACTAGAGGGAAAGATCCAGAGCTTAGATATTCAGTCAAGACTGTGACAGCACTCTTCCACAGTGCATCCCGATGCTAAAAGGAGATGCCAGCCAACAAAAAAACAAAAAAACAAAAAAACAAACAAAACCAGGTCTATGGTCTATGGTTCAGAACCTACTGCTTGAAGATGCCTTTCTGCCAGAAGCAGACATGCTAATTAGACCATAAATATGCTTTAGGTCCCCCATACATGACAAGTTTATAGAAAGTGCCAAGGAATTTGAAGACACTTTGTTCTTTAAATTTCCAAATGGATAATCTGGCCAAGGGCTCAGTCTTCCTCTCTTAAGAGGTTACAATAATGCCTGACCATTTCCTGGGAGAAACTTGCTATATTGCAAAAAGAAGAAAAAATCACCCTTCCCAACCAAGCATGATTGATGCCAGTGCAACTGTCTATTTCTCTTCTTGCTGCAACATGCTTAACCTGCAACATGCTTAAACACCTTGGAAATGTTTCCTTGAACTCCTAGGTCAGTCTTATGAAATCCGTCTACTTGAGAATAGGAAATTGGGAGAGTTTCAAGATTTAAACACAAAATATGTAAAGGTAAGGAGATTTTCTTCCTGCTGCTACATACAGGCACACTCTAATAAGATGGTCATACCATTGGAAGAGAATTGACTAGGGAGAGGGCAGGACTTCAGGGTGGAGTGGGGTGGGCTTTCTGATCTGAATTCCTTTCGATTCAAGGAGGAGTTGGCAGTTTGGGTTCTGGAGCCCAGTATATGCCAGTGGATTTCTGTTTTTCCTGTCTTCTTTGAATAATTTTTACATCTGTTATTCATAAAAGACCAAATAGTACATTTACCTCACCAATCCCCAACGTGTTTTTAAGAGTTCTGGGGTCTATTCTAGGGTGTTATTTTATTTTTTTAGTATACAGCATTTTTCTGGCCTGGCCTTTTAGGCCTCAATGCTGACTTCAGGGTCCAGCATTCCTCAGAGCTTCACATTGCAGAGAAACATTGGCAACAATGGACAAATTGTATCTTGGGGGATCATGTCTATTTTCATGGTTTTTTTTGTTGGTGAAATGCCCCAATGAGTATTTAAGGGCACATGGCATTCCTGAGTACATAACTTGAAAACCACCGATATAGACCTCTTCCCCCGACCTCCCATTCAGATGACTTGGATACAGAATAGACCCTTAATGCTTGCTCACATGCTACATGTCGTACTCCCACAGTTACATATCTTGCTTTTCTTTAATTCTTATTCCAGCCATGGAAGGGAGGGGAATTGTTGTTGTTGGGAAGCATAACAAGAAGGAAGGTTTATCCTTTCTCTCCTTAGATGCAACTCACCAAATATCCTCCCCAACAGCTACAGGGCTTAGTAAAAAGCCAGAGAGAGAGAGAGAGAGAGAGAGAGAGAGAGAGAGAGAGAGAGAGAGCGCGCCCATGGACACCCCAGAAGATTGGGGGTAGTCACACCTGCATGTTGCAATCCCAATAAAAAATCTCCCCCTCCACGGATAAAGTAAAGCAAGACATGTATCTGTATGCTACACATAAAGTGAAACATATAGTTTGACCCATATTTGGGAGATGTATTATCTTTTGTTTGATTTAAAGAGAAATGGAAAAGGTATTTAATAACTTTCTGCATGTAAATACATGACTTGTCAAGGGTGCTTAGCTATCTGTCCTTTCACCACTGCTGCTGCCACCACTCATGATCCTTATCTACAAGGTGTGGCCTTTGACAGCAGCATCCAGTGCCTACTCCTTTCCTGCTTGTATGTGGCAATAGATGTAGTGAGTGGGGGGTCAATACAGCACAGCCTTAAACCAGTCATTTTATGAATAATTTACTAACTTGACATTTCTCCTTGGCTTAAAAACCCAGTCTTTGGGCTCAAGTATATAGCATGTGAACAAGCATTTAGCAAAATATTGTGGAATCCCACTTTGCGCAAAGTAAGCTGCAATAAGCGTCACAGATCCCACTGTAGAATCCACATAAGGAATCTCTTACCCTGGTCCATCTTTCATGCCATAGGCACAGCTCACAAAATGCAACTGGATCCCGAGATGCGTGGGAGGAGGGAAGACCATCAATGCAAATAGGTCATTGGATGAATAGTTTTGAGTCTCACACCCATTCCTTCATGGGTTCTTCATTTGGATGCAGATGCTCTACTGTCTAATTTGCCCCCTTCAACAAATGTTCCAATGAAATGGCTTTGCTTTAAAGAAAGGGGCCATTTGCAACATCTGATATTCGTACTGCATATTGCAAAAGCAGGTTGTTTTGTTGTTGTTTTTTGTTTAGATTTGGGTTCCCACCCCTCAACATCCAGCATACGCATCTGTAATTTTATTACAGTTATTTGAAATAATCTAATCCTTTTGTTTTTAGGTTTTCAAGTTGTATGTTCAAAATATTTCAAATCTCCTTCCTGGATAGTGTCACCAAAACAAGACTCCTGTAAATGGGATGTAAGGTCTAGCCAAATGGCACTGGTACCCCACAGAATAAATGCTCTGTGCCTTTGGCCATATTTACAGCTTGATCCTGGTGACTGGCCACTGGTGTATTTTCAACAGAAGGATAAAAACATCCCCCAGGTGTCAATTACAGCATGAAATTTGGCCAAGCTGGCTGATATAGTAGCAGCAAAGTTGCTATCTATAGGATTGTCTTTAGACACAAAATCTTTCAGTTTCTCATTATTCTTCCTAGTCTGTTTGGTGTATATGGTGATGGGTGACCTTTGTAGAGAGCTACATCACCTTGCTTTTTTTTTTTTTGTTCAAAGCGGAGCTTGTCTGCATTAAAAAAAATGTACCTGAATCACTTCATTAACTTCAGCCCTCTTCTTCTCTCTCAACAGAGCATCATTCGTGTGGTTTTCCATGATCGCCGTCTGCAGTACACGGAGCACCAGCAGCTCGAAGGCTGGAGGTGGAGTCGGCCAGGAGATCGCATCCTTGACATAGGTGAGAACTTTTCATTATGTTGTCCTTTGAGGTGTTTCCTGAAGTAATCTACAAGATATTTCTTCAAGGCACTATCACGTGGTAAAACTGCAAGCTTTAAATCAAGTCATGCTCCTCCTCATGGAATCAGAGCATCCTGTATTTTTTTACGGTATATTTTCTACTGCCCCCAGCATGTAGGTATGTATTTCATTGTTTGCATTGTAAATATATTTATACCCCACTTTTTTTTGTTGAAAACTAATTTACACTTAAAACCAAAACAGAGCACTGCATAATCAATAAAATTACAACAACATAAAACACTGTTGTTAAAAAGCCATTTTAAATGATATCATGCCTAAGCATTCATTTTGGTTCTTAATATGAGAACACTATTTAGAAATGGCATTACAGTTGCAGTCACAGCAAGATAGGGGGATTGATTCTCATGCAAAATGGTGTTTATTATGTTTCTTTCTGACTTTTCGAATGCATCTGGTGATTATATTGCAATGTTGTTTCTGCTCTTCAATTTTAATTTTTTTAAAATTTTAGGGGTTTTCTTCTACAGATATCCCACTGTCAGTCGGCATCCTAGATCCCAGAGCCAGCCCCACACAGCTGAATACAGTAGAATTTTTGTGGGATCCCTCTAAGAGAGCATCAGCATTCATTCAGGTAAGGAAATAACATTCTATTTTTTATTCCTTTTTTTTAAAAAAAAGAAAAACCACTTTCTCCTTTTAAAACCTTCTGGGACACATATTTCATTGAGTATATATAGAGAATTTCAAACCAGAATACAAATATGCCATAACGAAACATATCCAACATATTAAGGGGAGAAAGATCAAACCTTTTCAAGTAATAAGTGAAAACAAAACCTTTCTATCTCAGCTGGCTAGGCCAAAGCAAACTAGCAATATTTTGATGGTTGTTCAAGCAGGGTGCAGAAATCCTTTTACTTAACTTCATTGCCCAGTAGTAGTTCTGGATATTACTTATTAGGAATGTGTTCAGTCCAATAAGGCATCACTTTTCATCTGGCTGGCAGTGTTGCTTGTAATGGTGAAAGGTAGTTGTCTAGACTGATATCATCAATCTGCATGCAGCCGGTGCAAAAACCATTTTTGAAAATAAGTACCATCAACTGAACAAAGAAGTAAATAAAATCAGCTGGCAGTGCCAAATTACTAATATATTTTGCAAAAACTGTAAGAGATTCTTGGAATGAGAATATTGGTGCCAATGTAATCCTCAACATTGCTTTTTCTTTTATTATTTTTTAAAAAGAAAGTTGTTAAGGGGAAATTTGTGTTTGATAGAAAGGAGCTGGTGAGAGGAAGCATTCACTATAGCCTTTGCTGATTTCTTGATTATGGCAGCCTATGCATTAAACCTTTGAAACACCTTCTTTCTGTCAAAGAATTCTGGGGCCCTAAGTTACCCCTCACCAACCCACCATTTCCAGCACCCTTTAATAAACTACAGTGTCCAGAATTCTTTGCAGGTAGGGGGAGAGAATCTGCTTCAAATGTGGGTTAAAGGTATGGTGTGTCCACAGACTATAGATAATGGACAGGCTAGAAGTCTGCACTGCTCCTACTTGGGGCTTGTCAGCTCTTCTTTATAATAAAACCAAATGCTCTGTTCTGGGAACTTGAAGCCAAACCATTCCTTTTTCACTAGGTGCATTGTATTAGTACAGAATTTACTCCGAGGAAACATGGGGGAGAGAAAGGCGTACCCTTCCGGATACAAATGGACACCTTCAAACAGAACGAGAATGGCGAATACACAGACCACTTGCATTCTGCAAGCTGCCAGATCAAAGTCTTTAAGGTACAAGGGTTGTGGGATTTTCAGAACAGTTTTCACTTGGTTATGAAATTCACTTGGTGACCATGAGCAAATCGCTCTTCAGCCTTGCAGGCTTGTTATGAGGTTAAAACACTCAGTTTTCTAAAGGGAGCACAATACAATACAGTACAGATAAATAATACAAAGACTAGGCTGTTGGTCGTAATGATCAAATACTACTCAATGTGGATAGGATGTGTTCATTCATTAAATAATACAAATCTCAATGTCACTTTTGTTTGGATATCAAGGGAAATAGCTGCACTATCTGTTGGCTTAAAACTATTTATTCTGTGTGCTTTATAGCCTAAAGGAGCAGATAGGAAACAGAAAACAGACAGAGAAAAAATGGAGAAGAAAACTACTCAAGAAAGGGAGAAATATCAGCCATCCTATGATACAACCATTCTGACAGAGGTATGGTAGGTCTGTTGCTGCAATGCCAAATGGTACTCAGGTGTGAGACAGTGCTTCTCTCTCAAAGTTTAGAAGTTTGCAGTGTAAGGAGCAGTATTTATCTTTTCAGAAAAATAAATAAATATGTGATTGATTGTTTCAAAATTAGAAGCACTCAACCAGTGTTACTCAACCTGGCCTGTGTAGGTTTCCAGTGCAACCGTAAACATCTAATGAACCTTCCCTTATGTCATAGTCCAACAAAAGATCTGAAAATAGGTTTGTTGCTTTCAGGTCTCGTATTTTCAAATCTTGACACAACAGGCTAGCAGTGTTCATGAGATTACCAAAGATGTGAGGATCCATATTTGTTTAGGCTCAACTCACCAGGTTTTCGGAGTGAACACAAGAATCAGAACAAGTGCAGAGTGTTGAGAGACTTTCACTTTATGGGTTGGAACCAACATCTGTGTCTGAAAAGAGATACATACTTCAAGTAGTAGGGGCTCCCTTTGGTAGGATAGTTTTGAGAGTGGACTGTTTTTAGATTAAGTTTAGGAGGCTAGTTCATAACCTTTGACTGAGCACACAAGCTACAACATGGAGATAAGACTGTGTGAGCTAGTAAGCACATGCAAGATTGCAGCAATTCCCCCAGTTCTAAGTGCTGCCGTGATCATGGGTGCCAGAGCAGCCCCATGTAGCTGCTTGTGCAATTTTTTTATTTGTAAGATTTATGTCCTGCCCTGCCCTTAATTGTAAGTGATCTTGGGATGGGTCACATTCAGATAGAAAGAAAAAATAAATAAAATCTCAAATATGAATCATTTAATCTGTTTACGAAAACAATACAGGGTGGCTCAGTTTCTTGCTGCCCATATCCACAAAAACCTGAAGGGGAAAAAATGGGTATTTTAGCTGGTGCCAGTTCCTATGGAGCTGTATCTGTATGCTTGCAGACTTGGGTGAGCCTGAGGCTGATCCTGGCATTGCTCCTGCATGTTTTAACTGGCCATTTATCTAAACTGCCCTGGTGGGTGTTTTGCTTCTGTAACTTGCTGCAGGAGATGTTTTTGCAGTATTCTCTGTGAACTTTCAGCCTCTTGCATTCAGCAATGGACTTAAACTGTTGTGTGCCATTCTGCGAGGTAGGGAAAGATAGATGTATCTTTTCTCTCTCATCTACCTACCTTACCTGTCTAATTATTCTCATTGAAATAATGCACCATGTGGGCTGATCACATTGAAGAATCTAATTGTTGCTCAGAAGTACTTGGGAAGCAGCTGCACACTTTGGCATCCTGGCTAGGAGCATTAGTAGTGGCATAAAAGTCTTGATTCTGTGCATGGCAGCAGTTGCACACAACCAAAGCCAAGGCTGTACAAAACAGTCTAGTCTTGTGCATGATGTACTAACTAGGTATGGCCAGTCAATGTAGCAATTTCTAACCGTATGCTCAACAATGACATAAGCTTCCTCTGAGTCTCCTAGGAAGGTTAAGTACCATTTTGCTTGCTAGACTTCAGTGCATTTTGACATCTTAAAAGTTCACGCCATTGCAACACCAGATTAAATAGTAACTTTAGCCCACCCCTTCTTATTTGTTTTAAAGAGGAGCAGAAACAAATATGCTTCTTCTCATTCACAAAACCTTTTTTATTTGTATATGTTTTAGTCAGCTGCAATATAATGTGACCCACAGTTCATGAGACCTTTATATAGAAAGTGACCTATTTCTAAGGAGCTGCCAGATTAAGGTGACCTGCTGTTGACAGGAATGGCCTTTAGCACCTTGAAGCAGGAAATCATATGGCCCTTGTTACTAAAGAGTTAAATATTTGCTAATGTTTGTTTGCATTTGCTGAGGAGAGAAATCCTAGGGAATGTCATGGATTGCCTTACTATCATTGTAAACAGAAGACATATTGTGTAGAAGGTTCCTGGGCTCTTAACAGGTTATTTAGACAGACTTAATTCTGGTTGTAGGCCAGCAAAGAAAAAAACACTAGGGACAACATTTGTTTGTTTGGTTTGATAGCCTTGTGCCATCTTTCCTGTAAGACCCATACTGTGTGCTGCTTCCTTTGACATCATTCAACAGTTTGAGCTGTCAACAGTGAATCATGACAGATCATATTTGGTGCTATATTTGTACAAAATGCTAGTTCTTTCTGCTGAAGTGCATTAGTTCCATTTATTTATCACTCCACTCTCCATGATGTGACTTTCCCAAGTTGCTAACTGTTTTGTACCACCACTTCTGGGCTAACACCAAGTACTATGATTATTTGTACTTGAATGGGTAGAACCTTTTGGAACGCTTTGGAATATGTGCAAAGCTAGCATATTGGAAAGAAAGTTGTTAGGCTCTTGCCACCAACCCAAAGTACCCCTGGCATTGGTACCACCTTTCCCTGGCACGCTGCCCCCCTCCTTGCTCCAATGCAGAGCTGCTGACTTCTAGTAACCCTCTGCTAGAAAAAGAACAAAATAGAAAAAGAAAAAATGTTTGAATCAAGAGTGGGGTTTTTTTGGGGGGGGTGATGATAGACTGTCACTCATAAAGATGTACAATTAGTTGTCACTAGTGAAGGTGCAATAAAAAGTAGTTTTGGAAGAGAATTGGACTTCAGTTTCTGACTCCCCTTTGAAGCATGCTCTTAATGTTCCTAATTTGGTTTTGTTTAAACAGTGTTCCCCATGGCCAGATGTGCCTTATCAAGTGAACAACGCTCCGTCTCCAAGTTACAACAGCTCTCCAAACAGTTTCAGCCTTGGAGATGGGTACGTGATAAATATTTTATCTTTTCAGCTGACATTGGAGCCCCAGTTTCATGTTTTTGTTTCATAAAAAGAAAAGAAAAACACGCCTGTGTGTAAAAGATAAGGAAGTTTTAACTTCGCATTTAGTGTTATGTTGGAGCCTGCAATTCAACCCAAACTTAAATATTATTTGCCGAGATTGCGAGACATACTGCTGTGCTCTTTTACTGCTCCCACTCGCTTGAAAGGTACTTGCATATTTAAATTATTTAAAGCATTTTCATGCCACTCTTCAGCCAAAGCAGGTTCCCAGCATGACTCATGTCAATAAATGTCAATGATGAGACAGTTCTTGCCCTCAGGTTTGCAACCTAAGAGACACAAAACAAAAGGAAAAGGGGATTGGGAGGGAGGAGAGAAAAAACAAGCTCAGGCCTTAGTTTTAATTACAGAGTTGTTGCAATAACCAGCTACAATGGAAAGATCTTGAAATGAGCAATGTCCTGTCCCATCTCTCCCACTCCTATGGATGGAATAGAAGAGATTCCTTTTTAAACTTATACCTACTGTTGGCAGGTGTAGGGGAGGTGGGTTTCTTAAAAAATAAATAGA
Source organism: Podarcis melisellensis (assembly GCF_964234715.1). Classification (NCBI taxonomy): domain Eukaryota; kingdom Metazoa; phylum Chordata; class Lepidosauria; order Squamata; family Lacertidae; genus Podarcis; species Podarcis melisellensis. Next base: position 89,645,095 of record NC_138528.1, on the reverse strand, counting down.
ATAAATAAATATTTGTATCCTGTTATTTTTCCAAGAAGTTCAGGGTGGCATACATGGTTCTCTGCTTCTCCTTCCCCATTTTATCCTTTCGTTAATCCTGGGAGATAGGTTAGGTTGAAAAATTGTGATTGGCTCAAGGACTCCCAATGTACTCAGTAATTGGATGAAGGTTTGAACTTGCATCTCCCTGATCTTAGTTTGACCATTGCACCTCTCTGGTCTCCTAAATTAGCCAATAATAAAGAATTCATTAAGTCTTCAAATAAAACTCCCCTCCCCTCCTAATTTCCTTGAACATATTGGATATCCTTTCTATAGCAGCTACTTTCCAAATCTGTAGAATCCAAGGGATTTGAGTTGCATCCCTTTTTTTTCTTTAAAGGGGGGCAGTCTTTCCAAGTAGAACATAATAGCCTCCTTTTAAAAAACAAAGCAAAACCGAAACACATTTCGACTTTTCTTAGTGGAAACAACAAACGGGAGATCTCTGCATGGGCTGTTATTTTGAACACCTGATTAGGCAACTTGTACTTGGAAAGTGTTTCATTCATATACAGTGGTACCTCCGGTTATGAACTTAATTCGTTCCGGAGGTCTGTTCTTAACCTGAAACCATTCTTAACCTGAGGTACCACTTTAGCTAATGGGGCCTCCCGCTGTTGCTGCGCAGCCACCGTGCAATTTCTGTTCGCATCCTGAGGTAAAATTCTTAACCGGAGGTACTACTTCCGGGTTAGCAGAGTCTGTAACCCAAAGTGTTTATAACCCGAGGTACCACTGTAGTCCACCTGGGAATTCATATTCTTAGTTCTTGTCTTGTATAGCCCTATGAAATTTTTAGGTGAGGTGAAACCAATAACCTTAGAGAACTAGGCTTGGACTTTTGACAATCTAACTAAATTGGATGGAAGATTGAGGAGTGGGGGCAGAGAGGGAGAGAAGTGGGGGTGGGGGGGGACAACAACCAGCACTATTGAGGAGAGACGTTTAAAAAAATCCTTTTTTCTTTCCCAATTCTGTACAATTTTTAGCAACAGTTCTCCAACTCACCAGGCGGAGCTCCTGCCTCCCAGCAATGATGTAAGTATTTGAGATCATGTTAATGTGGTGCTTTTCTTTTTTTAGGACACTGGTGAACAGTTCATTTCAAGACCCTCTTATTCTTTTTGCAATGTAGCATCTCCTTCCCTCTGCTTCTATTCAAGATGCTCAGCAGTGGCTTCAGCGAAATAGGTTTAGTCCATTCTGTAGACTCTTTTCAAGTTTCTCAGGTATGTGTGTTAATATGGCCCATGTGCCTTTTATCCTTCCTAATGTTCCTTCAAGGGGGTAACTCTGTTCTTTAAGTAATATAGACCATTGGCCTTTCTGTATGGATAGTCCTAATGGGAAATAAAGGCACACTGATTTCACACTGCACCATTCCTCAAGATTATGCTCTTTTGGTGGGAATTCTGCATATTCCCAACACTCAGAAGCAACATTCTGTATCTGGGGCAGGAGAGAGGTGATGCCGCTCTCCTTCCCCTGCTCCCCTTAGTAAATAGTGCATCCATTTTTTCATGGACAGCATCATTCTGTAAAACACAAATTCTGGTGGGCTTTCCTTGGTTTCTTCAGTTTAGGGTTTAAAAGTGCAGAAGTGACCTTCACATACCCTCACCCTTGCCTGAGGACTATGCACTTGGACAGCCATTTTAGTTGGTTCAGGAGATGTCAGTTATACAATGTGAAAGATTCCTTGCTTCTGTGTTTAGTTATACTATGAGCTCAATTTGCACATGCTGCTGGAAGCAGGTTTTTGTGTCTGAGACCAGAAGTAACATGATTTTACCCGTGGCCATGACTACTTCCTTCTGGATCTCTCCTCCCCCCATACATGCAATAGATTTGCACAAAAATATCTTTGTCAAGTGACTGCTTTCAGTATTGGTTTTTTCTAATCAGAACTTGTATTCCTCCGGCACCTGTCTTAACAAGCCTGTGAAATTGATTCTGTATAGAAGCTTCTTATTGGGGGGAAATGACTTTTGCTTGAAATGTTCAGGTGCCGACTTATTGAAGATGTCCAAAGATGACCTTATTCAGATTTGTGGCCCAGCTGATGGCATTCGACTTTATAACGCCATTAAAGGAAGGTTTGTCACATTTTCTGTTACAGCACCAGTTACTGCATTTTCAAATTTGTGGGGGGTTTTGTGTGCATTGGGGAGATCCTTAAAAGCATAGGTGTCCCTGGAAACATACATAGTAAATAATAAAAATTGACTGCATCTTGGGATGGTATACTGATCAGCTGAGAGAGAGTGAGGGGTCACTCAATAAGCTTTGTGGCTGAACAAAGATTTGAACTCAAGTCTTCCCAGTCAGTCTTGACACTCTAGCCCAGGTGAAGGCAGGCTTCAGGCTTGTGGGGTCCACTCGGTATTTTACTAAACCTCAGGATCTCCTAGCTAGAATCTGATCCAGAAGACATACACTTAACATTTCTGAGCTCAGGAATTTGTTCTGAATACCAGAAATGAACTGAGTTCACTATCATTCCATAGCCGCCTCCACCCCAAGAATACTTTTGAATATTCCCAGCTTTTTTCATTCCAGCAATATCATTTGGTGATGGTAGCAGACTGTTCTATTGCTGACCAATTGGGAGAAAGGAATCCATTCTGATTTACCAGTAGATTCCAGTCTATCTTCTGCTCTTCTGCACACCCCTGTTCTAGGCTTTGCATCACAATTGGGTCTCTACAAAGTTATCCAATTTCATGTGCAGAGCAGTGCCTTGCCCAGTTGGAAGTGTTGTGTCCTCTTACAATGCCAATATTGAAAAGAATATTGTTTTGCCTGTAGGAACGTAAGGCCCAAGATGACCATTTATGTATGTCAGGAACCTGAGCAAAACCGGTCTCACCTTCATCAAAAACGAGAGAATGGAGATGCTAATCTGTGTAGTAAGTGTCTTGCTCATTTTGGCAAAGCTTGCCAGCCTTTCATAATAAACTCTACCTCCTTTGAAAAACTCTGGCTGCCCGATAAAATCTATCTCATGGGTAGGCAAACTAAGGCCCGGGGGCCGGATCTGGCCCAATCGCCTTCTAAATCTGGCCCGCGGATGGTCCAGGAATCAGCGTGTTTTTACATGAGTAGAATGTGTGATTTTATTTAAAATGCATCTCTGGGTTATTTGTGGGGCATAGGAATTCGTTCATTTCCCCCTCTCAAAATACAGTCCAGCCCCCCCCCAAAGTCTGCGGGACAGTGGACCGGCCACCTGCTGAAAAGTTTGTTGACCCCTGATCTATGTAATTGCTATTAGTATGATCAATTTCAAAAGTTCCTCTTTTCCAGAATGAACCCAAAGTTAAATAACCTCTCCACACACCACAAATAGCTAATACGTAGGCATGAACAGACACAGGGTTGCATTTAATGGGAGGAATTCAACACCACACTCTCCTGATCATTCCACCAGTGCAAACATTTTTGTCTTTCCAGGTGGAATAACCTTCCCCCTTGCCCTGTGCACTGTTCTGGGGGTTAGCCTGACATCCCCTCAAGCTAATTTTAGTGTGTGAGAGAGTGGCTGTCTTCTTAGGGTCACCAGATTATATATAAAAAAATCAGAAGTAATTTGGGCAGATGCATCTTAAAATACAGGATTCTACCCACTGAAATCCTGTCAGCTACAGAATGGTTAAAAGTCATGCTGCTTGCCTCTCTGTGAAAACACACACTCTCTCTCTTTATAATCTGTGATTGTCTTCCAAACAGGGAAACAGTGATGATGGCTGTTATGAGTGGTTTCCAGCAAATATTGAAGCAGAAAATTTCCCCATGCAAATCAGGGTAATTTGCATCAGGAAATTTCTTGCTGCCCCAGGGAGTGGTCTAGTTTAGCAAATTTGTTTAAGAAACTGAGCTAAAAAAAAGGTATCCCATGTTATATTTTATTGGCCCAATACACCTTAAATATTTTACTTCAAGTAATTAGAGGGGAGGATTTTAAAGCGCACTTTTAATATGGTTTAAATGTTACAGTACATAGATTTTTTTTATTGGAGTACTTGTAAAAATTTAGAAGACAATCAACAGTGTTTGAATTTAAGAAAAAGCAGAATGACATTCTTGCTAAGGATAATCACCTTAAAAACCTTAATTAAAACTTTGAAACTGCCAAGTTTGCCTAATATTATTATATCACAACTGGCATTCATGAACTTATGAAGTGGTAATTTTTCCACCCCACAACACTGGACGGTGGTGGTGTCACTACCATTAATGGCACTCACCTTGAGGTTAGAATATGTTCTGTTTGTGGAGCCTGACCCACCAGTTGAAAATGAATGATTTGTTGGGTCAGGATGTTAGTTTAAACCAGCCCCCTCCCCAAAACACTAAACCTGCCTGGCAAGGATAGGAGACTGCTACGCATGTTCTGAATGTTTTAATGATTATTATTTCTAAAAGCAACACTTAGGCTTTTGGTTACATTCCTGGGGCTAATCTAGCTGAGCACATGTTTGCTAAAAAGAAAAATAGAAAAATTGTAGTGGTATTAAAATCAGTGAGCATACTGGAAAGGGAAACAGTTTTCTGTGCCTTACTTCATAGTTTTCCCCAAGCTGGCTGGAGGCAAAGGTACCCAAACATGGGAAAGTGAGGTGGGGAAAAGTTTAGCTCCCCCATGTGCTTATTTTGGTGATGAAAAGGACACCTACTCCCTCTTTCATAAGTGCACATCTTTAATCACATGCATGTTTTGAATTTTTCATATCTGAACTGCAAAATTAAAAATGCATAGCTGTGCAAAAGTAGTGACTGGGTGGCGACTTCTTTCTGTCATCATTGTGAACTTAAAAGGTTGCTTTTAAATGCTTTTCTTCTCTTAAGTCTTAATATTCTAGTGTGTGCTAAGACAAAAGCAAATGAGGGCTGTTTTGCAAAAGTTAAATATTTTTCCTTAAATATATGCAAATCCATTGGTGCACGTCTAAATATTTCTCTTTCTCCAATACTGTTGAAGTATACCATGCAATCTTCTTAGAAGAGCTGACAACAGTGGAATTGATGGAGAAGATTGCAAACTTGTACAGTATTTCCCCACAGCAGATAAACCGAATCTATCGGCAAGGACCTACAGGGATCCATGTATTGGTGAGCAATGAGGTAAGAGTTTTAACTGGAATGCATCCCATCTGGTTCTAGCTATTGATGTGTTTAAGACCTGTTCTCTGACCTTAGTGTGACTGACCTTCATAATGCTGTGGATTGTGTGTTTTGCTCTGGAGGCTCTGAGTTCTAAAATGCTAGAACATGTCATATGCAGCGTTAGCAGTGAAGATCACAGTATGAAGAACCTGATTATAAAGATCATTTTGCTCTTCTGTTTATACAATACTTTATGGTAAGGATGGATATGAAGGGAAGTAGTCATCTTATCAAGCATTGTTGACAAAGCTGGTAATGAAATGATGGGAAAGGCATATTCATTGCTTTTCCCTGGACTCTCCTCCACTTCATTTCAGCTCATCATATAGTGCACAGCCTTGGCCTCAATGTTTGAAATTGACTCTTAGAGGTTGTGCTTGTCTCAAGTTGCCAATAGGTAAGATTTCAGCACCATGAACAGTTCCTTCTGCCTTTACAGATTCTATAACATTTTGCTTCTGCTAGTCTCCATCTTCAGGTTTGTTCCCTTGCCTAAAAACCACAGATACTGAAAGGCAATTCGAAATATAGAAGTATCTGGGGAACATAAAAAAATTACATTTTAAGCATGCAGTACAACCACATTCCCGATAAAATGATGGTATTGAAACATGCAATCAATTTCACCCCTAGAAAGTAGAAAGAATTACAGAGAACCCAATATTTCCCCTTTCACATTGACATTGCTTTGTCAGTGAGTTAGTTTAATGGTTGCGTTCAAAAGTGGGTGAGCTTCAACAAGCTTGAGCAAAGTATCTGGTTTGTGTGCTAACCCCCTTATGCATGGCCAGGTGAAGGACTTCTGCCAAATTTAGTTTCATTTTTAAAGAATCTCTGCTATGAAGCTGGCTTATTAAGCTTGCTATAATCTCATTCAAAAAATCTGCAGCATTGCTTAACTTTGACTTAATGGGGTGGGGGAGAAGGGCACATGGAATCTTGGATAACAAAATGTTAAAGCTGAAATATATGTACAGCATGGAAAATACTATGCAAAAACAATAAAACCTTTTGAGCCCTCATCCAAGTTTCTTGCAAGCAACAAGATGTCATGCAAATGGGAGCAAGAATCCCACTTACTTGCTTCCAACCATTCCCACAAATGTCTCATTCTGTTCTATGCTGCATATTTTCCATGGCAAATATTCCCAGCCTTTTCTAATTAAGCTGTGGGCTGCATGCTCTAGAATCACTTAAGAAGCTTCATTGCATATGACCCCGGGAGAACACAGTTAAAGCAGAGAGTAAGGCTTCCAGTGCAACTGTGGATGAAGCCTGCAATTTTTATTCTAAAAGTCTCCCTACCGTTTCACTCTGATGAATCTGAAACCTTCAGTGTTTGAATAGTCATGAAGTGTTTTAAGGCAGCCTCTGGGAAGAAGAATTGCCTCAACCAGCTAGGGTGCAAGGAGACCCTTCATTACGTGCTTGAGTTACTGATTAACAACAACAATTGCCTTATTTTTGTGTTCTGGTGGCAGGGCAGCAAGAGTGATGCAAACAGCAGTCACCAATTGGATGTTCTTCATGCATCATTAGATATGGTGTAAGGGTGCAGCACTGGACTTAATTTTGGTGGATATTTTTCTGTGTGAAGGTGACTGGGGACTGTTGTGTGGAGGAGAGCAGAGCCTATGAAGACGGAAGTCAATGACTATCACCTATGATAACACCTAGCACAACTTAAGTCACACATACAGAAGACCCATTGAAACCAATGGGCATGACTAATGGAGTTGGTTAGGTGAATCTTGACCTCCATTTTTTGGGGTGGTGTGCTTTATAGCTCATCACATCTCTACCATTTGATTATCTACCATTTTTGCATGTGTGCTGCTGCAAAAATTCCTCTAGGAAGCACCTCATGGTTGCACATCCTTTTTGAATAGCCCTACTGGCCTCTGTACACTGACAGTTCCTTTGTTTTCAGACTAATAGCATCCTCTTGATTAGGAAATGTATATTTCCTTTCTGAAGAAAATATGTGTGTGTGTCAATAAATTCCAGATTTCTTCCATTTGTCTTTTTTATCCAGATGGTACAAAACTTTCAAGATGAATCTTGTTTTGTCATCACGACGTTAAAAGGTACCGTATTTTTCGCACCATAGGGCGCACCGGACCATAGGGCGCACCTAGTTTTTAGACGGGGAAATCAATTTTAAAAATCTCCCTCCCCCCCCAGCCCCAAAGAGCAGCGTACAGGCTGCACACAACCTCTCCCTGCCGGAGAGGATCCCGCTCGCTGCTTTGGTTTCCTCTTTAGCCCCGCGCAATCTCTCCCTGCCGGTAGAGGCTGCATGCAGCTAAAGAAGCCATAGCCCTGTGCAGCCTCTCCCTGCCGGAGGGGTTGCGCGCGGCTATGGAACAAGCCAAGGCAGCCAGCGGGATGGATCGTGCTGGCTGCTTTGGCTTCCTCTCTAGCCCCACGCAACCTCTCCGTCCCGGGAGAAGCTGTGCAGGGCTAAAGAAGCCATAGCCCCATTCAGCCTCTCCCTGCACACGGCTATGGCACAAGCCTGCATTCGCTCCATAGGACGCACACACATTTCCCCTCAATTTTTGGAGGCGGAAAACTGCGTCCAATAGAGCGAAAAATACGGTATATACACATATTTCCTGCCACCAAAGTAAGGGTGTTGGAAGTCACTTAAGGGGATCCAAAAATTCTCAGACGTAAAATGACAAATGCATAAACAGCCAAACAGCATAGTCAGATACTATGAAAACAGAAAAAGGGGTGGTGTCACCTTTTCCTTCAGGGGCCTCAAACTTGAGACGGGAAAGTTCCCAAAAGCAAAGAAGCGAAGTATGCATTGTCCTGCCAGTGCATTTATACCACACAAACCCCCCTGCTGCCTTGTCTCTCTCACTCCCCCTCCTGGTAAGGTACACCTACCTACCTGCCAGGAAGTTAGCATAGTGGCTCTATCTATTTAGTTGTTCAACATTTGCTAATTCTTTTCCATATATGAAGCTCCTCATGTAAACTATCATTTCCATGCATTGGGGTGTCCTTTGCTTCTGCCCATATATTTATATATTTCTCTTAGCTAGTGTTCTGTCACCTTTCCTTCCACACTATACCAAACTTATTTTCTTTTGTAATGTGACTAAAGCTACTTGGATTTTCTAACAATCCACATCCCATAATGTAGTACTAAGATTACAGTACATAAATTATTTCTTGAAATGGATGTCCACAGCCTCTTGGTTTGTCACACAATTTGCATCTGTAGAAAGTGCAGACTAGTGGGATCTTCAGTCAGGTATGTGTATGTGTGTGTGTATTTCAAAGTTTGAAGTTAAAGCACGGATTAAAGGTTTCTCCCCTCTTTTCTCTCTCTTTCCTGCAGCTGAAAGTAATGATGGCTACCATATCATTCTGAAATAACCCTCTTCTATGTATGTTGGGACTTACAACATTATGATGCCTCACTGCAACCCAGACTGAAAAGATGGAAAACTCATTTGTATAAAAGTGTTCTTATTAACTGAATGCCCTAGCAGAAAAATTAAAGTGTGTAAATTTCAGAGTGTTGGGGACTAGACGTGGTCTTCGGAGTTCATCTGATTATTGTTTTGAATTGCCTTTCCTTTTTAGAACTATCTGTATGCATTTTTGTTCATTGTTCAAAACCATGTGCCTTATTAAAACAAAAACAACTTAATATGAAAAGCACTTCTCTCAAACCTCCAGGGACTAGCATTATAAAGGCTGATCATCCTGGTTACAAATGTAGCTAAATGTATATACTGTACTACTTTTCCTTCTCTTCCTAGGTAATATAGATAACCAGACAGCTATGTATTCTTTCTTCTTAAAGCAAATTTGCAATCATCATCTAAATTCCTAAGGAGGGTAGTTACTTTCCTGCATGCTTTTTTTTGTTTGTTTGTTGCATCTGACAACAGACCAAGCAGAAGCGCTATTTCCAACCCCCCTTTAATTATTCTATATAACTCTTACTTGCTCATTTTAATTAGGTGGCTTTGTTTTAGGACTTCAAATTGAAAAAGGACAAACCAGGGCAAATTTTGCCCTCAGCTGAATTGTGCCCCTCATTTGTGGCTATGATATTTACCCCCAGTAAAACTCAACAGCTACCACTTCTGCTGGAGAAATGAAAAGGGTTGACTGGAGAAATGGGCAGGTTTTGCTGCACATCCAGTTTGCAGTTACCCCATGGAACTCTGTGAGAGATTTAACTTTGGAAGAAAGCACACTAGCGCGCTCTCTCTCTCTCTCTCTCTCTCTCTCTCTGTGTGTGTGTGTGTGTGGAGAGAAGTTATATATGAGGGGAGAGGTTAGCAAATACTTATTCTCCAGGGCATGGAGCAAGCACTGACCCTCATCCAGTAATGTGTTCACAAACTGGTCTCCTTTCTGCTATAAAAGTAAACTGGTTCCATTCACTTGTATGACAGAAGGTTATAGGTTTGGTCAAAGATCTCTCACGTGCCTTGGACTTTGCTTATGGCTGTGAGCAATGTTTCTTCCTCCTCTTCTGAACACTCTGGTTTTGGGCTCCTTGCTTCAAAAGCTCTCAAGGCAATGTTTCCGCTAAGGGAAAGAGGAAAGATGGAAACTTTGCATTCCTCTCCTCATGTCTACCCTTCCCTGGCAGATGTATGTGCATATCATATGCCTGCTTCACCAACAATTGTATGTTAAGCTTCAAGGTCTGTGCTGTTTCCACTTGCATCTATGGATTTGAATATTCTCTATTTGTTTTTAAGAAACAGTTGCACCTCATTCTGTTTTTTTCCCTTTTTCTCTTTACACCTCATCCTGCCACCACTTCTTCCTTTTGAGTACGGATTATAGAAGCTTGTATATAGATAGGTATAAATAGAGACACTCATGGTCCTAACTTTAAATATTTAAAAGCAAGAGTCCCATAATTTTGGGGGCTATTTTAACATGGCTCTGAAGTTGTCAGTAAAACTAAGGAATCTTGCAAATTTTCATAATACTTAAGAAGTTAAATGGATGTACCAATACAGTAATCATAAAGAAGTATAGGAAGCAAAATATTCAGAAAGAAATGTCCCATAGTCTAACTGGGGAGGTGTTTGCTCTGTTGATTTCTCAGTTCTGCTCCAATCCAGAAATTGGGTATAAATGTTTTCTCTTACCCAAATTACCCCCTAAGTGATTCTAATGTATTAATGTATTTTCAGATATTAATGTCACAGGACATACTGTCATAAAGGCAGACAGCTACTCCTGTGGCAAAATAAGTCTAATTACTTTGCTGATATGAGTGCCTTCTTGTGATGCTCTTTTCTAAAATGTGTGTTTTTGTTGTTGTTCCCCTATCGTCTAATTTGGCAACTGAGGCTGCAATCCTGTACCCACTTACCTGGAAGTAAAGTCTCATTGAACTCAATGGGCCTAAGCTGCTGAGTAGACAGGAGTGTGCAGATTGTGCTGTGAGCGATCTTATGAAAATCTTTGTGTATAAGTAACACTTTCCTCTACTAATATTGTAAAGAATGTTTAGCTGGACGGACACACGCACAGTGTTATGCAGTCAGTCTATCATTGAGCTGGACACTTGCACCCTGATCCATTGAGTGCAGTGGGTGTGCAGAAGCAGGCTTCTGTGCAGTGATTCCCTGCTGCATCAGGAACCATGCCTACAGAAGAGTAATGCACATGTAACTCCCTTGTTTGGTTAAGGGCACTGCCTGCAGTGCTGGTCACTGAAGTAGGATGGTGCATTCAATGGCCAACGCCCAGATGGGTTGGAAAGACTTTATATGGCTGCCTCCTCTAACATTTGACAGGTATCTGTTGGGTTGAGTACACATGGCTCATTCCTCATGTGCAACAGTACATGGGGCTCCTTCGATAAAGGAGAACTTGCCTTTATCTGACTAGTAGAGTGAAGGGAAACAAAAAAATATTTTTACACTCCCTGAATGGCTCTAATGGGCACAGCTATCATAGAATAATGTAAATCATGGTTCAAAATTACATTTAGCACATTTGTAATTTGTTGTGTTTTACAGAAGTATAAACACTGTACTTTTGGTAAAGGAAATCCTTTACCATAATCTTTAACATAATAATAGTTAATAATAATAATCACAGTTTTTTATAGCAGATGGTTAGATAACTATAGAAATAGACTGGACAAAGCTTGATATCTTTTAAGTTAACAAGTGCTGAGCTGTTGCTGAGCTGTCTGTGTTAATAACAACACATTTTCCCTGGCTTATTTGTACCTGTGAAACACTGAACTAGAATTCTTTATAGTCCTCCAAAGGAAGATGAGATTTATTAGCTGGAGTTAGCATTAATGTGCCGATTGCCTCTACACGCACATAGGAAAACATTGTTTGCCAATATTCCATTTCACTGTCGCTGTAGTCTGGGATAAGGTGTGTGAACCTCATTTTGGGACTGGAGTTTTCAGCATGCACAAGGAAGTTGACTAACTTTAATACTTTTTAATAGGCTTGTCTCAGGAAAAGCTTTAAATTAGTACCTCCCCACCCCCCTTGTCAAATGTATATTTGAGTGTTTTGCACTCGACTTTGTTATCTTCTGGAGGGGGGGAAAGCTCTTAAATCTCTCTTTTAAAAATTAAATTTCTTTTGTCTGATTGTGGGTAGGTATTTCTGTCTTTCAAAGGGTTATGGGAGTTCAGTTTTCTTCACCTGTAATGCAGGAACCATTTAAATGGGTGTGATTTAAATGAAGGGGGGAGGAAGGGAGGTCAAGCGTAAAGAGTTGTGAGTATACTGCCAGATTCTCTCTTGGTTTTTATATATAGATTTTTTTAAAAAAACAAAAACGAAACCTGCATATTTTGCACTGGCCATTCTACTGTTGTACAGAAGAAAAGACACATCTGTATTTAGACTCTGTGCTCCAGTAAAAATGCAAATAAACTTTGTAAGAAATACCTTGCACTTCTTAAGTAGATGGATCGTGTATTTTCACCATATAACATTTAAGTACTTCCTGTTTGGGTTTACTCTTGCGACTTCAGAACCAACATCAACATCAGGGCCTGCTCCAGTTGGACTGTCCACTCAACACTTACATGCATCTCCAGGACCACATTTATATTTCATATACTATTATTTGTTTTAGTAGTTTGAAATTGTAGACCCCCTTGGGTGTTTTGGCAGAATAGGTGGTATGTAAATATCAGCTAGTATCTAATGCAGCTCTAGCAATACATCCCATTCATTTCAAGGTTTTCTACCCACATATCGTCCTCGCAGCCAAGAGCTATGCAAAGGATTTGTCAGAAATGGGCCACTTTCAGGAGAAGAGAGTTTAAAAGATGTTACAAGTAGGCTGGTTAAAAGCTAAACCTCTGAGCTCAGGTTTCCTTTGAATGGGGATGCATTGGTGCTAGAATTATGATAGGGGGTGGGTAAGACGGAAGAGAGCAAATTCACAAGTTTAGCCAGATCACAACCTCCATGCACAACCTCTGTATAGCCTCCTTAAGTTGCTGTGGTGTCACAAAAAGTAAATTATGGTTCCTTTTGCCTTACTGGCTTTCATCAACACTCTGGAAATGGGGACATCTGAACAGGAAATGGAAAGATCCCATAGAGGTGTAGCAGACCATTAAAAAATGTTCACGGTGGCTGGCATATTCCTCAGAATCTGGTACCTGCTATGGAAGGTTTTTAGCCTGAAAACTGCAAAGACCTCGAAATCAAACCTATTGCCACCCTAGCTTACACAAAGTCCTTAATAATCCATATTTCGAATCTATTCTATGTCCTTGTGAAAACTCCCTGTTATTGTAGCCATAATAAGGAATGGTTTGCTTGGCCTTGGGTCCTCCTCTAGAGCCTAATTTCAGCCCTGAAAATAGAGATAATTTTTTTGTGACGGGGTGAAGGCACACATGAGGTTTAACTGCTGAAGACACGGCAGCTGGTTGGCAGGTGTCATCGTCTCTGGAGACAATGGAGGAGTAAGCCTTTGGGAGTGAAGTCAAGCTGCTGGAAGGTTACAGTGCCTGCTGTGGCTGTAGAGACCGATGAGGGAGAGACATGTTTTGTTGCATATAATGTTCTCCCCTCCTCCACCACCAAGTAGCCCTAGTCCCATGCAATCAAAAGAAATGGCTTCAATTTAGGCAGGTTTGGGCAGCACAGCTGTTATTTGTTTTTGATGTTTCTACTTCTGTAGTGGCTCACAGTACTCTTTAAAACAGGGGTCAGCAAACTTTCAGCAGGGGACCGGTCCACTGTCCCTCAGACCTTTTGGGGGGCCGGACTATATTTTGGAAAAAAAATATGATTCAAGAGCACCATGAGTCCCAGTGGCTGCTTACCTGTGTCTTGCAAGCGGCAGGGCCTGGCAGTAGCGGCGGCAGGACAATGAGCGGCATGCGAAAGGGCTCCAGAGAGGGGCTACTTAAAATGGCGGCAGCACTGGCACAAACAAAGCCCAGCCCCCTTCCTCCTCTCGGCAGGGCAGGGAGAAGCCAAGAGGAGGGAGGGAGGCGGCGGCACCGTGTGAGCGAGAGGGAGGGAGAGGGATAGAACACACGCGCTGGTGATCCATGCGGCGATTCCCGGGTCAGATCGAGAAAGCAATTGGGCCTGATCCGGCCTGTGGGCCTTAGTTTGCTGACCCATGCTTTAAAAGGTTGCTTATGAAATACTCTTATATACTCCCCCAAGTCATGAAAATTTCTGGAGGCAGCATGACCTCCCAAAGTGCTTCAACTTTTGATAGTGTACAGTCTCTGCCTTCCAAACTGCCCATTTTCCCCTCCCTTGATCTCTCTTCTGTATACACCCAGCCACACACCTGAAGAAGTGTTAGCTTTTATAAGCATCTCACTGGAAAACAAGAGTTCCAACCAACAGAAGACCCATCTCCTTATCACTGTATTGGATGAACATCTCACTCCCAGTGGCAGGAGCATCCCCTGAGTAGAGTTACAAGGAACCGTTGGCCAGCAGCTGTAGCAATATGAAGAAGAACACTTGAAAAACAACCCAGGGAATAGTAAGAAGAGTAAGAATCTACAGCAGCCATCAAAGCCCCCCCCCCCCCCATTCACAATGCTGCTAACTAATTTGTTCCAAATACTCATTAGAATACAGTGTCCATGATTTCACTGAGCATTAAGTACTGAGAAGTGTCAGGCCGTAAAACTCTATTTGGCTGGGGGCGGGGACTTGGAGCATTTGACAGCTTTCTTTGGCTCCATGAGCTTTAGAAATGGTTCAAGATGCCATGGAAGCAAACAAAATGCCCTTGCCAAACTCTGACAGCGGATTTAAGGGGGGGGGGGGATACATTAGAATGCCACCAGAAGCCAATGGCTATAATTGGATTAAAGTTGAACCGATTTTTTTTCTTAATATAAAGAATCCTTCATAAAATGAGGAAAGAAATATTGAGGTTAGAACAACTTGGCCAAACCTTTCCACTAATCTGCTTTAAATCTACACAGCAAGGAAGCTATGTTTTAAACTTGATTTTTCGCCTTGTAATAATACAGCTTTTCATTAAGGGTCAGTACCACAGCCAACAGTAATTGATGAACAGCACAGCAGTACATACCAAGGCTAACTACATATTTATTCTTCCTCTGGGGTAACCCCAGCTTACTCTACTTTCACAATGTGTCTGAGAGATGTACTTGTAATTAACATGCCACATGTCCATTGATTAACATAGGCTGCAATCCTGCAGACTGCCTATGTGGGTTGGAAGCCCCATTAAACTCAACAGGATTTACTTCTCAGTAGAGGTATAGGATTACATCAATCTCCTATATGCAGCAACCTGGGAGGAAGTCCCATTGAGCTCAGTGGAGTTTATTTCTGAGCATTATTGCAGGGTTGTTCAATTTTTGTACAATTTGTCCCTTTCATTTAATTTTTGTTTGGAGAACAATATATCTGTATCTAGTTGAAAAACCTCTGGGTGCAGTAAACATGTCATAAGTTCGAGTAAATCGGTGCAGTCTACAGTTGGATTTTGCTAGAAAAACACAAAATGGGTTTTGTTTGAGGTCAGTATGGGGGAGAAAGACTGACTGTTTCAACAACATGATGTGAGTCATGAATACTCTTTCACAAGGGAAAGGTGCACGCAATATTTGCACCACAAGCAACCGTGTTTCTCCCAGGAGAGGTGTGTGGCTCGGGTGCACTGCAGGCCCAGCAGTGAGTGCTGCCCAGCATTTTGTCACTCCCCCTCAGTGTTGGCCCCCATCCTCCACCCCAGCCAGGACCAACTGGTGAAGAGAAACAGTGCCCTGAAACAGGCCTCCCCACAGCAGAGTCACTGCCACAGTTTTTTTTAAATTTTAATTTAACAAAAACAATACAGTGGTACCTCAGGTTAAGTACTTAACTCGTTCCGGAGGTCCGCTCTTAACCTGAAACTGTCCTTAACCTGAAGCACCACTTTAGCTAATGGGGCCTCCTGCTGCCGCCGCGCCGCCAGAGCCTGATTTCTGTTCTCATACTGAAGCAAAGTTCTTAACCCAAGGTTCTATTTCTGCATTAGCGGAGTCTGTAACCTGAAGTGTATGTAACCTGAAGTGTATGTAACCCGAGGTACCACTGTATAACACTTGATTGTAAATAAATAAATCTCTTAAGTTGTTTACAAAAATAAAAGCAATGGGCTGTAGAGTTTAGTGCTGTGCGGGCACACTGGCAGAGCCAATCTGGCACTCTTGCCAATGTGACCACACAGCACCAACTTCCCTGCCCCCTTGCTCCTCCTCCTCTGGGATGGCTAGGTGCACACTGGGATGCTGGATATACAGTGCCAACTCTCCTCACCAGTTATTTCTAGGTAGGATCAATGATGCTGGACCTGGACGTGATGCAAACACTCTGCCAAGGTTTATTTTCTAATCTAGGACTACTTTGCAAAGGGGTGTGTGTGTGTGTGTGTGTGTGTGTGTGTGTGTGTGAGAGAGAGAGAGAGAGAGAGAGAGAGAGAGAGAGAGAGAGAGAGAACTTAAACCAACAGCAAAAGGTAATGGGACCCTGTAGATCACAAAAAGCAACCTCACTAAGTTCAGGTACAACATCATCATCATCAATTTATTATTTATACCCTGCTCATCTGGCTGGGTTTCCTCAGCCACTCTGGGCAGCTCCCAACAGAATATTAAAAACACAATAAAACATCATGCACTAAAAACTTCCCTAAACGGGGTTGCCTTCAGCTGTCTTCTAAAAGTCAGATAGGGGTTTATTTCCTTGACAACTGATGGGAGGGTGTTCCACAGGGCTGGTGCTACTACCTAGAAGGCCCTCTGCCTGGTTTCCTGTAACCTCGCTTCTCGCAGTGAGGGAACCAGCAGAAGGCCCTCAGCGCTGGATCTCAGTGTCTGGGCTGAATGGTGCAGGTGGAGACGCTCCTTCAGGTATACTGGGAGTAATTTACCAATGAGGTACATATGGCAGAATCTCAGAAAATGAAGTGACAGAGGTAGACCGGGGGGGGGGGGGAATGCCCTCCTGAGGCTGGTGGGTTTACCGTATTTTTTGCACCATAACACTCACTTTTTTCCTCCTAGAAAGTAAGGGGAAATGTCTGTGTGTGTTATGGAGCGAATGCCTGCGGGTGGCGGGGGGGATCTGCTGCAGTCGTGAGCAGAGGATCCATGGTTCCCCTTCCTTCCCTCCTCTGTGGTTACAAAGCATGGATCCACATGGATCCTCAGGATTTTTGCACTGGGCTACTTCAAACTCACTGTCAGATCACGTCTGTGGCCACAGCATGGACCACAAAAATCATATATCCACTATTTCGTTTAGAATATTTTTTTTCTTGTTCTCCTCCTCTAAAAACTATGTGCGTGTTATGGTCTGGTGCGTGTTATAGAGCAAAAAATACGGTATCCCCCCCCCCAACATTGCAGATTTTACATGGCTCTTCTCACCTCCTCACAGGAGTCAAATTCAGGTCAGAATGACACAGGCTCCCAGTGTGGATTAAGCAACTGCAGCAGTCTGGAAAACCAGTAGGCCTGAGGGCAAATATAGCTAGGTGTCTCTCTCAGGGTAATTTCATACTTTGGAATGTCTGGATAATATAAACACTGCCCCTAACCAATTGTTGGGTCGAATGGTTGGGCAAGGTATACAGAAAACACCTTTCGCCCCATCGAATACAGATTGTGTTTGTGGTGTCTTGGCACGGGACATCCTATGAGGAGCTGTTAAGGTTGCCAACTTTTTTGCTGGCTTGACACTGTGCTTTTAGTAGCAGCCTGTCACGCATCACTATAGCAATTAAACTTTTTCCCTGACATTGTGATAAATAGTGGACAGGCTTTGCCTGCTACATTCCTACCTGAGAGCTGGTTGAGGGTCTTCAGAGAACTGGCATGCAGAGAAGTGGAAATAAGAATATTCTGAATTATGGATATTTCAGTTACAAGCAGCCTTTATTCCTCAGGATTTTACAACTCTGGGTGATTAACAGTGCAGTCCTCTGTATGTTTTCTGCCTTCAATGGGGCTAACGATCTAGGAAGTCTGTTTAGAACTGTAGCCTAAAGTATATTTTTAACTTGTATCACTGAGAAAATACAAAGAAACTTAAAAATTTGGATCCACATCATCGTGTCCAAATGGAATTACTAGACCAGAGAAAGAAAATGCAGTGGCGTAGCGTGGGTTATCAGCACCCAGGGCAAGGCAAGTAATTTGCGCCCCCTAACCCATGGATTTGCGCCCCCTAACCCGTGGATTTCCCTAACCCCCAGATGTTGTGCCCGGCCCCCCCGCACCCCCCACGCTACGCCACTGAGAAAATGGGAATTGTAAATTATCCCAAGGCACTCCAGAAGAAGCATTTATATCATCTACTGGTTATATCATCTACTGGTACCTCTGGTTGCGAACGGGATCCGTTCTGGAGGCCTGTTTGCAACATGAAAAGCCCGCAACCTGAAGCGCTATATCTGTGCAGGCGCACGATACGTTCTGGAGCTTGTGCACATGCATGAAGTGCGATCGATGAAACCCGAAAGTAACCCTTTCTGGTACTTCTGGGTTGCCGTGGGACACAACCTGAAAAAACATAACATGAAGCAAGCATAACATGAGGTATGACTGTATACATGATGGAATAATAATGACAGAATGAATGGTTCCCAAACTGTGGTCCACAAACTTCATTCAGGTGTGTATTTGGATTTGTCACATTAAATAGGCAGATTGATTTTAAATTGTACTTTTATTGCTACTTTTATTGCCTTTATTGTATTACAATTTGAATTCCATATAATACAATTAACTACCATCCAGCATCCAGCACAGCACAATGCAATTGCTACAACAGGCATAAAAATCATGACATGGTCTGCCAAGACCCTCAGCAATTTTCAAGTGTAACATGGGAGTGGGTGGAGTTTGGGAACCACTTATTTGGGGCAGGAGGAAGTTTTGTGCATGTTGAATCGACATTTTAGCAAAGCAAAAGACATGTGGTGCTTATTTGTACACATGCAAAACGCTTCATGTTCATTGTGACCATTTTTGCAGAAAAAATGTATAGTCATCAATCAGTCTTCTCTGTCATTACAACATATCTGATCATAGGCTTGTGTCAACAAGGACACATGCCGTTCAACAGGTTGACATTGCAATGATAACTGAGACAACACCATCAAGGAATGCTAACTTTTCTCAGTTCCTTTTAAAAGAAAAGGGGATTAGATAAATTCAGTGAGAATATGTCTGTGACTGTAACAATAGACACAACTATTGACTATTATAACTAAATGGAAGCTCTGAGGCTCTATTGTGTTAACAAACAGGGATCTTGATTGTCCAACCGCTGAAACAGCCCCATCGATGGATGGGAGGTTACCTGCTCTTGATGGGGTTACACTTCCTCTCAGTTCCTCCTGGAACTTGGGGTCTCAAATTTTAGTGGCACCAAAATCCAGCACCCCTGCCTCTTGCCCTGCATTTTAAATAATAGTTGTAGAATCCTGTGTGGCACCCCTGAGGTGCTCAATGCGACCAAACCTGTCACGCTCCCCTAAATCTTCCTCTGCCATTCTGAAAAAGTGGGTGCATAGCTTGGGAGTACTTTGAGATCTATTGCTGTTGCTTGACACTCTGGTGGCCTTTAGTGATGCAGAGTGCCTCCGATTAGCTTTGGCTGATGGCCTACCTACGCCCCTATCAGGACAGGGACAGCCTAACTTCTGCCGTCTATGCTCTAGTAATCTCTAGGTTAGATGAGTGCAATGTGTCATATGTGAGGTTGCCTCTGAAGATGGTTTGGAAACTTCAGGTGGAGCAAAATTTAGCAGTCAGGTTGTTCACTGAGGCAAGACGGTTTAAACATGTAACACCAATCCTGGCCTGACTGCACTGGCTGCAAATCAGTTTCCAGGCCCAATTCAAAGTGCTAGTTTTGACCACTAAAGCCTTAAAACAGCTCAGGACGCAATACCTCAAGAACCACCTCTCCTCATGTAAACCGACCTAGACCTTGTGATAATCATTTGAGGCCCTTCTTCATGTGTCTCCTCCATAAGAGGTCCTGAGGGTGGCAACACCAAAATGGGCCTTTTTTGCAGTGACTCCCAATTTGTGGAGTGCTCTCCCTAGAGAGGCTTGCTTTTATTACATATCTTAAGGCACCAGGTGGAAATGGTCCTCTTCAACCAGGCCTTAGGCTGATTCAAAAATCTAGGGCCTTTTACAAGTGCTTGTGGGAAGGGGCTTATTGCTTGGTTTGTGTATTTTGTGTTCTCATTTCTATTTTTATGTTTTGAACAGCCCTGTGATTTTGGGATGAAGGGCAGTGTACAAATTTAGTAAAACAAACAAACATTAGCATTCTCATGTAATTATTCTGAGGTAACCTCTATACTCACAAAAGAATGGGGTTGAGGGAAGGTTTATTTTAACATGAAAATAATATTAGCTGAATTAAATAACATACATATTTTATTTGTTGATACAATTATGAATGTACCTCAGTCTTATTTTGAAAATTAGGGGCAGGGGGAAATCTCTGATTTCTTACCACCTTTCTGAGGTGAAGTTTCAGTACTCTTCTACAGCTCCATACTGTTTTGGTTGTAAAATACTGAAATGCCTATTTTATTTTGTTTCTTAAATTACCTCAGAAGTTTCCAGACAACTTCAGCGATATTTAGTTATTTGGAAGGAGCGCAAAAGAGTTCCCTTTAGCCAGGGCTTTTTGTTTAGGGGGAACTCACTGGAACTCAGTTCCGGCACCTCTCAGGCCATTGCCATTTTAAGAGAAAGAGGAGGTGTTCATGATAAGTTTCGGCACCTATTTTTCTAGAAAAATAGCACTGCCTTTTACTTTTTCTAAGTTACCATCTCTCTCTCTCTCTCTCTCTCTCTCTCTCTCTCTCTCTCTCTCTCTCTCGTTCCTAAGAGGGAAATTACAGTACATCAGATTTTTTTTCCTTTCCTGGCAAGCAAGCCATTCATTGTTCACCTGAAGGGTACTGATAGAACACCAATTGCCTAAGGTACATTTTTTGCTTAGTAGGTTATTTAATCTGTACATTTTGTTCTTGTCGCTCTCCAAATGCAAACTGTCTGTCTGTCTTCCTTTAAAATGTAACCGACCCTGTGTCTTGACCTGGTGGGTGCCTGACATACTTTGTTTATTAGTTTTACAAGCTCAGGCTCGAAGAGGGCTATTTTTGGACAGGGTGGCTAAGAAGGCCTGTTTGTGCTGTAAGCCACTATAAAAAGGCAAGAAACCCACTGCAGCATTGCCCGGATTAATTTTGCCAGCTTCCAGGCAAACGGGCTTGTTTTGCTTTCTGTGTAAGGTGGGAGTTACTACCACTTGTGCTCCTGAAATTAATTAGGCCACATCTGCACTATTTGTTTAAAGCGGTATCATACCACTTTAAGAGTCATGGTTTTCACCAAAGAATGCTGGGAATTGCGGTTTGTTCAGAGTTCTGGGAGTTGGTCCTTATTTGCACCACAAAACTATAGCATTCCCAGGCACATATTGCACCCCTTAATTAAAAAAACCATCAAAACCCTAAATTTTTTTAAAAAGCAGTTAAAAACAATTTGAAAAAATTGGAACAATTAGGACAATATTAACAGCAGCAGAAGCCTGCAACACACACACACACACAAATGAGCCTGGTCAAGGGCCTCAGCTTTTGCAGCTGGAGTCAATCAGGGCCCCGCCCTTCCAGGCCAGAAGGAAAAAGCTCTGCAAGACAGGGAACAGGTCCTCCAAAACTCACAGACAAGACAGCATAAGGTAAGCAAAGCTCCAAATAAGTTAGGAATGAAATGACCCAGTTTCAGAGTTAGTCTATGGCAAATCATGATTCGTTCGGGTAGGTCTATTCATTGAAACCACTTCATCTTGCTTTATTACAAGGTGGTCATATGCTCAGTCATATGAAATTCAATTTCTTCAGCCATCAGAGCAGAGCTGGGAGTGGGGAGGAGAAGAAAAGCTGAAGCCGTGCTAGTTTGTGTTTGTGCACCAGCTATGCTGGTGCTTTTTCACTGCGCTGCACGTGAAAGAAGTACCCTAGCGTTTACAATTTATGGTTGTGTTCTTACGGCGCTAAATTGTCCAGTAAGGATCTCTCTCTTACAAGAAATACAGTAGTAAAATACTCGTTAAAGCATAGTCCAAATAATTAGTTTCATAAATGAGCTTGCAGAACAATTTAAAGTTACTAGCTTAGATCATTAGAACTGTGAGAAGGAGGAAGAGGAGGGGCAGTGCCACCATGCCCACCTTCGTGCTTCCACCTGGGCTCCTCCCAAGTCTTGGGTTTGGGAAGGGTCTGCGCTGCTGCTGCTAAAGAAAGGGAGAATCACACCAAATCAGGCAGAGTCATCTAGCACAAAGGGAACCCACCCATAGAAAGTGCCTCCTCCCTATTTCTGGTGATCGCCCCCCACCTCCAATTACCCCTTACCTATGCTGTTCAGAAGATTCTGTGCCATACTGTATTGTCATATTCTGTGATTTATTGCATAAAAAATGTGTGAGGAAGACAAAACCCGAAAGAAGCACAAAAGCTGGATTGCAACTCCCATCAGCCCAGGCAAGTATGGCCAACGGTTAGGGATGATGAGACTTTTAAGTCAAACAATATCTGGAGGGCACCCCATTGCCCACCCCTGCAGTGTATAGCCTGCACTGGTCCCACTGTCCCACAGGGCCTGTTTGTGGGACTGTGGGCAGGCGAGTGACAATCATGTATTGAATTGGCGCAAGTGTACAGATTCTGGGGGCCATACATACATTGTGTGCACAATATTTGTTACTGCTACTCAGGTGTAGACAATATTGAGCTATATGGACCAATGGCCTGACACAGTATAAGGTAGCTTCCCATGATCCTATGTAGCTTGGACCCTATCCTGCAACATGGCTGGCTGGGGCTCCTGGGCATAGCCAGGATTTATGGGGGGAGGGGACAGGACTGAACTACCTGCGATAACGATTGGTCAGTTGGCAGAAGCCACACCTATCACTTAGTTGGGTTGTCAGATGCGCTGCTAGAATGCACCACAACATCATCCAAGTGACCTCAGTGAGCAATTTCAATTTCAAATATTCTGATTATTTCAAATTTTAGTTAAGTATTTTTATTTATTTACCTGATGGGGGAGGGCAGCTGTCCCCCCTTACCCCCTGGTTGGATGATTTGTTAAATGAGGTAGAGTATCATCTGAAGTCCTCAAAAGTGATACTTCATAATTTTAGAATCATTCCCTGATCTGGGTGACTAATCAGTCCTGTTTTAGAAACTTTTAATTTGTGGGCATGACCTAAAGTCAGATGTTGGACCAGAGGAAGGCCTGAAACTGTTGTACAAACTGTTGACTGACTGTAGACTAAAGTGCTCTTGTATACCAACTGTCACTCTGCGATTTATACCCATGGGCTGAAAATTATTACATGAGGGAAGTTCTTGTTAAATCTTAGGACTTTTATAAAACTTATGACTTCTATCAATTGTATAACAAGTTTCATAGTTTCACAAAGTGCTGTGTGAAGAAGTGCTTTATTTTTTTCCAGTTTAAATTCAGTTTAATTGGCTGCCCACAAGTTATAGAGTTATGAGAGAGGGAGCAAAGCCCTTTTCTATCCACTTTCTCCATGTCATCCATAATTATATATATATTCTTTTTCCTTAGTCCTAGCCTTTCACGGCTTTTTGGAATCATGCATATTATCCAGGGGTGCTGACTTGCACCCAAGGTTGAGGGAACCTAGTGCGTGTCACATGTGTATGCTGTCGTATGCCCGTTACATGTGACATCGTGCACACAATGTGCAAAGTCACATCTTTGGTGAGGAGGCTGAGTGTGGAGCAGCTTCAATGGCTGGTGGCTCCTCTCTCACGCTCAGGATGAGCCAGCCATTGAAGCCATGCTGCATTTGGCTCTACTCTTGCCTCCTCTGCCCTGTCAACATTGAGGGAGCCCAGCCCCCTCTCTACATATATTGGGTGGGTGGGGGGAGCAAAGACACCTCAGCCC
The DNA here is from genome assembly GCF_964234715.1 of Podarcis melisellensis. Taxonomy (NCBI): domain Eukaryota; kingdom Metazoa; phylum Chordata; class Lepidosauria; order Squamata; family Lacertidae; genus Podarcis; species Podarcis melisellensis. Next base: position 89,621,385 of record NC_138528.1, on the reverse strand, counting down.
CATAGCGTTGGCACCCCTGCATATTTAGATATTCAAAATTATATAAATAGTGTGATCAATCCACTGCTGGTCCTCTTTAACACATTCTTCTGCTCTTATGTCGACTATTGGATGTATGGTGGCACCTTAGAAGGGGCAGTACAAAATGTGAATATTGTCAGTTACATGGAAATAGACGTACAAATGAGATACAGTCTTCTAGGTCATTGCTCATAACTGTTCTTCTCAGTGGAGAACAATATGTCAAGATATCATGAGTAATCAAGCATAATTCGGTGGGGAAGGTACCTCAAGGATTCTGGCCAGTGGAGGCTGGTCCACTAGAGTGAAAGGGGGCACTGTCATGTCAACCTTAGCCAGCTCCCTCCTGCCTGTCTTGCCTTCTTACTTAAATTCAGTCCAGAGAGTATCCCAGACTGTGAGCTTCATCCTCCTTAGTCTCACTGCTGCCCTTGAAGAACTCAGTTTGGCCCCATCCTCCTCCTGCTAATATGTTGGTTGGGCCTGCCGTTGGCTCTGGCCTCCCCTACGCTTGGGCCCTGTGCTTTCCACCCCAACAGGTCCCACGTTCCCCTTCCCTGCTCAACTAGCAGCTATTGTGGCTCACAGAGTGATAAGGCTGGTTGGTATTCTTTATACTTTCCATTCCCACACCTTGGAGCATTCCTTGTTTTCCCCAAACTGCCATTGAAAGCACTTGGGACTGTCAGAGGACAATGGCACAATTAAGCTGGGAAAGTGTTTCTAGTCTCTAGTGTAATTGCCAGTGTGACAGAGGACACAATTTTATTAACAAAATGTACCTGAGAACAGTTCTGCGCCTGAGAAATGATTTCAGTGTACTTCCAGATCAACAGGTTCATATTCAGATATACAATATCGGTACTTAGCATTTATTTTGTCCTTCTGGCTCCCCACTGTATCATAACATATTAGTGTAAAGATGGTATCTATTTTCCATAACTCTGGGTGCTCCCAGACAAGCTGTTTAGTGAGCATTAATTCTGATTTGTCTGAGGAGAAGCTAGATGATGTCAAGTATTATCCCACACTTTCCAGTGCGTTTTCCTCTCTGGTCATGGACAGAAATAGATTTCAGTCTCACAAGTCTCACATTCCCATGCCTTTCATTCTGGTAATTTACAAAACATGTCCATCTCTCAGCGAAGTGGACATTCCACCAACCGCCTTCTCTCCTTTGAATCAATTCAGTTCATTTATCCTTTACCACAAGTTCTAAACATTTTTAACAGCCACTCCTGGTCAGATGGAACATTGGCTTTGCCACTTTCTTGCCTGCACTGTCTTTGCTGCTTTTTAAGCAATTATTTCAAATCTATGGGCACATCCTCCTCAGTCACATTTAAAAGGATCAGCATGGGTTTATTTAAATAACCTTTTAGTTAAAAGGCAGATGGTTATCCAGCTTCACATTCTTTAATAGATTGGCAGTCCAAGTTGTTATTGGTTTTTTTATGCATAATATACTGGTCCTGGTATCCTAGGCACTTTACAGAGCAACATAATGCAAGAAAGCAAAAAAGGGAGGAAGGAGCAGCCTCGTTTCTTGTGTGATCCTCTAGTTGTTGCTGGACTACAACTCCCAACAGCCACAAGTCAGCATGGTCAGTGGTCAGGAATGATAGCAGTAAAAGTCCAACACCATCCGAAGGACTACAGGTTGGCAGTTTCTAGACTAGGGATTCTGTCAGCAAACCAGTTTCCTGGTGCATGCATGATAAAAATGTTTGTATTACATGTAAAATAGATTTAAATCCCAGACCCTGTCAGGAAAGCTAGTGGGTGAAAAGATTTGTGTCTCTCCACTACAGCTGAGAGTATTTGTTATGAAATGTTTGTCTAGATGCCAGAGGCTGTGTGGGTTCTCCTGAATAAAGTTTGGCAACTTGCAGCTTGGGTTTATCAGATGTTGAAGAGTGGCCAAGAACAAGCATATATACCCTCAAGAAGGTGCCAGCTTCTAGTGCCAGAGTAATCATTTGTTCCCATAGTTCTATCAAGATAAATGACAATAGTTTTTTAATAAGAACCTTTGTCTGGGAAAGACAATGTGTAGAAAATTGCATCATGTGGAAATCTAACTTAATATGTAATCTTTCCTTACATTGCTTTGAAACGGCCTTTCAGGACACTTTAAGGAGGAAAGCAGTTTATCTGGATTTTGATGACTTCACAGGCTGACTCCCAGTAATTTGGGAGAAGTGGAATCAAAATTGTCTAACTGCATATGCAATTCCTAGTGCAACTTTTATTTTCATTTAGTGTCTTTCCTAAGCTTAGAGTCTTGTCATACCTAGGTGGCTACTACCAGGGATGGAAAGGCTGTTTTGATGACCTGATCAGGGACCCCAAAACTTCATTGCAGTTTCTCTACAGACATACATAACTGACCCTTGTTTACTTACTAGTTATTATCTCAAATGCAGAATTTCAAAACAAGCTGGAAAATTGGCATTATTGGATTAAAATGGAAAGGGTTATCTCTAGGCCCTCTGGATATGAACTGAAAAGGTTTTTATGGTATGAATTAATGAACTGGGACAGTATGTGCTTTCTTAGCACGAAGAGTGTTATACAACAGTGAAGTCTGTTGCTTGGTGACAGCTCTTGTTGTTTGGCTAACAGCTCAGATTTAGTAGGTTTAGGATTGGATGCTTCAGCCTGGTACTATGAAACACATTCAATGTGGAAATACAGCAAGCTATTATCTTTATGACAGACTTAGTACTAGGATATCATGGCAGACCTCTCACATCTAAGGGGTCACAAAATCTGCTACTTGATATTTTCCTCCCTACACTCTAAAGTTCTGGTCACATGTAGATATCTATAACCAAGTCTTTCTTGGTTGCCCCAATCCAGTTCACAATGACTTTGCTAAGCTTCATGTTCACTTCCCATTATTAGGATCAAAAACTTCATCTCAAATTTGGACATTCTGGCTTGGTGGGGGTCAGGGGGGAGATTCTGCAGATCCTGAGTGATACTCATCCTTACAGCAGTTATGTGTCACAGCCTATGCCAACACCAAGCTTCTAGACCTTATTGTGAAAAGTTTACACTTCTTTGTCCCAAACTGAATCTCTTCCTTTATGTCTCTCCCTCTTTCACATCCTGTCTCTTCTTCTCCTGCCATGTTATTTCCAATCCTTGGAGCAAGTTTCTTTTCCTTGAGACGCTTCCTTTTCCTCTTTCAAGACTCACTTTCTTTTCTTTTCTTAGCAAACCCTCCTGGTCATTTGTTTCCTCTGCTTCGACTTGCTGCTCATTGACCTCTTCTCCCATTTGTGCCTTGTAAAGGTTAATTGAAGGTTTTCTGGGCAAGGATCAGGTCACTTCCGTGATCTGCACAATGCCCAGCAAACTTGGTCTGTTTGCTTTTCGGGTCCACTTTCCAGATGACTTTCCCAGGGAATTGTACCTCTGCCTTGTTAATGCTAACTCATGTTATGGGGTTATTTTTCAAATTCAAAAACGCACTGATAGAAATCTATGAGAGAATTTGGAGTGGGCTGTGGGGGAGAGATCAGAGAGATCTTCTCACATGAAATCCTATCTTTACTTTTAATAGCCTGTAATGAATGTAAATTAATCTTATAAACCATTATACTTTAACACTTCATCACGTGTTAAGAACATGTCTACTTTAGCATTTTAAGATAGGTGATGTCCACACATAGCAACTCTAACCCGCCCCTCTGTCCCCCGCCCAAGTAAAGCATTTTACTTTGGGGAGCAAGGTCATCCAGAAGCAACTTCTAATCATTGTCACTCTTTGCAGAGCTGGAAACCACTACAATATTTTTCACAGCCATCCAGAATGACATTTTCAAGGATCATTTCCCTTCAACCCCACCTGCAAAAGGCTGATAGCTCTGATTGAAAAGTTGTATTTTAACCAGCTTTGGCTGGATGGGACCAGTTTCCTTACAAACATAATTACTAATTTGAAAGCATGGTATGCTCTTGGGAGAAAGGGAGGAGGGACAGAGGGGTGGGCACAGCAGGGGGAAAGGATAGGGAAAAACTGAATTCTGTCCCAGAAGATCTAGGTCTGCATTTATGATTGGGTGTAAGCTGAAACAAACTAGCAGAAGCCTGGTGTGACGTTTTTGTTGGGTTGGTACCTTTTCAGGCTCCAGGCTGGGGATTAAATGTCTGCACATATGCAAAATTAGCATGTCACGTGTTATTCCAATCCTACTAACAATTTTAACTGTTTAACACAGAATGGGGGAAATTTATAATTTAAGTTTAGGCCACCAACAGATACACCATGTGGGACTTCTGTTCTTTTGCACACATGCTCCTGAGCATCATGCTCCTCTGCATGCTATGCTATACAGAGAATGCAAGGTTATGTCAAGGGCATAAAAAAAGGGCAGCACAGAACACTGCAACATCCCCATGGGAGGCAGATGGGAATGGGAGAACTGGCCTGAATATGTGGACAGGGTGCTTCAGTTCAGGAAATTAGCGTTCAAACCCATTCTCAGAAGCAATGAAGTTAGTAGCTCCCAGGCTCAGTTTCTTATTTGCAAAATGGGGATGTTAGTGTCCTATTTCAGAAGGTTATTGCAAAGATGAATGAGATAATGTTTGGGTGACCATGTGGCAGGCGCCCCACCTTGCCCCTGCGACAGTGGGTTCCCACAGCATGCTGACATCCCTCGCACATAGATGCTGCAGTGATACATGCTGAATAGATTTTTCCTGTTTATTTAATCTATAAGCATCTACAGCTTCAATGTTCATTTTTGGTTGGTGGGGTTTGGAACAAATAGGTGTAGGAGTTACTTTGGTCAAAAAAGATATTACCGTATTTTTTGCTCTATAAGACTCACTTTTTCCCTCCTAAAAAAGTAAGGGGAAATGTGTGTGCGTCTTATGGAGCGAATGCAGGCTGCGCAGCTATCCCAGAAGCCAGAACAACAAGAGGGATTGCTGCTTTCACTGTGCAGTGATCCCTCTTGCTGTTCTGGCTTCTGAGATTCAGAATATTTTTTTTCTTGTTTTCCTCCTCCAAAAACTTCTTGTGGTCTGGTGCGTCTTATGGAGCGAAAAATATGGGTAATTTATTAATTGCTCTTTACTTCCTGCAGTATCACATTGTGTAAACCTTTATTTTGTGAGTTCAAAGCTGCATATTAATCCTTCAGACATCTTAGCTGACTGAGGGATGTTGTAAAAAAAAAATGTACAGCCCAATTTAGAACCACACTAAAAGAGCTAGTTTACAATTGGCCATATTGGGTGGAGTGTGTGGAAAGAGGAAACCCCAACAAATCTACACAAAGGTTACTGCTGTCACATTCAATCTAAAACTATGCACCTCAGGGTATTGCAAAATCATGTGTGAGCAAAACCCTATTCAAGCATTCTTAAATTCTTCCATACAGGGGTTGGGGATTGGGGGAGAGATCTTAAGGGGGGTTGTGAGTGTATTTGACTAAATGCAACTACAATCTTTCTTGTGATCAGGAACCCAGTTAGAGTACAACTTTCTGGCTTCATATGCACTATACCTTTAAAGCACATGACTTCCCATCCCCCAAAGGATTCTGGGAATGGAAGTTTGCTGAGGATGCTGGGAATTGAAGCTCTGTGAGATGTAAGCTATAGTTCCCAGGATTCTTTGTGGGAAGTCATGTGCTTTAAATGTGCTCCAGGTGTATGATGTGTACACACAGCCACTTACTGGCCACTTTATACTAGTCCGATTCACTAGTGTGTACATGTAAGCAGGAATGGTGATTCGAAATTCAGGAACGGGTAGATAATTTTGCCCAATTGTTTCTTTTGGTTTATTAGAAGCCTCCCTTACCCTAAGGTAGAACCAACACATTGAAAAGTCTTGCTGCGGCATTTAGGCACCATTTCCTGCCTTCCATCTGTTGCCTCTTGATGATGCCACTAAAATGACAGTTCCCGCCCCCCCATACCCAAGTCTGAACATACAATTATTATTCCTAAAGAATATTTCTGTGGTATTCCAACGTTTGCATTCTTTCCCTCAAGTGAGTGAGTGTTGATTTTGCAAAGAGAGCCACACACCTAATTTACATGTACAAAATGATTAGCAGATAAAAACCACTCTTACGATTTCTAAGATCATCTGTTGTGTTTGGAAAAGTGCGTCACACAGGAAATACAGTGCATGCAGCTTGTAAATGTGGTCTCATAAAATTGTTTGATGAACTCCTAGAGAACAAGGAAGCATTAAGTCAACAATGCAAAAGCTGCCAAAATGATACGTATAAAATGGAATTACAGTCATACCTCGGGTTGAAGTAGCTTCGGGATAAGTATTTTCGGGTTGCATGCTGCAGTGAGTAATGGAGCGTGTTACTTCCGGGTTTCGCCGCTTGTGCATGCGCAGATGGTCAAAATGATGTGGACGTGGGTTGCGTTCGCTTCTGGATGCGAACGGGGCTCCAGAACGGATCCCGTTTGCATCCAGAGGTACCACTGTATGGCCATGGGAATTTTCACAGAATTTTGAAAACAGCTAGCACTTGGTTTGAAATCATTTCATCTTCTTCAAAACTTTATTGGTGATAGGTTGCCAGTGGATTTTTAGTTTAAAAAATGATTCATATAAAAATATCAGATGACATCTTTGTGCTGACTCAACTGTATTCTTTTTGTTGAATGTCAGACTCAAAACCTTGAACCATGTAATGAATATAAGTGAATTGCTGTCTTTTGAAGATTTTGAAGACAAATATTTATCTTCTCTGGAAAATCACTGACAATATTTATTTGTTGCAATACTTACTTGCTGCCTTTCAGAGTCACACCCTCCCAAGGCAGCTTACATAAAACACTTAAAACATAGGACAAGTCCTAAAAATATACATAGCAACAATCCAATATTAATAATAATAAATCAAGTAAAAACAATTTATAGCCCAGCTCGCATGATCTGCTATAGATTTTGGAGAGCTGTTTGTTCACTGTGCATTTGGGCACCTCTTAAGATGTTGTAACCAAAGGTTGAATGGTCGTTCCTGAGATAAAAGAGCAGGAACCATTTATGGTTTCAACTGGATGTCATATTGAATCAAGAACCTTTCAAAACTGCTCTGATTTTAACCAATGATTGCAAAACTGCACAGATTTTTGTTTGTTTGTTTCTTAGAATTCCTCAGCAATGCTGGGTATGAGGCTGGGAATACCTAATAAAAGACACCAGAAATTTAAATGTTTTAAAGTCTATTTGAAAACTAACTAACTAACTAACTAACTAACTAACTAACTAACTACAATTTAGTTGTACCCCACCCATCTAACTGGGTTGCCCCAGCCACTCTGGGCATCCCTTGTACATCCCCTTGGAAGGAGAGCCACAGGCATGGGGTCCATCACTGAGAAGGCCCTGCCCCTAGTGACCACCAGTTTAATGGCTCTTGACTGTGGAAAAGGACCTCTGAGTCTTAAGACCCAGGCAGGTTTGTATGGCTAGAGGTGGTTCTTCAAATAACCTGATCACAAACTTTTAGGGCTTTTAAGGTCAACACTAGCACCTTAATTTGGGTCCAAAATGAAAAGGCAGTACAGTATAGGTGTTATGTGCGCCAAATGTCCAAATGAACTGCTGTTTGGCACAATGGCCTACCACTTCTTGCCTTTCCCTTCTCTAATGATTAACTGTTTCCTCTTGTTTTGAATCTGGCTTCATATGAAATACCGTAAGGGAAATCTTCTGCTCACCAATGACCTTGTGACTTATTTCAGGAGAATCTTAAAAAGTGCAAGGCTGCCACCTGGCTGCTTGCTTATCCCACTTGGTTGCGGTAAACTGACTAGTACCGTAGTTATCCCCTCTTTTCTTCTGCTAAATGTTGCTTGAGCAAGATGGTGATCTGGTAACCCTGATGTTCTTGGTGGGGGAAATCAGTGTTTGCCAGTTTGGCATAAATGTTTCTGAAAGGAGTGACATACTGATGATTATATCTCAGTTTCACAATTCCAGAAGAAATGTGATGCTATTTTATTTGTTTTAAATTTACAAATGAGAAGGGAGGACAGCGGAGATTTACAGTGAAGAGAGAGAGAGAAGGATTTATAAGGAGGCATTGCAATTCAGCTTGCTTGGGAAGTGGATGTAGTCTGCCCAACTCCCTGTAATAAAGTCTCTCCTGTCCAAAATCAAGCTTCCTTCTCAGGTGCAGGCTACCACAGCAAAAACTGAGTTTAGGGATGCTTCCTAACATTCCCAGGGAAACATGCTAAGGTTACCAGATGTCCCCGTTTCCTGGGGACATTCCCCGGATTTACAAATCAGTCCCCTGACAAAATCCATTGAAGTTGAAAAGTGGCCCCGGATTCATTGAAAAAAATCTAGTAACCTTACATTATGCCCCACCAAGTAGAGAAAGTAGCTAATTTTTCAACCCCCAGCCTTATAATAAATGCTGCAAAGCCCCAGCACTTCCTACTAGGTTCAAATTAGAATTCAGGACAACATAGCACCCATGACATCTGCCTCTGGAGTTGTCTTCCGTAACCCTGAGTTACATATAACTGCAACACTCATTGTTCCTGGCCATGCTGGTTGGGAATTATGAAGTTCTAAGGTTGGAAAAAGAGTATTTAGAAGAACTGAGCACGTGCATAAGCAAAGTGATGAACAGAATGAATTCCAGGAAGCAAATGTTTCCAGGAATCTTTATACATTAGTGTGTTTCAGTCAAAGAACAAATACCATGAAAATTGTCCTCTGGAGGTGTTTTAAACTTTTATTTGCATTGGATATTGATTGCCAAGGCTCCTGCAGTGCTATTGCCTTGTGAAAAAAGGTTCCTGAACATTGTCTTCCAAGCTGAAGGCCATAAAAAATAAATAACCCATCAATCATGCTTAACCAAACTGCTTAGAGAACATGCAAAAGTTTACTTGAAAAGCACCTCCTTTTATGAGAATTTAATGCACCTTTAAACCTTTATATATACAGAAGTACATTGAAGCAGGTGATTTATATTTGCACCTGGCTGATCTACAGCTACCGTTAAACCAGTTCTCCTATAAAAAGTTGGTTATGCCCTATCATATCATCCATCACAGTGCTCAACTGGCCATGGTCCCACCATGGAAAGGAATAATCATTATTTTGGTTTTCATGCACAACTTTATCTTGGTGATATATCACACAGGGCCCATGCCTCGTGAGCGGAAATATGAGCCATGGCTTGCTGCCGGTGCCGGGGTGGGGTGGGGAAGATAAAGTGGCAGAGGAGAGAAGCAAATGGCAAATGGAGGACAGTTGAATTCCTTAGAGGGAAGAGAGATGCTTGACCAGACACTTCTTGGAGTGGGCATTGGGCAAGGCCTGTTGCATTCTATCTGTACCGTTCCTTCAAGGTGTATTCCTCCTTTGACTGGAGGTCAGCAGTGACATATATAGAGAAATGGATCATATATACTCTTATTACCTCTGGTTGCTGCTGAAAAGTTTTCAAGCTCAGGGGGACTCTTGGGCAAAGCACCTGCTGCTGGTGCCTTTCCATTAGTGGCCCTCACTGGCAGATTTACCTAGCAGCAGGCACACATGCGGTTTTAGCCGGCCAGTATCACCTGCCCCATGAACATACGTCAGTAACATGTGGGCAATATGTTTCACCTTCTAACCAGCCCTCATGATTGCAAGCAAAGCATGTGGGAGATATTTTGTTTCTTTCCTTTTCTACCTTTAGCAATTAATAAACAGCTTATCCTTATAAGCTGATAGTTATTTGCTTTTCATCCATGAAGAGATGAAATAAGGACAAGGAATCAACAGCTATGGCTGTGTCTCTAGGATGGAGAAGCACATCCCAAACAGCAGCAGTGGAGGAAGCTGCTTGGGCGCCTGGGGCAGCATACCTATAGGGGCGGGGCAATCCTCCCATAGGGGTGAGGGCGGGGCAAGCTGCTCATAGGGGCAGGGCACACCACGGGGCCACCGGAGTCTGCCTGCCTCCTCCCACTCAGCCGCCCTACAGCTGGGGGGGGGGGAGGCAGCGGGTGGGCCGTTTGGACAGTGTAGAGCAGAGCCTGCGCACACCCAAGCCATCGCATCTCTCCCAGGAGAAACGCATGGCTCGAGCGCGCTGCAGGCCCCGCGATGAGTGCCGTCCAGCATTTTGTCACCCCCCTCAGTGGTGACACCCGGGGAGGACCGCTCCCGCCGCACCCCTTCCTCTGCCCCTGCTAAACAGTCATGTCCATTTATGTGTTCCAAAACAAGTATGTGTGTGTTTTTTAAAGATGCCTCCTAAATCATGGGAATCTTTTTTGTTAACTACCCTGTTTGCACCCATAGCCCTGTTCAAAGATATCTATCCAGTGAATGGCATTCCTTTTCATGTGCCATTTCTTGGTTCAAGGAACCAAAATGTCCCCCAGGTGCCTCCTTGTAACTGGTTCTTTTGCATTCCAGGCCTAAATGAACTCTAGCATGTGCACACTGATTGGAAATCTTGGCAGGGTTGCAACCTCTTCCACATCAATCAGATAGTTATGTAGAAATGGGGGACCTTCCTGTGTGAGTTCTTCCCCATTCTAGTTGATAACCTTGCACATGGGGGGAAAATGCAGTCCTTTCTGAGACATAGATGTGTTTGATTGGAACCACACATTAATGAATACCAACACATTAGATGAGCTTGCTGTCTCCTATGCACCAATGACACAGTGAAAAGTTGTAATCCAAAACATCTAGAGGGCACCAGGTTGTCGAAGGCAGTTGAATTGGGATCTTAGATGAAATGAACTGTTTTAAAATGGTTTAAAACACAGGAAGAGGTTGTTGCATGGTGATTGCTGAGAAGGTGACCTTAGCGTGTATGGTGTGATCCTCCTATGGTATTTGAACTCAGGGGCAAACACTATCAAAAGTATCTTGATGACCTATAAAACTCAAGAGAGATCTATCGTCATATTAGTCGTGGTATGTACTAATTATATCTACTTTCCTTTCCCTTGCCTACAGCGGCCGAAAAGTTTGAGATCTGAAAAGAGAATGGTAGGATAGGCAATCTGACCGCAGGGTTTCTTTTCTTAAAATAGATCAGCACTTCAGGAAGCCATGCCCTCTCTTTGTCCCCCTCAGCAGGCCTTAGACTATATCTGCTCTCATCTAACATTACTCTTCAGAAAAGAAAAAAATATTGAGGAGGACGGGGGGGGGGGGTTGATCTCATGTATTCACCCCCAGTATTTTCCTCTGGCATTCATAACAAATAACTTCATGTTGCATCAGAAACACAGAGTTCTTAGCACAGTGAATTTCATAGCTCTTGGAAAAATGATGCACTTGGATCTAAATAATGGAGACCCAGCGTGGTGTAATGGTGAAAGGGTCAGACTAGGACTTGGGAGAACAGGGTTCAAGTCTCACTTGACCATGAAGCTCACTGGGTGACCTTGGACCACTCATAGTCTCTTAGGCTAACTCACATACCCGCAGGGTGCTTGCAAGGATAAAATGGATGGGAGAAGCTCTGTATGCCACCCTGAACTCTTTGGAGGAAAGGTGTGATGTAAACATAATAAATAAAATAAATTGGTCTATAGCTAGTGGTTCAGAATCCACTATGAGGCTACAGCCTCTAACCTACTCTAGTGCATTTCAAATTATTCTTCACTCAATTCTGTTATTATTTTGATACTCTAAAACTTAATCTGGTTCAGAGAAATATCTGGTGATGTGCTAAAATTACAAGATCAAAGTGGTATAAACAGAAAAAAATGATTAACTTCTCAATTATATAAGATAGTTCAGGACTAATGAAGGAATATGAGTATGAAGCTATACCGCTTGAATAAATAAATGCTAAACTTACATAAACAATACATTGGATTCTTCCTGACTTGAGTCATACACACTGAAATAATAGACATGACTAATTTAAATTTATTAATTTATGCGAGCCTTCTTTGTGTATAACAACTGGATCCGGCTTATTGTAAGCTTTTTAAAAATTGTAAAATGGTATTCTCTTTTGGGAGCCCGACTTGCTGAAAAGCAGGGTGTAAATATAATAACAACAGTAGTATAAATATTATTTGTGATTACTAAAATTGAGAAGAAATGATCAAACATTCATATAATTCACACAAAAGGTCATTTACTACTTCTTTGCAGTCTTTTTGCAGTCTTGTGTGGGGAAGAGTAGTTTTCCCTCCCACTTAGAGGTGCAATAGCTGCTTGTTATCACTCAACAAGCCAGGAAAAGGCTGCAGCGTGCTAAAGGTTGCAATGGGTGTTTGGTCCAGTCCTGACCCTGGCTTCTACCATCAGCATAACATCCCTAATCCCCTAGCAGTCATTATTTCACCTTCGTAGTTGACAACCCCATGGGGCTGATACGGCATTAGGAAAACAAAAATAATTGGAAACTTGGTGCAGCTAGATTCTTTCTGAAGTTAAGGTGGAATAAATTGACATGCAGCCTGAGCCTATTAAAGTGTTTGCAAAAGTCAGTCCCACTTTGCTCAGCGGGACTTGCTTCCAAGGGATCATTCACAGAATTGCAACCTGGTTATATCGGCTGACTTTAAACTACCTTAAATCATATGGCAACTGATTTGAGGATCCTGGCAGTCCTTGACTCAGGTTGACAGATCAGCTACTCTTTAGTGCTGCTGCTTCGCCAGAGCAGTGTCTGAAAACAAAACAAAATACAAGGATCTCTCCATGTGGAGTTAAGAGACCACATTTTGTACTATCATGCCCATGGGATGTCATTTACCACTTGCCATTTGTGTGTGTGTGTGAGGTCATAAGCTTTCATTCAGAGAAGAATGGTGGTTTATGTAGCATGGCAGCTAATGGCATTCCATCTACGGGGACTGCTGCTCCCCAGCCTGCACGCTTCACCTGTTGGCCCCTACTTTCAGGTGGGAGTTAAACTGTAACTCAAATAGTGTGCAGAGTTTAGTACAAGTGGGGCCTGCGGCTGTCTTTAGATTTCCCTGAGTTTTAAAAAAAGAAGCTCAAGCATTAAAAAAGAAAGAATAAACCCAGTTCTGGGAAAGTGCTGTATTGCCAGCATAAAAGCAACAATGAAGTGGGTCGTTGAATGACTTTGTAGCTAGAGCATCTGCTTTCCCCCCTAAAGGTGGGCTGCTTCCTCCCTCAAACCTCACATCATGATGTACTGTGTTCTTATTTATGCATTACTCAAGCCTCAAATAATTATGGTTGCCTCACACACCCTAATGGAAAACACACGTTCTGAAAACTTTTGGATCAGCGTAAACAACACTATGATTCTTAATAAGAGTCTTGTTTCCAAAACCTTTGCATCCAAAATGTTTCCGTTTAAAATATTTTGTGTACAAGGCTGGCACAACTTGAAAAGAATGAATGCCACCCCCATTCCATGGAGGATGGAGAAGTCACGTGAGTTCCTACTTGCTGTCTGAAGTGACCAACACAGCATGAACAGCAGCAGCTGAATTGGCCTTGTGGGCAGGTGAGAGAATCTCCAGAGTCTCTGGGGATGGAAGAAGACCTAGGAGATCATTCAGTTGGCTGACCTCCCTTCCCTTCAGTTGGCATTACCTATATGAGGTGTATAGCTCAAAACCAATGCTCAAGCCCAGAAGAGCGACCACAAAACATGTGTCTGTGGAACTAGAATGAACATGCTGCTCATGTATAAGGGGTCTCCTTATGAGTAAGCAATCCCTCTAACTGTTTTACTAACAGAAGCTGGGGGTTTAGGGTGTGGTCTAGGAAACCATGGTATATAAGGTCTCACAATTGAGCCTTCCAGGTGCTGGACATGGCATAGGCCTCTGGCCCCTTGTGGTCTTGTTCCCAGGCTTTGCTGTGGTGTTTCTTGTGGAACTTCCTGTGATACTGACCTTGGACCATTTCCTGACCTTGCTTCTGGATCATGTTTGAACCTAAATTGATTTGCTGTACTTCACCTTGGTTTGTTTGGTCTGCATTGCTTCAGAAGTCCTGCTTAAGTTGGTGAGTACTCTGGTGAGAGGCTTGTGGCTGGAACTTTAGCCCCTGAGTGCACCCACTGGAGTGTGGCAGCTGTGGAGAGTCCCAAGAGCCAGGAAATGAGGCCACATTTAGCCCCCGGCCACCCCAGGTTTATAGGAACATGGCTGTAGAGAAAGAAGAGAGATCCTCAAAATATGGCAGAGATGTGGAGTAAAGAAAACTTTGCCTTGCAACTTGTTCAAAAGAGGTTCCTAAGATCAGATTTTCAGAGCAAGGTGGCTCTTCTGAACTTGCAAGCTCCTGATGGAGGATTTCACTCTGAAGCGCGTAGAGCTAAAATAAAAGTCTTATACAAGTAAGCACCAGATCCCATTCTCCTTTCTGTTTTGATTCTCCATGGTGCTTCTTCCTACATGCTATCATCCCTCAGAATAGGCCATTGCAACAGGCTTCCATTACCAAATCAACAGAAAGATCAGCAGCAAGATGATGTGCAGTTGGGATGACCTTGCCATATATGGGTGTAAAGATGATGGTAGGGGTAGAGGAGACATGTGACTGGAAGAGAAAGAGAACTGAGCTGTTGTGTATTGCTTTGTAAGCAGCCATCACAGGCTCACCAAAAGTCAGTGTTGCAGTGAAAAGTATTTTGATGACTAAGGCCTGGGTTGTGTGGGTTAATCTGTGTGGTGTTAATTGTCCTTTACAACCCTGTCTTTATGTGATCTCTCCCCTTAGTGACATATATATGTATAATGCTTTTTAACTATATTTGGCTATGGCAGACAATTCTTACTCAGTCCATTTTAACTTTACTCTTTGAAAACAGATGTGGTTTAACAACATCTTGCCTTCCAGGGTCTCATCCTTACAATCCTTAGTCTGCAGCACCACCTACTGTTCCTGTCTTGATGTGTCTCAGAATCCTATTTAACACATTACTAATTTTACATTATTCTTCCTCGTCTCCATCCAACAACAGCACTACAGGGCAGCTGTTGGAAATGCAGACTTAAAAGAGGGAAAGAAAGCAGGGGAAGGAAGGGAGTCAATATTCATATCCTTCAACAAATTATGTGAGTTGGAGCCTCATTTGTATCTTTGGCAAGTGTGTATAACTTGCCAAAATAATTATTAAAATAATCCACAAGTGGTACTCACATTCCCTACAATTTGTGTAGGAAATCTACACGACTTGTTTTTCTTGACTGACATTTGGCATATTCTCCCTCTTCCCGTCTTATTTGTGTGTCTTATTACTGAGGAAGGGACATGTCTCCGTTAGCATTTGGATGGTGTCCAGTATAGTGTTAAGCATAGTACAACTAACTGATGATAATAGGACTCACATTTGCCCTCTACAAAGAGTAAAATGACTAAATAAGGAATGTTTGCAGAGATGTTACTTGCAACTGAGCTGATAGATCAGTCTAGGATCAATGCTCTTTTTGATTATTTTAATTTTGTCCCACTCAATGTTGTTGTGTCTTCAAGCCAGAATGTATTGTTTGTAAACAAATCAGTTCCATGCTATTGTTCAAAATCTGCATGGGAAGGATTCAAAAGTTTGCAAATTAAATCTTTGATTTATTTTAGTGATATTTCCACAGCATTTACAAGATGTTCCTTTATGGGGGAGGCATTCTGTTCAATGGTGTCCACCAGTTAAATGCTAACCCATGTCAATGTTATGCTGGAAGGAGAGACAAACACTTTCTACTGACTTTGAGAAGACTGGATCTTAATTTGCTGTCCTGTCTCATTTGTTGTGTGGCTGACAACTAGATGCTTTCAATCTTCTTGCCACCAGAGGGCCCTAAGGCAGAGCAGATTGCTCCTCTTTAAGCTGCCTATGTATTGCTCAGGTTAGCTCAGGGGTCTGCAACCTTTAAGACAAAAAGAGCCACTTGGACCCGTTTCCGAAGAAAAAACAACAACTGGGAGCCGCAAAACCATTGCGACATTTAAAACAAATATAACACTGTGAACGGCTTCCCGTGCTTGACTATTTCCTGAGCGGCTACAAAACTAGCATATGTTGTGGAATTTGCAGACTTCACCCAATTCTTGAAATTATTTTTGCTCCTATCAACCTTCCTCATAAGTTCTGCAATGGCTTTTCGTCTCTCATCTCCATCTGGATATTTTTCAGCAAAGGCTGCGTGTTTATTCTGGAAATGTCTTGCAATATTTGACTTTTTGTTGTTTGCAAATTTCTCACCACATATTAAGCATACTGGTAAACCAGTCTTGTCAGTAGAGAAGGCAAATGATTCTGTCCATTTCTGTTTTCTTCAGAAATTTTTCTTTTCTTGCCTTTATCCATGGCTGGCCTACCGGGGGTCCAAAAGAGGGACGTAATTAGAAATCAGAGGGCCCCATAGCAAAATTTGCTATGCCCAATAATCAATGCCCCAAAATGCCATAGAAAATTAATCAGGGCCCCAGTGTACCATAAATCATAATCAGTGCCTGATGTAAATAATAATTAATAATGAGGGCCCAATGTCATCCTCGTCATTTTAAAATAACTTTTTTGACACTTTTTTATTATTTTTTTGTTTGACCCCTCAGAATTACTCCTCCTCATAGAAATAAACGTTAAATTAACAAGTTACCTTTTTTTGAGTGTGTGTTCTTCACTCCCCTTCAAAACAGTGACCAGCTTACATGCCCCCTTTCAATGCAGCCTGCTTACAGCCCTCAACCAAAATGGCCGCTCCCGCGACTCCCACGTGCGCCCACAAAGATGGCGCCGATGATTTTCCCTTATCAGTGCCCTTTAAAGAAATGGACGCCGCAGCTTCAACCCACGCCTAGAGGAGGCTAGAGAGGGAGAAAAGCGGGGGGGGGGGGGAGGAAAGCAGCGAGGACGGCAGAGAAGGACTGCCGGGAGTGGAATCCCACACACCGCGAGGGGAAGGAAGGGAGAGGGTGCGAGCTGGAACGGGGCAAAGAGG
This sequence comes from Podarcis melisellensis, assembly GCF_964234715.1. Classification (NCBI taxonomy): domain Eukaryota; kingdom Metazoa; phylum Chordata; class Lepidosauria; order Squamata; family Lacertidae; genus Podarcis; species Podarcis melisellensis. The sequence goes on along the minus strand of NC_138528.1, from coordinate 89,604,459 downwards.
GCGGTCCCCAGTCGTGCCTGGCCTTAAATGGGCTAGGCCACGCCTCCCCGGCCCCGCCGATTGGCGGGCAGGGTTGCAGGCACGCCCGGGGATTCCCCTGTTCTCGCGGGGGCAAAAGGCCAGCCCCCGCGAGTGGAGTGTGGGAGGGGTTAGCTCGCAACCCCCTCTCCTCTCTAGCTTGGAAATGGCTTTGCAGAAAATGCGCCTCCTCCCCTCGCCTCCGCCCCGGAGCCGCGGCAAAGGCGTTAAAGAGCCGCATGCGGCTCCGGAGCCGCAGGTTGCCGACCCCTGGGTTAGCTGTTGCCCACTCTCAGATCTTAACACCAACTCAGTTCCTAAAGCACCCTTGACCTCTGCAAAAGTCTCCTCCCAAAAGTCATGTTAAGTGTAAGTCATTGTCACCCTGAACAATATAAACCACTCTACAGAGTCCCTTTAGGAACTGAATTACTAGAAATACTAGCTTTATTATAGGGTAAAAATAATAATGTAGGTTTAATGCAGTAGTGGACAAACTGAAGTTCCAGATGCTGGGCCCCCACTCTTGCGCCCATTAGAGGCTGTCCTATTCGGTTGAGTGGGGCACTGCCCCACCAAACTCAGTCTGCCCTCAGCAAACCTGCCTGCCTTCCTCCTTATCAGTCTAGGGACAGAGTCCAAATGGAATCTAAATCCTCTGTAATGGTTCTAGGGGTTGCTCGTGCATAAGCCGGTGCCAACACCTACCTGGGTTGCCTGAGTGAACCTTTTCTGTCTGGACAGCCACTCACCCGTGGCTGTCTCAATCGCTGGAATCCGTCAGTGGGCATTTCTTAAACTTCTTCCAGCAAAGAAGCTCTTTGACGCCTAGTCTCCTCCTACTCTCCCTGCGCGGAAGCCTTCTGCGCAAGGAGGGCGTAGGCAGCGGAGGACCCTTACTCTCCCCGCTGGTCCCCAGCAAGGAGTCATAGGACCGCCTCGCCGATTCCCCCATCTGCCCCCCTTCTCCACTGGTGCTACGCTGATTCTCTTCCCCAGAAGATGGGCTGCCTCTCCCAATCCCGGGACGCTCTCTGGAATCCCTCTGGAGCCCACTCTCTCCCTCCGGCACTGATGGCAGTTCCCTGACATCCTCCAAATGTTTTCTATGGTTTTCTTAAAAACGGCACATGCTTGATGCAGTTATTTGTCTAAACTGTGGCCTTTATTGAGCTACATTTCCAAGCAATGCTCTCAGCTGTTCTGGACAGGTGGTATAGTAAGATCCCATCCGCAGATAGACTCTGTATTTGTGGGCAACCACAAGTAAAAGATATTCATCATGATTTGCTACATTGCCCACTATACACAGAGCCTAGGAGGTGCTTTCTAAATCCTTGTTTGTTCAGGAAAGCAGTCTCTCCTCGACGGAGAGTGTTCTATGGCTGCTGAGTGATTCTAACACCTCAGTAAAACTTTTTTTAAAATATAATTTTTATTATTTTCTTTAATCAAAAACAAAACCAAACCAAAAACATATAATATAGCAATATTACAAGAACAAATCAATTGCATTTGCTCCGCCGAGCTCGTGACTTCCTTCCCTCTCTTCAGCTTGTTTCTCATTTCCTAATAAATTACGTATATGTGCACTTCAGCTGCCAGTTTCTGTCCTTCATATATTTCAAGTCCTTTTATTAACCATGGTCACATACTATTTTACATTAAGTTGCAGGATTCATATCAATCCTGCTAGTGTCTTCACATTCTTACAATGATCTTTCAAATACTCAATAAATTTACTCCAAACTTTTTGGAATTTCTGGTCAGCTTGGTTCCGGATCCTCCCAGTCAGTTTGGCCAATTCTGCGTAGTCCACCATCTTCATCTGCCACTCCTCAATCATTGGTAAATCCTAGTATTTCCACCTTTGGGCTAACAAAGTTCTTGCTGCAGTTGTAGCATACATAAATAGTCTTTGATCTACTTTTGCTATCTCTTCTCCCTTCAATGCAAGCAAAAATGCTTCTGGTTTTTGGGGGGGAAAGTTTATCTTAACATCTTTTTTAGTTCATTGTAGATCAATTCCCAAAATGATTTTACCTTATCACAAGTCCACCACATATGGTAAAAATCTCCATCTTTTTCATTACACTTCCAACATAATTTATTTTTCATCCTGTACATTTTGGCCAGTTTCACCGGGGTCAAATACCACCTATACATCCTTTTCATTACATTTTCTTTTAAGGCCATACATGCTGTAAATTTTAAATTCCGGATCCATAATTTTAACCAAGAATTGTACTGAATATTATGCCCAAAATCCATAGCTCATAACACCTCAGTAATTCAATTGATTTATCTGCTGTCTTTCACCTTCCAGGGCGGTTAACAAAATCACCCCCTATAGGGGGGCAGAGCTAACCACACTACAGGGCTTGCCAGCCTACATATGTCTACAGTTGATTTTAGCTCCCTGCTAAGACAACAGCTTCCTACAGCTCACATTGGGAGAAAGCGTCAGGCAGGGCTACCTGGAACTATCCAAGGTTCTGATCTGTTCTCTCAGTTAGTAAGTTTCTGGCTTGTTTAGAATCGTAGAGTTGTAGAATTGGAAGGGACCACAAGGACCATGTAACCCAACATCCTGCAATGCAGGAATCTTTTGTCCATCTTTTAAACCCACAACCCTGAGATTAAGTCTCATGCTCTACCAACTGAGCTATTCCAGACCTTGCTTATTGTGACTTGAGCTTGTGTTTCTTGATTGGCCCTGACCTGCTTTAACTTGACTTCCTTGGATGCTACCTGTTTCCTCTGTGAGCCTAGCAGAGTTTTACAGCTATAGTGCAACAACAACAACAACAACAACAACAACAACAACAAGCCATCTCCCTGTTTACCATGGCCACCTGTCTTCCTACCAATGGTTTGGGCACTTGAAAGTCTTCCTCAACCAATGACTGGAAATACATGGGCAGATTAATATGGGAGAAGGCATTCTTTCAAAGGCATAAAAAGTGCCACATAGGTGGGGACCCAGGTAAGTGCCATCACTTTGAAAAGAGCTCAGAAATAGATTACAAACCAGTGCAGTAAATTGTATTTTGCAATTTGCCAGTTGTGCATGACCACTGTGTTTACCTGACTACTTTGAAAGCCACTTGTTTGTGCTATTATACCAAATGAACCTTACTGGTCTGTGTCTCCAGATTTCTAACCAGGTGAGGCACCGTGTGGCAAAATCCTCCTCAGCACTTGGTAGGATGATACAGCTGACCTAACAATTGCATGTTATACCATGGTAGGTTGGGTGCTGAGTAAATGGTTGTTTATGTTCCACCCATTGTAGCTGCCGGGGCCAAAAGCTGAGGAAGACAGAGGTTAACAGAAACAGTGGAGCACGGTCACGGTTCTCTGTTCTAGCCCTTCCATTTGCGATATAGAGGTTTAATAGTAAGTATAGAAGCCTAGCTCTCTCACAGAAGTTGTGCCTCTGTGTCACTTTTGACGCATCCCATGGAACTATTCAGCGAATCCCAAGCTTGTTGGCCTCACACCTCCACCAAGTCCTGAATGGTTTCATGTCAGGGAATGATTTGATTAATGAAGTCAAGCCATAGCAGAAATCTGTTCAGACGCAGCTTCTCTGTTGGCAAATGGCTCGAAAGGCCGCAGGAAAGAGTGGAGTTACAGCAGCTGGGAGGGAAAAGGAGCATATGCCCTGACATCTGTGGAAGCCACGATCAGGGGTTTGAGTGCCCTCTTTCCAATACAGGTTAACCCCCTGCTTTCTCGCAGGCTTCAGCAGAATGATGACTGTGTTATCCCCCTTTCATGCAGGGAAAGAGGGAGAAATAGTCCCAATCGTTTAGGAAAGCCACCTAGACCAGAATTTTTGTCTTGGACACTTTCCGTTCCAATCAAATAAACAAATCCTGCAACCTGAAAGAAGGTGAAGACCAAAAATAAAATTAAAAATGCTGTTCTTGGTTGCCCACCAGGTTTTGATTTGGGCATGGTTTAGTAATTAAGTGTCCCTACATGTAGTTGTTGAAGACAGATGTGGAAGGAAAATAGGTTGAAGGCACCTGCAAAGACTTACACAAAATGTTGCTGCTTTCCAGGGAGCTTGATATATTGTATGGGTGGGAGATCATGTAAGCTTTATGCCCAGCTAAGTTGACCGACAGCTCCTATGTTATTCAGTCATTGGGTACATCAGGGCTAAGTTGCTAAGTACAGTGCATGCACTATAAGCATTCAGACTGTTTATTCAGGGGTTGTTTTCTATTCGTTGCCATTTCTTATAAAAGGCTCCCTCAGGACTACTGTGCTTGCCGATACCACATATGGAGCCTGCCAAAGGTCTCAGTAAATATCTCCTCAAAAGTTAACAATACATTTGCTCTTCCTGCTCAGTTCCTTTATGCACTGACGTGACCTCTCGTACATTGAACATGTTGCCTTAAAACATTTCACTGTATGCCAGGATTGGATGCCCATTGTTTTTGTCTGGGAATGATTGTGGTGGTGGTTCATGTAGGTGCCCCCTTTTCATTCATGGTGTGTGTGTGTGGTGTTATGGTGCAGGCATGCCTGCATTACTTTGTCATCATGGCCCTCTTTCTGCTCTTTAGGATGTGGCAGCCATTTTGTGTTATGCCTTGCCTCCATGGCAGCCATTTTGTGACCGTTGTTTATGGCATTTTCTTTAAATTCCAAATGTGTCTGCTGCCTCAAAAAGGAGTGTATTTAATTATTTCTTAATTCTATCTTTTTTTTGGGGGGGGGTGATTTCTTTGTCATAAGAGGAACTGTTAAAGCAGCAAAGGGCAAAAATTTGGCACAATGAGGTAGTATATTGATGAAGTGACAGAGGATATACATTTTGCAAAAAATACAATGCAAATAAAAAATTAAAATCAGGAAATGTATCATACTGTGATTCAGACACACCAGAAGTACTCATTCCAGGCCTTCTTCAAGGGACCAAAAACCAATGGTAGGTTTTGCCTTTTGCTTTCCATGTAGAACATCAGAGCAAGGGGAAGGTGAGCCTGATCCCACCCATTGGCCTGGGAAGCAGCAGCTACAGGGACGCTGTCTCCCCTGCCCCAGCCTATCAGAAGTAATTATTGGCTCCAGTTGCCAGTTACCTGCAGACTGACTATCATATCACTTTCATTAAGTGTGTGGCATTATGAAGAATGGTTTTACTTTGTGGCATTGACTTGGACTACAGGCTTGCAAATTAATTTAACAAGCCATGAGCCCATAGCAAAGGAATCAAATACAATCAAATACAGATATAGTTAGATGGTTGGCTATACAAAATGCGTTCTGAAAGTTTACAACTATACAAATAAGAGAGTTAATAACTGTCCTTGACCACAGGTAAAACATATGAACGAGTGGGCTTTCTTTACTAGGCATTAAACGGGTTAGTCAGATGGTAGATCTAATTCTAATTGCCCCAGCTAATTTTTTTGCCATGTTTGCTGTCAACTGGTAATCTTGGTCTGCAAGAAGGGAGGACACTGTGGCAGTGAATGAACGACCTGGTATGGATGATAGAAGAGGGGTAATAACCTTGTTACGCAGATCTTTATAAGGAGAGCAAGCTAGGAGTACATGCGCTGCAGATTTGATACTGCCGTCTCCACGTGGACATAATTGTTTTTCAAGTGGAATTTGTCAGAAGTGACCCTTGAGTACTGATGATGGCAGAATGAGTTATTTATGGAACATTTATTGTACATCCGTAGAAATGGTGTTATGCTTTCTAGAATTTGTAGGAACAGTTTTAATGGCTTTTAGAACTTGCAGCTTTTTGTATCTCATTTCTGTCTTGTACATTGCTTCTGGGCTTTCAGGCAGTAAAGTAGTTTTATAAATTTATAAAATAAAATAAATAAAATATATTCTGCCTGCAAGCATAAGAATGTAAGAAGAGCCTGCTGGATCAAGCCAGTGGAAGCTTTGGATTGGTGTCTGAATGCAGTGATGGACTGGATGAGGGCCAATGAACTATGCTTGAATCCTGGGGACATTGAGCACTTCTAAGCCCCACTGATTTCAGTGTGAGAGATTTAAGCACACGATTCCCTCTCTCTTATTGAAATAATTGAGGCTCCCCAGGTACTTGACTTTGGGCTGGATCATGTCCCCCCCCCTTTTTTTAATGACATGGAAAAGCTAACCATTTTACATTTACAGAAATATGGGTTGCTGCTTCTTCAGTTTAAGAGTGCTCATTATGATGCAACCTGAGAACTCTGATACTGGGCCAGTGGCGTAGCGTGGGGGGTGCAGGGGGGGCCGGCCGCACCGGGCGCAACATCTGGGGCTTAGGGGGCGCAATTCCACGGGTTAGGGGGTGCAAATCCACGGGTTAGGGGGCGCAAATTACTTGCCTTGCCCCGGGTGCTGACAACCCACGCTACGCCACTGTACTGGGCTTTGTGTGTGTCTTCTCTGAGATGTTTGATCTGGTCCCCTGTGGTTTCGTCAAAGGAGACAAACGACAAAGCAGTGTTAGACCAGTCAGGTCTATGCGAATATGGTCAGCCTCCATAGCAATATTAGAAAAATGTGGTACCCTTTCAGAAACATTTTGTGAGTTTAGATGAAGTGACAAATTTTGGAACTACTGACTTTGGGCAATTGTCAACCTTTCAAGAGTCCGCTGAGAGGCTGTATTATTATTATCCCCTCCCCCCCAAAAGTGTTTGGAAACTTTCTTGATTAACTAAGATCTTAATGCCTTAATCATGAAAAACATAGGCTCATGTTGTATTGCTATGCTGTGTAAGCACCTTCCATAATTACCTGAGCCCTGACTTATTTTTAATTATATTAGAATTAGCATGCAAAGAATGCTATCTAAGATAGGTCTAAACAGTTATTTGAGCTCGTACTACTTTGATGTGTTGGGAAAGAGATTAGGGCTTGTTTGATAATTACTCAGTCACATGTGGCTAAAAAATTCATTATGAACACAGTTAATTAAGCTGTCAACAAAGCTTTGGTCTCCAACAAGCAGGGAATATTCTGTGGGGTTCCCCCCCCTCCTGTGGCTGATGTGGAGTCTGCCACTGAGAAATGGACATGTGGACACAGGCACACCTTACAAAAGACCAGTCCAATAGCCCTTCAGTGGTTATCAACTCTGAAGAAAAAGACAAGGCAATCACACTGAAATGCATTGGAAGATCAGATGAACTCCCTATCTGTAGACCCAGGCAACAAAACAGGGAGATTATGTATCAAATCCTTGATATGCATTTGTTTATTTATTAAATTTATATCCCACCCTTCCTTTCAAAGAAGCCCAGGCTGACAAACAAGTAATGAAACAATAAAAAATATATTTAAAACAAAATCCTAAAAACATTGTAAAAACAATTCTAATGTGGACGGGGGAAAGTATTTTCATTTAGGACATGCTTCCGGAAAGATCTTGCAAGAGTTCATGAGATCTCACTGGAAGCCACTGCTGTAAGATCCCAATAAATGAGGTATTTGGTTTGAGCAGGTGGCAGCAGGGGCCTGGCACCTTCCCATTTCACCTCAGGCAGAGAAACGGGCCGGCCCAGCCCTGCTTAAACCAATATGGCTGCTCCATCATTATTGCTGTTAAAGATGTGAGTAACAAAAGGAAATTTTGCATTTCAACTCATCCACCAATGCTATTGCTCTGCAGTCATTTTTTGTTTTTTAAAGAGGCAAAATTCCCTTTTCCTTGCAGTTTAATTTTAGAAAGCAACTTTATGGAGCCATATAGGTAAAGGTAAAGTTACCCCTGCCCATACGGGCCAGTCTTGACAGACTCTAGGATTGTGCGCTCATCTCACTCTAGAGGCCAGGAGCCAGCGCTGTCCACAGACACTTCCGGGTCACGTGGCCAGCGTGACAAGCTGCATCTGGTGAGCCAGTGCAGCACACGGAAACGCCGTTTACCTTCCCGCTAGTAAGTGGTCCCTATTTATCTACTTGCACCGGGGGTGCTTTCGAACTGCTAGGTTGGCAGGCGGTGGGACCGAGCAACGGGAGCGCACCCCGCCGCGGGGATTCGAACCGCTGACCATGCGATCGGCAAGTCCTAGGCGCTGAGGTTTTACCCACAGCGCCACTCGCATCCCTATGGAGCCATATACTTGGCAGTTAAAATAGGCCTGACTCCTGCAGAACATTTGGTAGGCATTTCCACCCCCACTGTTCAGCCCAGACGCTGAGGTCCAGCTCCAAAGGCCTCCTGATGGTTCCCTCACTGCCAGAAGTGAAGTTACAGAGAACCAGGCACAGGGCCTTCTCGGTAGTTGTGTCCTGTGGGATACTCTTCCATCAGATGCCAAACAGATACACAACTATATGATTTTAAGAAGACATTTGGAGGCAGCCCTGTACAGGGAAGTTTTTAATGTTTGAGATTTTATTGTGTTTTTAATATTTTGTTGGAAGCTGCCCAGAGTCTTTGGGACAACCCAGCCAGATGGGTAGGGTATAAATAAAATTATTATTATTTATTTATTATTAATACAGCCCCAATGGTACTTTTTTTTTTAGCAGGAAGAGTTTCTTTGGCAACTCCCAGGTGGACAGTGGGGAGAGAAGTGTAATAACTCTGGATCTTCCATTTAATACACAGCATCACGTACTTCACTTTGATTATCCACAACAACCTCAAAGCCTTTTTTCAATCAACTCCAGCTTTATCCCATACGTAACCACCCTCGTTGGTCTTTGCCCCCACTTTTTTGGAATACCTCCCAATAGTCTCAAACTCCATATGCATGTTTGTATTTGACTGCCTCCCACCGTTTGTCACTGTTTTTAAAACATATATTTTGCAGAGAGTCCCAGAGTGAGCATGGATTTAGACCATCAAAAAAGCAATACCTCCAGTGACTCGTTTACATTTCAAAGAGTCCTTTTTTTTGGTACCTGACAATTAGCATACACCCTCTGTAGAAAGCAAGTCCATTAAGGGAAGTGTGTGGGGGGAGAGGACTGGGCTCCAAGCCAATCTCCCTTTCTAAATATTTTTAAGTGCATGATTAATACACTTCCCTAGCTCCTGTCTGGGACTGCAGAGGGAGGTCAGGGAGCAGGTAAATGAAAGAAAATGGCTTCATTCGGCATTGACTAAGCTATTAATCATTGCCCATTTTCAATAAATCACAGCAGATGGCAGAAACAGGCAGGCACTCATGGGAAATGACACACCATGTGCATGATGGGAAGCATGGATTTTAGCAGACACCAGCAAAGGGAAGAGGTCACTTTTGCACACATGCCATGTCCTGCGGAGCAGTGGCTGTGTTTCGCACCTGTGCTATGCCTCAGCATGACAGCTATCTTCCACAAGGCAAATCTTCAGATGTTTATGGGAGCCCATGAAAATTCCCTGCATCGCGTCCCCCACTGTGCTGCTTCTCAGCACTGTTTCTCATCGCATCACAAATCCTGGCAGCCTGCCCCTGTAAAATGGAGCAGGCATCAGATGGAAAGGGTTGCAAATTGGTTTGGTATCTCCATTGCCTGCAGTAGACAGAACTAGACCTGTAAACGTGTGTAGGGCAGTATAAACATAAAGAAAATAGTTCTGTTCTGAGAGAAACACGCTGTACTCATTTCCCACTCAGTTGATACTATTGACCACTTCTCCCTGCTCCAGAGGTAGTGTCTTTACACTGAGGGGAATATCCCAACAACAAGGAAAGTATGCATTAACATCCATGACCAGATCCAGTTTTGGAGGTTTGAGGTGGGATAATTTTGAACTTTGCATTATTATTTTATGAGAATTGCCATCAGAGATCCTTTCCTCTTGTGCAGGTTGCAGATGAGGAGGCAATGCACTTTAGTAATTACAGTGGTACCTTAATCTGTTCTGGAAGTCCGTTCTGAAACCAAGGCGTACTTTCCCATAGCAGCAGGGGACTCAATTTACACTCAACAGGAAGCGGAACATGTTCTGCTTCCAAGGCAAAGTTCACAAACCAAAACACCTACTTCCGGGTTTGCAACGTTCTTAATCCAAATTGTTCATAAACTAAGCTGTTCTTAAACCAAGATACCATTGTACATGCACACACCTTTCTTTGCTCATGGAACCCAAGCTGGTGCGCATGAGGTTCACAGGCAGTCGCCCATGCAAACATTGACCAGACCTGGATTTGCTTAGCTGTAGCAAGCTGGTGCCCTCCTGTACCTCCAGACTATACCATGGTATGAGAAAGATTTGCATTATGTAAAATATTATTTGTTCATGTTATCCTTCTGTTTCTTGATTCATTTGGGAGAAGCTTGGTCTGTGTTTGTACATTTTCCATTGGTGGTGCTGAAACTATTGAGCTGTTTCCTAAAAAGAAGCCTACATCATCTCTGTTTTTTGATACCAGTTAGAGTGTTCAATGAAAAATTATGCTGAATGATGATGATGATGATTACGTGTGTTGGCCTGCTATGCTTATGTGTGATGATTAATCAGTTTACATTATATTTGCATCACAAGTTAAACAATTTCAGGTTTGTTAAGTATTTTTTTATCATGTTTTTAGATTCCACTTATTTTTGTTTACTATTTTGAGCTTTCTAGAAAAGTGATTGATGCATTTTAATATAAACAGAAGTGTGCACTGCTTTAAAAATTACTGGCTGCTTTTTAACTATTATCTAAATTTAGCATTTTTGATCATGTGGGGGGAAATGCTGGAGAATGTGTTTCTTCCAGGCTTCCTGTCATTTTCCATGTCCATGTTCTGGAGCATGTGTGTACCCCATTGGAAGTTGAAACCTATTCCTTAGTTACTCTGAGGACTCCTGTTTCTGCCACTAGACTTCAGAAACTACTTGCTTTCAGATTTGATGCTAGCTCTCTGTCCTACAACATGCTTCTTGTTCTCTAATCAAGACCTTTTTCATACACTTGGCGCATTGCCATTGCAGCCTTCTCTGTCTGATGTTTAATTGCCAGTTTCTGACTTGTGCTATACCTAGAGCAAGGGTCACTAACCTTTCCGGGCTGTGGGCATATTTAGAATTTTGAGCGAGCATCATAGCTGCCACCTAGGAATATAGGAGGACTCTGTCTCATCTGACAGCCACAAGAAACTGAACCTGTCATCAGCCCAGTCTTGTGAGATGCTCTGCCAATAGAGATTCAGCACATTCCTTCTTTTTTAACCTTTAAACGCCTGCTGGTGCCAAGTGTATATAGGTAATGAAGACATAAGCAATTCTTTTTCTCTAGCAAGTCCTTCTTATTTTTTTTTTAAAGTAAGTTATACAGGTTATACATATTATCCTATGTACATTTCTAAATAAAAGGCCATGTATATATTCCTGACCAGTTCTTTTCTCCCCTTTCCCCCTCCTTCTTGTCATCAGATACAGTCCATTGTCCTAGAATTTCAACTTTTTTGCTGTATCTTTTGTGAGCTTTGCAGGGCATCTTCTGCTTTTGGCAGGGTGCTGGGGACTGAATTTGGGACCTTCCACAAGGCAGATGCTCTACTGCTGAGCTACAGCCTTTCTCTAAAGTATCTTACATTTGTTTCGATACCCAGCCCTTCATTATTAATTTTTGATATGCAGCCATGATTTAAAATTTCAAATATAATTCCATGATTGCCTGTGTATGACATGGATACACACAACGTGCTCTCTCTCTCTCTCTCTCTCTCTCTCTCTCTCTCTCTCTCTCTCTCACACACACACACACACACACACACACACCTCTTGGCTTTTCATTTTTACTGGAGCATATGGTATTCATTACTCTCAACCTTCTTTTACTTCTATAATTATGCCATGATGGGAGTTCCTGTCAAAGCCATAAAGAAAATCCTATTTCCACCCCCTATAAAACTAACAACCACCAGTTTACAGGCATGCCAAGACTGCAAAGAGAATGCCTTGCAGTCCTATCATTAACCCTTTGGGTAAATGACCTCCAGCCGCTGCCTCTAGGTTTACAGTCTGGGGACGTTCAGTTATTGCTAGTGATAGGACATGACTGCTTGTAGAAGAGCTGCGCTGGCAGGTTACCAGGAACCCCTAAACAACTGTACAAAGTGAAGCAGACAGAATAATCCATACTGCATGCTTAGTGTATTTACTCATAAGTGCTATACAGAGTGAACGCAGACCTCACATTGACCTGCCTGAGCAATGGAGCTCTCTCTCTCTCAGGGGTGGCCGGCGGTAGTTGTTTAGCGGGGGGAAATGGCTGGCAATTCTGTGCCAGAGTTCAGGTCAGAAAATTAAGTTTGCTGTATCTTTCAGGAGGTGTCCCCACCCCCCTTAATGCAGGATTTTATGGCCTGGATGGGATTTGGGCCAGAACCCCAGAGGTCATGTAGGCACACCTCACAAAATAATTTTTGGAGAATTTTCTGCACCACAGTTTGCCCCCCCCCCCCGGCACATAGAGATTGGACTTTGACTCTGATCTGCAGTATTCCTCAGCAGTGCTTGAAGACCCCTCTGGGATCATGACCTAGCCTGCAGAAGGCTTAAGCCTGACAATTTTGGAATTGCGACATCTTCCTGTTGCCCAGGATTTCCAGACCCACCCAAAAACATTTTGCTGAACGAGTCCACATCCATGGCATACATTGAAAGCACATGGCACCCCCCAAAGAATCCTGTTAACTGCAGTTCACCCCTCCCAAGAGCTATGTTCCTCAGGATTCTTTGAAGGAAATCCTGCACTTTAAATGTATGGCATGACGTGATGTGGCTGAGTCAGAGCAGCAAATGGTGCCCCCACTCACAAAGTCATGGTGTCTAGTACATGAGCAGACTTGACTTGAAAGGAAAATTTTATTTCAGAGTATTAGGGGAAGCAAACATCACCATCATCTCCATTAAGCACTTACAAGGCACACTTTATACTAATATGCACCTTCCCTTCCTTCCTAAAATGTCCCTCCTTAAACCCAAACACTGAAATATAAAATACAGTATAATCCTCTATTTTATCCCGCATTCTTTTGCTGCATTTACACATGAGGAATTCGTTTTGGAGCCTGACCCTATACATGTTTGGAGGGAGGACAGATGGGGGGGCGGGGGGCCTCAATTCTTCCAGACCCTCAGCATCTGCCATGTAAGATAATTGCCTGACTGTTTGTAGAACCAGACCAGAGTGTTTTCTCTGAAGTATTTAGTCACTGGCTGAAAGCTCAGGGGATCTCCCTAAAGCGGCATGCTATACATGTATGTGAATTCGTTTGAAAATATGCACATTTAAAATGGTGCATTTTGTGCCACTGAAGCAGAGCTATTTTAAAAGTGGCAAGGTAGGAGACAGGAGGCGCTCCCACTGCGGGCCCCCTCAGCGCATTCAAAAACTTCAGTGGATTCAAAATGTCAAATACTTGAAGGCAGTGTCAGCAATTCCCTGGGTGCTAGGCACATTTTGCTACTGGCATGGGTCCAATTGCGGCTACGTGGAGAATTCTGGGCACCAGGCTGGTGATTGACATCTCCATCAAGCCAGTTTAAAAACCTCTGCCTTACTCCATTGTTAATACCATGTGTGTGTTTCTCCTTGCATGCTGGGGCAAGTGAATAGTAAAAGCAAGCTCCAGTCAAGCAATGTAGTTGAGATCACAGAATTGTAGTGTTGGAAAGGACTCTGAGGGTCATCTAGCCCAAGTCCCTGGCAAATAGACATTCTGCTGTGGTTACCGTAACCCAGGTTTGAGGTGCCATCTGGCTCCTAGTTTACGTATCTGAGTTTCTAACTTCTTGAAGGACTCAAACACCAGATGGAGGAGCTGTTTTCACTCCAGCCTGCCCATGCTTTAATAACTTCTGCTAAGGTACTTCTCCAATTGACTCTTTTTCCAGAGGTGTATAAGGCCAGCCCAAGTCATTCTGCTGCCTGAGTTGAAGAACAAAATGGCGCCCCATGCCCATTCCATGTACAAAAGCCAACCTGAGTGGCAGTTGAATCTTTCTTCAAAACTGGAGATAGCATCCTCCGCTGCACCTGAGGCAGTAGGGACCCAGGTTAGACCATGTGGCAGTTCTATTCTCCAAGAGAGGGGAACAGGTAGGGGGTTGCCACTGCCATGTCCTCATCCTTGCCGTCTGAGGTGGTCATCTCACCCTGTCTAATAGCAGGGCTGAATGAAATATAAGCATTCTGGCACCTTGAATTTATTAGCTGTGAAGATGAGATGGTTTTTTAAAAAAGTTTTCAGATGTTTTTAAATGTATGTTTTATTATTGTATAAACTGCATTGTTTGGCTGTTTCCTACCCTGGGTTCCTTTCGGAGTAGGATAGAAGGCTAATCAATTAATGGACTTAATATTATTAATAAAAAGTACTGCAGTCTTCTGAATATTTTAAATACTGGTTTTTAATATAATTTTAAAGTTTTGTTTTATATTTTTTGTAAGCCCTTAGAGGGTTTTTAAAAAAAGAATCCAGTGGTATATACATTTTGTTTACTAAATAATAATACCCGGTAATTTTTTGTGCCCCATCACTGGCTGAGATGAGGCCAGTGGCAACAAAGGTAAGGGCCTTTTCTATGGAAACACCCAAATTAAGGAGCTCAGTGCCCTGAGGGGTTTATATTACCCCTTCACTGATAATTTTTATCATCAGCTGAACACTTTTTCTTTGTAAGGCAAGCATTTGTTTCATCATCTTCTTTAGTATCCTTTTGTGTTTTCATGGGCATATAAATCCCTTTGTATCCTGTGCTTATAAATTCTTTTCTGTTTTGATAAGTTACCGAATAAATAAAATGCAGCTGCAAGGATTTTGACCAGGTCCTCTGCTCTTGTACCGACTTCACTAGGTCACAAGATTTTGATGAGCTCTGCTGTTGTGTGTTTCTGCTGGACCGTTGTGATTTTAGCTGTATTTGTTTTTGGTTGCATTGTTCTTCGATGTGGTAGCCTCAATGGAATGATAAGGCAGAGCCAGTGGAGACGTGTTATAAATGATGGCACAGCCAACTGCACAAACACTGTTTCACAGTGACCACGGTACGAATAGCAGTCAACTTACCGTACATTCCCAGAACTTTATGGGGCACTACTCTTAGGTACCTCTTTACGTGAGGAAAATCTCATCAGGACCAGCCGTACCATTAGGTAGACTGAAACGGCCTGTTTCAGTTAAGATGCCAGATTAGAGGGCTAAACACAAAAGGCAGCAAACTGTCAGATATTATTTTGTTCATTATGTGTAAAGGTAAAGGTAAAGGGATGCCTGACCATTAGGTCCAGTTGCAGACAACTCTGGGGTTATGGTGCTCATCTTGCTTCACTGGCTGAGGGAGCCAGTGTTTGTCCACAGACAGCTTCCGGCTCATGTAGCCAGCATGACTAAGCCGCTTCTGGCCAACCAGAGCAGCGCTCGGAAACACCGTTTACCTTCCTGCCAGAGTGGTACCTATTTAGCTACTTGTACTTTGACGTGCTTTCAAACTGCTAGGTTGGCAGGAGTTGGGACCGAACAACAGGAGCTCACCCCGTCGCAGGGATTCAAACCACCGACCTTCTAATCGGCAAGCCTAGGCTTTGTGGTTTAACCCACAGTGCCACCCGTGTCCCATTCTCATTATGTGTACCAGGCACTAAAGTGTCTGCTTCAGGCCCAGTTCAGATGGAGCAAAATCCTCCACACCAACCAAACTCTTGCAAATAACAATAGTGTAATATTAGAATAGACATCTTCACTCTTTCTAAGCCCAGAGAGGTGGACCTACTGCCATCTCAAGCAATTCACCTTCCTCAGTTCACCCATGCAGTCTGAACACTTCCACAATCAATGATTATTTGTGAGAGTTGAGCTGTCTCAGGATTGAACTGATATTCAGATATTACATGGCCAGGGGGAAACTTGGGCATGGTGGATGCAGCTCTTGGAGCTGTTTTGTAATATGAGTGCTATGTGACCTGTTCATTGCAAACTTTGGAAAGTAATGGAAGTTTTCTGTAGTTTTGGAATAAGGTTAAAAATGGCATGTCCCCACAAGGTGGCACTAAGAAGCTTATTTGAAGATAATTTTTCTCCTGCTGTTTTAGACACAAGTAAGGGAATAAAGGCAACACTACCCCATTCATTCTGGTCACTGTCCCTTCAGTCATACATAGGATGCCAGAGGCAGTTATGTCATGTTAAGCAAGCAAGCAGCTCAGGTTTGGGCAGCAAGGAAGTGAAAGGAGATGGTTGCTGTCCTGGAATATTTAATAGAACTCAATATTTAACTAGTGAAGCTGAGTATTGGAAGCTTCAGGACAGACAAAAGAAAGTACTTCACACAGCACACATTTAAACTATAGAATTTGTGTGCATGAGATGTAGTGATGGTCACCAACCTGGATGGCTTTAAAAGAGGATAAGACAAATTTGTGCAAGATACTACTACTACTACTACTTCTTTGGAGATCACTCGTAGCTGAGTAAGATTGTCATCCATAAACACGGTTTTAACAATGAGACCGTAGGTGACTGTGAAGGCCAATTCTGGATCCACACATCCTTCCAAAGTGGGGACATTGGTTTCCGGGCGGGAGTTGATCACAGTGTGGATTTGCCAAGCGTGCCTTCCTCTTAGCACATTTCTCTCTTGCATTCTGAGTTCGAGTGTCTTCAAAGCCCTTGGCACCTTTGGTAAAGGTTGTTCTCCAACTGGTGGCTGGGGGAACTCAGCCAGATGGGCGGGGTATAAATAATAAATTATTATTATTATTATTATTATTATTATTATTATTATTATTATTATTATTATGGTGCACTTGTAGTCCAGTGTTTCCTAGTTGTCAGTGTTTATACTATATTTTTTAAGATTTGCCTTGACACAGTCTTTAAACCTCTTTTGTTGACCACCAGCATTATGCTTCCCATTTTTAAGTTCGGAATAGAGTAGTTGCTTTGGAAGACGATCATCAGGCATCCACACAACACGATCAGTCCAACGAAATTGATGTTGAAGTATCACTCCTTCAACACTGGTGATATTTGCTTCTTCCAGTACACTGATATTAGTTTGCCTGTCTTCCCAAGTGATGTGTAGAATTTTTCGGAGATTACTACCCACGATGGCCATGTTCTGCTTCCACTGTTGGAGGAAGTATGCCTCTGAATACCAGTTGATGGGAAGCATAAGTGGGGTGGGGGGGGAGCGCTGCTATATGTAAGTCCTGCTTGTAGGTATCAGGTTGTCCACTGTAAGAAAAGGATGCTGGACTAGCTGGGCGATTGGCCTCACCCAGCAGGTCTTGTTGTGTTCTTAACATTTTCAGTACACACATTTGCCTGGAGATGAAAAAGGAGTGGTTAACCTGTGATCTTTCAGATATAGTTGGACTCCAGTTCCCATTAGCTACAGCCAGCATGACAAATATTCAGGGCTGATGGGAGTTGTAGTCCAATTGCATCTGGAGTCGATTACAGTGGTACCTCAGGTTAAGTACTTAATTTGTTTTGGAGCTCCGTTCTTAACCTGAAACTGTTCTTAACCTGAAGCACCACTTTAGCTAATGGGGCCTCCTGCTGCCGCTGCGCTGCCGCAGCACGATTTCTGTTCTTGTCCTGAAGCAAAGTTCTTAACCTGAAGCACTATTTCTAGGTTAGTGGAGTCTGTAACCTGAAGCGTATGTAACCTGAAGCGTATGTAACCTGAGGTACCACTGTATTCAATATTTAGATGGAATGTTCTTAGCGTAACATGTGTTTCGTAACATGTGTTTCCATAGGAAAGTGCCTTATACTGAATCAGGCCATCCAGCTCAATATTTTCTATACTGACTGGCAGTGGACCTCCAGGTTTTCAGAAGGAAGTCTTTAGCTGCCTTACCTGGAGATGCCAAGGATTGAAACTGGGACATGCAAAGTAGGAGCTCTCTGCCACTGAGTTACGGTTCCTCTTTGGTTGTTCAGAGTGTATGAACTTGAGACACCCACATGCAAAAATATATTGCTCCTGATCCTTTGACTGGAGGGCAAACCGCCCAGCACTGCACTCATTTTGACGTGCACAACATATGGCGGGGGAACCTTGTGCATATGGAAATGGAACGGCAGGTTCTGTTTGCCAGCCCAAATGGGTTGCCTTGAGTGGAATGCTTTGCGGATTTCATCAGCCTGCAGAAGGCAGAGCAATGCATCTACTCTTGTTTTCCACACGGGGAGCATTCTGGAGGAGATTCCATGGGGAACGGCTGTTTGTCATATGCATCATCCCTACTGCGGGGGGGGGGGTGCGATTGCAGGAATGTGGGCATCAGCATCTCGCTATCATGCAATTCTAATCTTCTTACTTGGCTAAACTGTCATGCCAGCAGCAGTTTCTGTCTGCAATATCAACTCTTTATGCAGCCATTAAAAGAGGCAGGTTGCTCATTTGTCTTGTCACCTGTGAGTTTTTTATGGCCTTTTCAGAGTCTTCTCAGTAAATGCTGTGGAACTAGGCTTTGCCTCTTAATTGCACATGCATTATAAATACTTTGCGCGTGCGCACACACACGCACACACACACACACTTTGCAAAGAGTGACTGCAAACTCAAACGGTTTCCAGATTCCTGAAGACGTAACACCTATGGCTTCACTCATGGTGCATAATGGCATTACATCCAACTTGCTCATTTCGCATGCTTCATTGCATTTATAATTTCCCCCTGAAATTAACTTCTTTCCCTCGACTGCCTCACTTCCATTTTCACTTTATAAAGCAATTTGCAGTTTCAAAATGGTTTTGATTGTTTTGCTTACAGAACGGTCATTGGGGGGCAGGCTGGGGTGATGATCAAAAGATGTATCAGACTTGCTGCATCTCTCCCAAACACTGCTCATTTATCCAGTCCTTTATTTCCTCACTGGCAAAACTGGCCCTTGTATAGCTGCCTGTACAATTTTCAAAAGGGTGGTACAATCAAATTGGCATTGGCATTCAGAGCTGTGAGCCCTATGATCCAGAATGGCACAGGGTTGGGGTGCCAGTTGCTTTCAGATGAGGACGTAGGGTGTGGAAGACCCCAGTGGTGGGAAACAACCTGAGAGGGAGGAAGAGACCTTGCTTCTTTGCCTTTAGATGCTGAGGAAGAGGGAGAAGTTCCACCAGCTCTTGGTCCTGCCTCTTCCATGGAGTGGGGAGATTCCCTAGCAACATGGGAGAGTGTCAACCATCCAGGAAGGGTGGTTGGACAGCTGGAGAGGGAGGAGCTGGGGGCTGACTTCTATCCTGTCACCAAGAACTCAGCACCTCTACCATTGGCAACAGACCCACATCTTCAAGTGCACCAGTCTTGTAGGGAGAGGTTCATGAGTGAATGTGCTATGTCTCACCTTTTAAAGCTGGGAAGAAGGGCATGGCCATTTGTTGGGACATATTTGCAGCTTTTGTCTGGTCTGTAATCCCCGATTCTGTTCTCAAATTCTCTCTAGCCATGCCATGGGCTAACCCATTTGGTTCTAAGCCTTGAATAAAGCTTTCTCTCTTGCTTGTAGATAAGAGCCTGTGTCATAGCATTTGGGACGGCAGCCCTGACATTCAGGGACATTGAGTGGATTTATATCAAAGCTGATGGCCTCACGGAAATGTGGTCATGTGATTTTGTCTGTGAGTCCAGATCATAACTCGGCCCTCATGCACTATAAATTTCTCAAAAGTAGGGTGTTGATGGAATGAAAAATACAGTTTGAACTACAGTCAATCATAAAAAACACAAGTCAAGGTTAGCTCAGAGAGGCTTATACTGTTTTACCATATGGCAAAACCCTCTTTGTTTAGGAGGCTTTTGGTTTCTCAGATATATATTTTTAAATCTGATGCCTTTGTTTTGTATGTTAACTCTGTTTATATTACAGGGTATCTTTGTATACATGCGTTACATCATATAGTTGGCTTTCATTGTTGTCTGTTGCCCTGAACGGGCTATAAACTTGAGAAAGGCAGGATAGAAATCTTCATATAAAACAGAGATGGGGAACTTGTGGCCCTTCAGCTCCCATCAGCCCCAACCAACATGTTCAATAATCAAGGATGATGGAAGTCATAGTCCAGCAACAGCAGGAGGGCTACAGGCTCTCCATCTCTGGTAATAAATAAATAAATAAATAAATAAATAAATAAATGACATACCAATCTGGTTGCATGGTTGGTCTTTAGTCAGCTGTTAGCAGATTTAGTCTGTATTAGCAGATTTCCTTATAACTCAGGGATCACCAACCTTTGGGGGTCAGTGGGCACATCTGGAATTGTGATAGAGCACGTGGGCACCAGTCACAAAATGGCTGCTGTGTTCAATATTAATAATCTGGATTGCTGTTACTCTAGGGTTTGACAAATCAGCTTCCTTGAAAAAAAACTATCATAAATTGAATGTTTCTGAAGGGCAGAGCTCAGCTAACCCCCCCTTTTTTTGCTTTATGGGATGATTTTATTTCTTACATGAATATTGAGGCACACGATTGCTCAGTGTCACCAAAATATGCAAACATCTGGCTCATCTAAGACCTTATAGAACCTTTATTTTCAATAATGATGGAACTCACCGTTGGTGAATACTTTTATATACCTTTATCATTTGTAAAGGAAATCTTTGCATGAGTCAATAATTTAGTATCCCTTTGGAGCTGCTCTGTATCTTTGTACTTTTGTCCTTTCAGACTGTGACGCTCTATGGGTTTACATTTTTATTCTTTTCTTTCTTTTTGTCATGTTCGCAAAATTGGTTAAAAAAACAAACAAAAGAGACTGCTATGGGGTGTGGCATAATGCAAAATGGCTGCCACCTCTGAAAAGCAGAAATAAGCAGAGATAAAATGCTCTCCCATGCTTTCCCATCAGCTACTCCATCAATGGGGGAAAAGGCACCACTTTTCACAGAGAAAAGCTCTTTACAGCTTTTCTCTCTTCAAAACGGATCGAAGGGTGGGTATCCAGTTCTGGCATCCAATGAAAAATAGGCATGTTTAAGGGTGTGAATTTCATGCAGGAAAGGCTTGAGGTAGTGCAAACAGGAACTAAACAGAAAGGTCAAACAGTCTCTTGAGTATTGTGGAATTTTGAGGGGATATTTACCAAGACTTTCACAGGCACCATAGGAGCCAGAAATGTACATGTGTTCTCTCATCAACAACTTAGCTTCTCATCTTGAACTTCATGATGAAACTTGGGTCATTTATGCAGAGCATTCTGACTAGAGTGGAGCCATGTGTTCAATAAGAAATGGCCATGTCTGGCCTTGGAAATGTCCAGCAGCTGCAGCATGGCTTTAGGCAAGCTTGCAAACATTTGGATTCATCTCTGACCCCTCCAGCTCTCTTGAGCCTGCTTCTGGAAAATAAACTTGGAAGGAAATTTGTGCTATGCTTCCCTCCTAGCCAGAAAGACCACAAGGACAGCTTCTTCAGGGGATGATCCCAGCTGCAAACAGGGGATGATCCCAGCAGTGCTAGAGCAGTGCTAGAATGAACAAGTATATTCCTATGAACATTCTGTCCACCCAGTGAAGTTCAATACCACAGTGTTGTGTGTGGAACGTCTAGAAACCAAAAGGTTTCCAAGTATCTTTCAACTGTAAATTCCCCATGTAAATTCCTTGCCCCACACAACTGGGAAATAACCATACTACAAAACCCATTTCCATCCATTTGTATCAGCACTGAATGTAACGACCCAGCGTAAAATATTTTCAGGATAGGAAAGTGTGTCAGAGTCTTTGAACTGGAACCCTGTTCTGAAACAATAGCAATAGCATACCCGGAAGTGTATTTTGCAATTCAAAAGCCACACACATTTGCATAAGCTTATTCCAAATGTCCCAATTTATTTCAGTTTACATTCTTTCATTTATTTTTCTTGTTGCAGTTTAAAAAAAAATGGTGCTGCTGAGGATTTTCCATGTAAAACCCCACCCCTCCTCTTTGGCCTGCTCATCTGACTGCAATCAGTTTAACCATATGCATTGATCGGATGTGGCATTCAGCCTGCCCTAGCTTACGCTAATTTAATCTATGCATTCTTTTGGTGTGTAAAAATCACATCTCACAGTCAAAATCTATCACTTTACTCTAAGCAGACGGTGAGCTTAAGTTATAGCCTTGAGCTACAAGTTAAAAGCAGAGACTCCCCCAGCTCCCCCATGGTACATCTCTCTTATATTTTACAGGCAACTGTGATAATTAAAACAGGAAAGTGAAAAGGTTGTTTGTTTGTTTGTTTGTTTGATCTTTGCTTTTGTATAGCATCATTTTGATTCTCTCTTTCTCTTTCTCTCCCTAGTCCATAATATGAGCCAAGCCTTCAGGGCCTTTTCTGAAGGAGGCAGATACAAGTCCAAAATGCTGCATGGACAAGCTTTAAAAGGTAAGTGTCCAGCTATCCAAGTTGCCGTCCAATATAGCATATGGTGGGAAAGAATGCTCTCTGGGTGGAGCAAAATACTGATTCCTACATTGCCATGCTGATTTGGGTTGGTCGAGGTCAGCCAAATGTCAGTTTGGTTGGGATTGCATTTTTCTTCTTGTTGACCTCAGATCCACCCATGTCAGGAATATGAGGAAATAACTAGGGATGGGGAAACATGTCAGTTTCAGTTTCTCTGTTTCTCATTTCCCCCATTTATCCAATCTTAAATTCAGTTCTGCAAATTTCCACATCAGTTTGCTATCTAAAAAAATAAAAGTCTTCATGAAAAATTGTAAGATTTCAGCGTGAATTTCTTCTAATACATGCACATTTATGTGTGCAGTTTTGCCTAAGTACACATTTGTGTGTTATATTATGAAATTTGGTGTGTTATTTCCACTAATATATATATTTATTATGCACATTTTACACTCATATGTGCAATTTTGCACATATAACTTCACTGGAGAATTTGCATTGCAAAACCTGGAGAGGTGCAAGTTTTGAAGGATGACTGTGGTTCAGTTCACATCTTGCTTAGGCAAATGTTAATTAGGGATGCTAGTCTCCTTAGCAATCTCCACAACAACCCTGTGAGGTAGAATAGGCTGAGAGGCAGTGACTTGCACAAGGCTTCATGGTTGAGTGGAGATTTGAACCCTGGTCTCCCAGGTCCTAGTCCAACACTAACCATGATAATGCAATGGCTCTTAGAATAGAGGTGATCTGCCTAAGGGCTATGTACTTCCTTGTAAAGTGGGTGGGGGGAATGTTTTACATCCATCAGCTTATTTTGAACTTCATTAAGGATGAATCTACCCAGTTCTCTTAAACCTATATGTGTAAAAAAGGGGAAGCTACTAGTTGCAATCTCCTCAGACATAACCATCTGCTTTTCACCTCTTTCCAAACTCCTGCCACATACATTAGGCAAAGCGGCCTTCAAAAAGTTCTTATTGTTGTTCTAATTAGGGGGTAAATAAGTAATGTTTCTGGGACGCGGGTGGCGCTGTGGGTAAAAACCTCGGCGCCTAGGACTTGCCGATCGCATGGTTGGCGGTTCGAAACCCCACGGTGGGGTGAGCTCCCGTCGTTCGGTCCCAGCTCCTGCCCACCTAGCAGTTTGAAAGCACCCTTAAGTGCAAGTAGATAAATAAGTACCGCTTTATAGCGGGAAGGTAAATGGCGTTTCCGTGTGCTGCTCTGGTGCCGGTTCGCCGGAGCAGCGTCGTCATGCTGGCCACGTGACCCGGAAGTGTCTGCGGACAGCGCTGGCTCCCGGCCTCTAGAGTGAGATGAGCGCACAACCCTAGAGTCTGTCAAGATTGGCCCGTACGGGCAGGGGTACCTTTACCTTTTTTAAGTAATGTTTCTTCCCCACTCAAGGCTGCCATGTGTAAAAGTGAATCTTACGATTGGGCTGGTAATGTTTTTAAATAAGGCATAGCCTTTGAGTCAACAGGGCAAATTGACAACAAATTTAGAGTGGGATCGGAAACTCTTTACCTTTACAAAATCCCCCCTTTTAACCTGAAATCATTGTTCTCACGCAAGTATTTCCCTTTCATATGTTCAGGGCAGCTGGGAGGTTAATGCATGTAAATTTCCATATGTTTTAGGCAGTTTACTTTTCAGATTTATAATAATAACAATTACAATTACAAAACCAAAGCTGTTCAGCCTAACCCCTTTCCCACCCAGCCCTTCGGTAATATGTAGCCAACTGGCTGTGAACCAGAATTGCTGTTTCCCTGTAGAGACTTTCAAACATTTATTCATAACATGGATCACTAGCAAACGCCTCCAATCCTCCAGTTGCCTGTGCGTTAATGAACATCTGCTAACGTTTCTTGCTAGTTCAAGGACTTTGTGGGTAGGCTGGAAACTGAGGACCTAATTTCCCTTTATGCTACCAGAGGGAGGAAGGGGGAAAGAGAAGGAGGTTTAAGAGGGGGCAGCCACAACATCATTCACCTTGGTTTGGGTCAGGGTCTGTAACATTTTCTTCCGTGTGAGTGTTTTTGATAATACTCACATTAACATAAATTTAAGAACATAAGAAGAGCTCTGCTGGATCAGGTTGGTCACCCCTTTGGTCCAGCATCCTGTTCTCACAGTGGCCAACCAGATGCCTATGCAAATCTCTCAAGCAGGATCTGAGCGCAACAGCACTCTGCCCACTTGTGGTTTCCAGCAACTGGTATTGCAAAGCATAGAAAATTGCCGTCTGGGTTAGTAGTCAATGATGGCCTTATCCTCCATTGGAAAATACACATTTGCAGAGCCAGTTGGATCTGGACTAAGAGTATAATCCTACACCCACATACCTGGGTGTGGGAAAATGATTGCTTGTACATGAGAGCATGAGCAAAGTTCTTATTGTTACAGGGTGATTTCATAGCTAGAAGCATCCTTGGAGCATGAACAGCTCGTGCTGTCCTATATGATTGGCTAACGTGGCATGGCCTGATGCTCGCATGGTCTAAGTGCGAAGGTTCTTATCTGCTTGCTAGAACAAATTGCTTGGCTTGTACTTTGTATCTTTCTGATTTCACACAATAAAAGCTGTGCTGCATGAGCCCTAGGGGCAGCCATATTTCGGAACCTACTATGGTGTGAGACTGATTTTTCCTTGAATGCCGAGCTGCAACTCGACACCTGGGAGTATGTCCCATGGAACTTGATAGTGTCTGGATGACACCACATTGGTTCCACTTGATATAGTGCTTCATAAGCGTTAATATCAGTAATCCTTACAACAGCTACTTCTTCTTAGCTATTTAATAATAATAATAATTCCACAGTAATATTTTTGAAATTGCATTGACTATTGTCAGAGAACTTTCTTACCTCCAGCTTATGCTCTCAAGGAATCTGTCTTTTAGATTCAAGAAGCCAGGTATCGCCAAACATTTACTTTTATTTTTTAAAAAGAATGTTTTGGGCAGCTGATATTTTTGCGATTCGTTTTCTGTGCTGACAATGCTTGTTTTAAGAAACGGGCGAAAAACGAGGCCTTTGAATGAAATAAAATTATATTGAGTCCTTTTCACTGTAATAACACGAAACGCGGGCTCCATATTTAGAAAGGGTGGACCCCTATCCACCCAGATGTTGGGAATAAATGGGAATTGCGACTGCTATTTTGCCTTGCTGGTGAACTTTCCTAGCCCAGGACATCAGATCAGTCATCCTCAGACTCCAAGACATGGGGATGCTTATGTGCTCTCACCTTTTGTGTAACAGTACAGCATCTATACTGATAAATCTGTACTGATAAATAGGTACCGCTCTGGCGGGAAGGTAAACAGCATTTTCGTGCACTGCTCTGGTTTCGCCAGAAGCGGCTTAGGCATGCTGGACACGTGACCTGGAAAAACTGTCTGCAGACAAACATAGGCTCCCTCGATCAGTAATGCGAGATGAGCGCTGCAACCCCAGAGTCGTTCACGACTGGACTTAACTGTCAGGGGTCCTTTACCCTTACCTTTTTACAGCATCTGTAATAGACCAAAACAAATTAGCCATGTTTCCCCACTAGTACAAAGTGCATGGGATCAGTGAAACAAGAGTTTGTATTAGAAACAGCCAGTGCCTGCCAGTAATATAATTACTGTATTTTTTGCTCTATAAGACTCACTTTTTCCCTTCTAAAAAGAAAGGGGAAATGTGTGTGCGTCTTATGGAGCGAATACAGGCTGTGCAGCTATCCCAGAAGCCAGAACAGCAAGAGGGATTGCTGCTTTCACTGCGCAGCGATCCCTCTTGCTGTTCTGGCTTCTGAGATTCAGAATATTTTTTTTCTTGTTTTCCTCCTCCAAAAACTAGGTGCGTCTTGTGGTCTGGTGCGTCTTATAGAGAGAAAAATACGGTATTTTATTATTTGTACCCCACCCATATGACTGGGTTTGCCCCAGCCACTCGGGACAACTGGAGTATAAGAACCTGTTTAGTATGCACTGGCCCACTTCAGCAATCCAGTTCAAGCAGCCAGCCTAGTTACATGTGCTTATGACCCAATGGCATAAATGGAGTTTAAGTATCCCTTACTTTGTGCTGGTCTGTGTGCTTACAACCGAACATGTCCCCACCCCCCAATTAGCCATTCTGCATCCTCATTATGACTGTGGTATAGCATTGCTTTCTTTTATGTGTTGTAAATTTAATATTGGTTAGGTTTTGTATCATATTAACAGAGTCATTCTTGGGACCCAGATAATTGATTCTAGTGGTGATGGGGAAAACTTTAATCTGTTTAATGTTGTACACAATCATGAACGCAACTCTAAGGGCTAGCAGAACATACAATAGTTTGGATTTTCAGCAAGAGCCCATTGTGGGTCTCCTTCAGAACCACAGGAATATGCTCTAGTCCATAAAAGTTATAGCACTGGCTCTTCAACAAGCCACAGGCACACAGTCCATGCATCATGGGGCTTTACTTGATATTATAAATGCATGAAACTTCTTTTGTTCATGTCTTCTCCCCATCCATCCTCTGTGCAATGTCTAGACAAGCACAACACAGGCCATGTCATTGCCTCACTCTGACTGCTGTCAGTCAGTAATCTGAGGTGGGCAGTGTTAGGAACTGAGATATGAAAGCTAGGAGCTTATCGGCACAACAACATAATGTCTAGGCACACGTTTTAATAACAAGAATTCAAAGCTGAAAATGAATGAACTGCAGCTAAAATATTAAGTTCATTTTTCACATGGTCTAGTCCTTCCCCTGCCCACCCCCTAATATTCTTAAGAGGGTCTCTTCTCCTGTCTTCAGAGAGTAGCTGGAAGTGGGGAGGCAGAAAAAGCTCCTCCTTTCCTTCCAGTTTTAATCTGAAATCTTAGGTGGAGTACTGTGCCCAGAGCACAGAAACTGCTTGCGCTAATGTAATTCCCTGTTGCAAAATGTGCCTAGAACAGTGGGAGTTTTGAACACTGGAGGTGGGACAATGCATAGCTGGCTTGACACCATGTCCTGCAACATATTTGCAAGTAAGAGCAGGGTGAGACACATGGAGCAGTGGCAGTTCTGCAGCTCATAAAGCAAGCCTTCAGTGCCAAGTTACAAACATGGAACATCATATGGTACAACCATATAGGTCAGAAAACCACATGTTTCTCTTACTCTTCTCTGTATGTCTTTGTCCTCTCTGCACCTAGAAAGCTGGCATATCAAAGAGAAGTCATGGCTAAAGCCCTCATTAATGGGCTTCTTACAAGCAGGGCACTTTCCAAACAAAGGAGAATTCAGCTTGCAATCCCTCACCTGTATACTTAAGGAGCTGGAAAGAAATGAAAGGCCACTGAGTCAAAGGTGGAACCAGTCTCTCATTAGTCCCACAGATCAGTCCATGTAATCCAGGCTCTATATCCCACAAACAGAAAGCCACTGGTACTCCAGGGAGGAATCTACCAAGGAGTTCCCTCCACAGGATTCGACTAAATAAGCTAAGCAAGGCCTCCTGGTCTAGCTGTTACCTACTCTGTACTCAGACTTTTTCTTTGTGGTGAGTTTCCATTCATGTGCTGCAATAGCAACAAATCTCGCCATGTGAAGCAAAAGTAATCACATTGTTTCCTTCCACTCACTGGCACCCACCATTAATCTTGAATGGGCATTGTGTAACTTGGAAAGTGAGTGTTTCTAAAAGTTGAAAATATGGGTGAAAACTCACCATGTGGTTAGGGTTATTATTTTATTTTACCACTGATTTATCATCAATTTCTAAACCACTATCAAGGCAATTTACACAGAAGATAATAAAAAACAAAAAATACATTTAAAACAAGACCAAAAGCCCAACATGCAGAGACACACATGGCAAAGGCCCATGGGAAAGCCAGCTGGGAAAGCCAGTCAGCTCTTGGTAGTTTGGATCTAGAACACTGGAAGGCTGGGCCTAAGGCATGGGTTACAGGGTAAGGTAATATCAAAGTGAATTGGTGAATCTTGGGCCTGGACATCAAATGTGACCCTCCAGACATTTCTGTCTGGCCCTTAGGACTTTCCCAAGTTTTCACCCTTTCCTCTCAGACCACACAGCCCATTGAGCTTGCTCTGCAACCCCTCAAGTATTTTTGCCAGGCTGAAATGTGTCCTTGAACAGTACAGTACTGTAAAAAGAACTCCCCCTCCCACGATATGGAGGACTGAGAGATATGTGTTTGTCTCTCTGTGTATGGAAGCTTTCAGCTTTTGCCTGGATGGAATGTGGCCTATCATACAACGGTAGGAGTCACATCTCTTGATCTACCCATTTTTGCCTCTGTCCCCACCCACCACTGTCATGTGGTCCCGGGGAGGCTGCCCATTGGTATGAAAATGTTACTCCACTCCTCCGTACACACTTTGTGTCAATCAGCCAATCAACATTCATTCAAGAAATGGGCTAGAGGTTGAATCTGAGAGCCATTCACACCATCTTAGCAACCCACTTGCGGTGCTTCCTCTGGAAGACCTACCTCCACCCCTTTGACAACAATACAGAAGGTGTGTTTAACTCAAAGAAGCAAGCTAACAGGAATGCCCTGACTTATAAGAGGAAAATGTGTTGGCCTCCGAACTGTCTTCGCAGGTTTCAGAATGCCAAAAGTTAAAAAAAATATATATTAGCCAGCAAATGGGAAAGAAAACAACCCTGCCCCAATTTCCTGGAGTGGGACAGGGAAACTTTCTGTCTGTGTCAACACCCAATGAAAACAAGCTGGGCATTTTATTTTATTTTTTAAAAAAATCAATGAATACCACACATTTTTCCTGACACTTTAAGATATGTTTTCTTTCTTATGTTGTTAAGACCCATGAAAACACACTTGCCATCAAAGTGGTGAGAGAATAGAATGGAGCTTTTCATAGGCCTCCTCTAATTGGAGTAGTAGTGAAGTTGATATATACTTTAGCTCTAAGAGACCAGTGAACTGGTTTCAGACTGAAGTGTGAGGAACACAAGATGGAAAATCTGATTTATCTTCTAGGGCAGGTGCAAACCTCTCACCATGCAAGGTAAACAAAACTTATTCCACTGAAGTTTCCTGATAGTGTTCCTATTCCTCCTCACTCTCCTGGTTCATAGGAACCCCTTTTGCTGACACCAGACCTCACACAACCTTTCCCTGGACCCAGACTAAACCAACTGCACATTCTCAAACATTTGAAAGGTCCTTAGTCCCAAGTTCTTTCCCCAGTACTGTCTACATGCGGCTTCCTACAACCTACGCACTTAATTTTCATAACATTCAGCTTCCAGAAAAAATAATACATGCCTTTTTTTATCCACAGGGGTGCGGAATGCAAACAGGATTGCTTGGAGGTTTCTCATGCCAGCCTCTTATGCATGGGTCTACAGGGACTTTGGAAGACACAAGTCTGCCAAGGTTCTTCATGAAGAACTCAAGGAAGGTATGATAACATAGTTCTGAAAAATCTCAGGTAGAGTCCACTGCACTTTCAGATCTAATGCAAGTTTAATGAAAGTGGTGACAACAAACAGAGAAACAAAAAGCACCCCAGTGCTTGGGGAAGACATCAAAATGTCTCACAGATGCCTGAATCTCTAAGTGCTCCAAGCCTCTCATCGCACTTCAAGGCACTTGGAAGTTTTTGTGTGTTCAAAGGCGAGGCTGTATCGGGTTTAAACAGGACTGGCTGGGAAGCAAATGACACTAGAGAAATCCAGGCTAGCATATGCAGGCCAGCTGAAGAGCTCAGGCTTCCTCTGCCTTTATTATAACCCCAATTACTTCTGCAATATTTATGAAATGTTTGGAGGAATGCCTTAGAAATGTTATGTGAGGAGGGGGGAAAACATTCAAGGATATATGAGGCAAAAGGCTTAGAGACTTTTTCGATGGTTTTTTTGTTATGTAAAAATTATGTAATTTCTCCCTTTAAACATGTTAATGCCAACCCCTTCCAATAGTGGGTCATTTCATCTCTTAAGTAATAGTTGTAACTTTGGTATGAATGATCACCACTTTTAAAAACAGTAGTACTATGAGCAACACTGCAAATGCAACCCTCACATTAATATTGGGTAAGATAACACATCTGCCTATCTATTGATTGATCGATCGATTGATCGATCAATCAATCAATCAATCAATCGATTGATTGATTGCTCTACCCTATACTGTTGTGGGTGGTGGGGTGGTGCAGCAGGTGTCACCTGATTTCTGGTTGCCTGTGTCACTGCTGCATCCAGGGACAGATGGGGTGGGTGGGAGCAAGATTGTGTTGACGTCCACATAGAACAGATGCACAGATGGGTTACATAAAATGCTAAATGAAACAGTACCTCAAAAAAACATTAAAAATGCTATAAAATCTATAAAGGCATGTTGCTTCTGACATATATGAGCTGAATCTGATTAAGGTCTTGTTCAGATTATGATACCACTTTAAACAGTCATGACAGAAGAATCCTGGGAACTGTAGTTTGCCGAGAGTATTCAGGAGACCTCCTATTTCCCTCCCAGAGCAACAGTTACTGCAGTGGTTTAGCAAGCAGCCCTTCTTCCCACGAAATATGTTTCTCCCAGCACAACTGTTGTATTGTGTTCTTCTGTTGTGCAGCAGTAGAACTGTCCCATCTGCTACCATAATAGCCCTTGGGCTGGCAGATTGAGAGTGCCCCTCCTCTCCTCTCCCCTTCCTTCCCTTCCTCTCTCTCCATTCCTGTGTGTGTGTGTGTGTGTGATCTGGGCACTGTACAAGACAGAGTTAAAAATATGGGTATTTGCTTTTAGGAGGTGTTTAAAGGTCTTTCCTGTCTCTGTCTTGCTTATTATTCATGGGAGGGCATTCTGGGAGGTGGGTGCTATCACTAAGAAACATACCATTCCACATTGTCGTCAAGTTGGCCATGGAACGGCCAGCAGGGTCTCAATGGAAGATCTTAAAGATTGATCTGTACTAAGGAAGGTGGTCTGCTAGTCCCGAGTTGATTCAGACTTTAAATGCCAGCAGTATAACCTTGCACTTGGCTTGATAGCTAGCAGGCAGAGATGACTATGATAAACCCCCTTTTTCCCATTCAACACAGTGCATGGTGTTCTATTAGAGTTCAAATAATGTATGGAATTTGGGCACCTTATTAATCACCTCCGGACTCTCTGGTCTAACCCCTGCAAATCTGAGTATAGTGCTCTTCTCTTACTTTCTGCCAGGGACTGGGAAACATTGTTTCATGCTCTAAATGAATACAAATCGCCATGGCCAGAAATGGCATCCAAACACGGCTGCCCTCTGATTAGTGCAGGTCAAGGGCAGGATGTCTCGCTGAAGGTGGATGCTTCCCAGTGTACCGTAACTTGGAACAAACCTAAAGCAGGTTTATGACACAGCTGAGAGAAGGCATTAATGCAATAGACTTGGTAATTCAATCATTTTATAGAAGTTGATCTGTCCTTTTTATTACAATTATTGTCAGCCGGGGTGTTTCATTCCATCACTGAAAATAAACATCATCTATCATACTTGCAAAGATTAGCCTGTGACAGATCTGTCTCTGCTTTGCATAAATGTGTATTAATGCCGGCTCTGTCTGAAGGGGAGAGAGAAGTCTATATTTCACAAGAATGATTAGACAGTGTCACTGCTGCTTTAAGTAATGTCTTTTCATGACTGATAATCAAACTGTGAAACATCACCACACATGCGCACACATGCAGACACGCACACAAAAGAAAAAGGAGCAATTTACTGCCTGCGACTTGACTTTGCTTAGTTTAAGTAGAGTTGGGCACAGCGGTGCAACTGGGATTGCTGTGGCTTGTCTACAATGCTTGGAGGACTGTGCGCTGTTAGTACTGTTTTTTCACATGTGTCCATGAGGAGTGTGCTATAAATAATATGAAATCTAGATTAATAAACCTTTAAAAACTCAGATTCCACCAATGCTCTTCTTTTCTGCATCTGTCTGTCTGGAATCTTGTGGATGCAGCATTATTCTGCCTCCCACTAAACCAAGCGCTCCTGGCTCTGCGCAGAACACACAGGTAGCAATAATGTTTCTGACCCAAGGCTTTACGGGTTTACAGTTGAGTCTATGCCTATGTGGACTTCCATCACTTGGTTAGAGCTCTGCTTTCACATGGAACACTGTACTTGAAAAGGAAATGCTTTACATCTCCAGATGGGCATGAGAACACACTTTAATAGCTGCATCACATTTAATCTGTGCTGATCTCAGACGGCTTTATACTCTGCTAGTGGTCTTCAGACTTTGATCTGACACTTTTTTCAGAAGGTGTCCTTCAGAGCTGCCAAACTTCTCTTTTAACGTACCTGAACATAAAATAAGCAGTTTGGAGACTTTAAAAGGAAACCTGGTGCAGGTGTTTGCATAGCTCTCTTTGCTCTTCTAAACATTTGTTTTTAAAAAATATTGTGATAATATATAATAAATTATATACAACTTGCTGTTGCAGCTAAAATCTCTCCTTGCTCTTGCTCCTGAACTTCAGACTGTATTTTGAGCTTTCGGGAACCTCAAGAGAGGTTTTGTGATTTAGGGGCCACGTTTTTTTGAAATAGGAATTTCCTTCCTTCCTTCCTTCCTTCCTTCCTTCCTTCCTTCCTTCCTTCCTTCCTTCCTTCCTTTCTTTCTTTCTTTCTTTCTTTCTGAACCCCTGACAGCTCTGACACTTTCTTTCTTTCTTTCTTGGTACAAAAAAAGGTGGACTGTGGCCATTGCTTGCAAACACACACAATCAAAATAAGCAACACTTACCCGTTGGCAGTCCCTTTGTGATTACTTGTGTTGTTTATAATCCAGTTTTATTTTCCACCCTACTTGTAAAACAACAAAAACATATTACACATGTCCCTTGCTTACTGGGGAACTAATAATAATAATAATAATAATAATAATAATAATAATAATAATAATTTATTATTTATATCCCACCCATCTGGATGGGCTTCCCTAGCCACTCTGGGCAGCTTCCAACAAAATATTAAAATACCGTAATGCATCAAGAGAGCCACGCATCACAAAAATCGCAGAGATGAGAGGTTGGTACAAGAGACCACTCCTAAGGGAAAATCAAATTATGTCTGGCCACTAGAGGGAGCAACAACTATATTGTTTAACCCTATGACGTGGTACATAAATGTGCCTTGTGCGATATTAGGGTCCCAGGCTTCTGAAACAGATGCTGTACTTCAGGAAGATGTTCAAAGATCACAGTTGAGCCTGAGCTAAATACAGTAAGGCTAAGAATCTAAAGCAGTCCTACACAACTGGTGGCACATCAAACCCAAACCAAATCAAACCTACTAGCCAGGTGTTTTGAGCTGCTGAGCACTTGAGAAATCCATTGTTTTGTGGGCTTTTACAATCATATTGGGGAGCAATGACCATCAAGGTGGGTTGCCATGCATGGCTGGTGGGCTGATTTTCAACGTGGCAAGTCTCAAGATGTGGAGGTCTGCCTCAAGCCTCCTACTTTGGAATTCATTCCATTGAAATACACAGGGCCCCTTCCAAGTGAATATTGTCAGAATGGGAATGCAGATCTGATTAGTAGCTGAATATAAGGTGTGCCTATGTTCTTGCCATCTCAAGATAACTGAAAAGCTGCCAAAGACCATTCTAACCAGTAATCCGCCGTGGTGGTGGTGGTGGTGGTGGTGGTGGGGAGAAGAGCTTTGATAATGGTTGAGCTTAAGTTTGCCTGAGCCTGTTTCATGCTCCCCTGCTGTGGCCTGCAGTCCATGTTATTCATGTCTCTTAATGGGCATCTTTCATTATCATTATCCCTAATAGAGCTTTATTGTATTAGTTACACTTAATTTAAATGTTACTGAAGCATTGAAAACAGATTGCAGATGTTTTCAAACAGATGTTATCTTAATGTTAAAACAAAATCATGAATATTTATAGGGTATTATTGTCTGGGCTGCATTAGTCTGCTTCAACAGGAATGTACGTGTTTCACTTCTTTTGAAGGAAATGCTCCAGAAAGGTGAATTAAAAACAACTTCTTGGCAACTTAGATGTGCTTCACGTGGCCTTCCTGAGGGAAGGGAGGCCCCATCATCCCCATTCTGCTTTTGCTGCCATTCATTGTCCCAAACCTGAGAAGTTCCAAGAGAGACATGAGCCAAGGGTAATGTGCTTTGGGTTGGTTTTTGTCTTACACATTAAGGAAAGGTATTTCAGGGTTTACTTCTGGCTTTCTTGGCATACTCCCATGAGTTATGAGGTGTTAGACCTCTTCTGTGCAAAGCTAAAATATCCTTTGGCGTTCCCAATAGATTGTTCCTTCCCTCCACTTTCCCGTCTTTTCAGTGACTCCCAACTACAAAACCGAGAGACATCACACACGCGCGTGCACGCGCGCACACACACTTATATAGGCAATGGTATTCTAAACACTTGAAGCAGGTAACAGTTACCACACCCCCCACACAAAAAAATTCTGAGGGATTAAAACCCTCAAGTAAAAATCTTTCCTTAAGCTTCGTAACATGGCCCAGGCTAATATTAGTAATTTGGACAATTACTCGAAGGAAGGGAATCCGCAGAGTCAGAATGTCCAGGGGCACAGATTACTGAAATGCTGACAGATTATTGAAAGAATCAGAGACCTTGGCCCATTACCATGAATGAGCTGAAACCCAGTGAGGGGCTAGGCCACCAAGGCCTCATGTGCCACCAGGGCTGCTCATCTCAGCTGGCAGTGTGCCCAGTGCGAGACTATGGTGTGCCAGGCTCCAAGTTCCAGGCCAGAGGACTACCACTTTAAAGATCTCCACTTTCCAGTAAGGAGGTGGGTTTGAGACCTGGCTAGGCTGAGGTCTCATAAGCAGGTTTGGGGAACCTGTGGCTCTCCAGATGTTGCTGGAATCCAGCCACCATCAGTCCCAGGCTTACAGTCAGAGATGATGGAGGGTTATAGTCCAGCAAACATTTGGAGGGCCAAAGTTTCCCCAGACCTTAAACATTTCTCTGGAACAAGTTGTCTCTTCCCTGGGTCCTGTCCAGGGTTCTGAAGAATCTGTCTCTGACCGCCTTTGCTTACAGATTCTACTTTTTGTTGTCATGCACAGTCCTTGCCAATTAGTCCTGTGCTCTTTATTCCTGTTCCAGATCACTGCCAGATCCCCAGATCCCATATCTGCTGTGACAGTACCCAATATTATTTTCACTGACTGTGCTAATAGAGATTCCCTCTCCCTCACTACCCCGCTGTTTCCTGTTTCTGTGCTTTCCACCAGACCTGGCTCCTCCTTCCCTCCCAACAGTTCTCTGCTCTGAGTAAGAGGGCGCTTCTCTCAAGTCTCCCTCCCTCCTCCTTCCCTATTTATATATGTGCAGTGCATGATAAGCTGGAACTGTGTCCCAGTGTGTTGAACTGGGTATCACTCCCTAATCAAATATGTGTAGGTTTGCAATCTTAGTTCATTTAAATTCCAACTTTCCTCCATCAAATTCAAGGTAATTCCCCAGATGTATTCCCATCTAGGACCAGATCAGATTCGGGCTTCCTTAGTTTCAGTCACGTGGCTGCTTCTTGTGACCTTAGACCAAGCTTCTTGGTTCCTTGAAAAGCTATTCCTTCACACCTTACCCTTTAACAGAGAATGTTAACCCTGTTATGTGCTTGCCATTCTGAAACCCCTTACAAACATCTTCAGAGCAACCAAAGCAATATGCCTTCTGCAGCAGCAGCCCCCAGATCCTGGGCTTCTCTGTCCCTCCCCCACTCTTCAGCAATGTGGATATTTTGAACACATTTACATTAAAGAAATTAGATTCAGGTAGGTAGCCATGTTGGTCTGATGCAGTCAATATATATATAAAAAATAAAAAATTGTCCAGTAGCACCTTAGAGACCAACTCTAAGGTCTCTAACTTAGTTGGTCTCTAAGGTGCTACTGGACAATTTTTTATTTTATATATATATATTAAAGAAATTAATCACTATTAATGATTTCTTTGTCCTCTATCATTTTGTGGAAATGCAGAAAAACTAATATTCCCCCACCCCCGTTTTTGTTTTTTTAGTGCCCAGCCTCTTCCACAGCAGATGCAAATCTTAATAACATCTGGGAAGCATTTTGCAAATCCATAATTCTGCAACATGTTGAATGAAAGCAAAATCGCCCCAGCCACCCTGTCATATCCTATTGATCTCTCCATATCCTTCAGCAGCCGGCATTCACTAATAAAGTGCAATTCGTAGCTCTGCAGTTTAGAGTTACATACCCGTAACTAAATAACTTTGTAATCAATGACAGGCCATTTTCAGTTGATGCCTTAAAGACTTTGCTTCATCTGCAAAGGAGATAAAATGGCACTTATTGAGACAGGCTGAGACTGGAATGAACAAGCCTCCTTGGTATTATTGCCAGCAAGAGAGAGTTGCTGGGTGAGTCTAAAACACCTTTTCCATATTAAAAGCTCTGGTATGGTTGTTCCCCTGCTGAGTTGCTCTCACACTCGTCTGGTAACATCTTCTGCCCACATGGTTTCAGTCTGGCCTTTTACCAAGGTAGCAACCCTGAGAATTGCTGTTATTATTGCTAGGGTAGTTCATAACTATGGAGGGGGATAATGGGGTTGCACCTGCCATTATCATGCATGTTGTCATGACATGCTCTACTTCCACCATTGGAAGCAGTATGTCTCTGAATTCCAGTTGCTGGGAATTATGAGTGGGGAGAGTGCTCTTGCACTCAGATTCTGCTTGTGGACTTTCTATGGGCATCTGGTTGGCTGCTGTGAGAATAGGATGCTAGAGTAGATGGGCCTTTGCTCTAGTCCAGCAGAGCTCTTCTTATGTTCTTATGCCCCCTGCTGACTGCGCATTTGATGAGCAGGAGAAAGGGCTCTATGCCAATGTATTCCCCACATGCAATGAGGGATTCTGGGCCAACAGCATCTGCATCACCCACATTTGCTCTTTGTGCATATCCTGGGATGTGGATAGGGTCTCTTCTTAAGCTTTCTGAACATGCAGCTGTTGTAGGATAACCAGCCTCATATAACCAACATGCTTAAGTCTAATTAGAACACGAAGGGGTTAATAGAGTAAGCTGTCCTACCAGGCTTGGCTATGTCACTTCCTTTTCTTTGGGAGGAAATAGGTCAATCAAACCTATGGTTTCCCCCCCAGTCCACCTGAAAAGCTCAGTATGTGAAGAGGTTTGAGCTGGTTTACCAGCTCAACTGCATGGTTCTCACAAGCCACACTTAAATTCTTGTACCAATAATCTAGAAACTTTTACCACATTCCACTTACAAAGCTATGCTCTACTGCCTATGCAACTTTTCTGAAGCACATGAATCTGACCTTTGGAGAATTTGTAAGTAAATCATTTTTAAACTTGCCAAACGTGTGGAAATGAACTTTTTAATGGAACATTTTGGAACTCACTTGGAGAAACATATTTTAAAGGTCTAACAATCTATATTTCCATGCTTTACTTTGTTGCATACTTTGTGATTATTATTATTTTTTTGCACCAACAGCTGTTACATTTGACTGGGGTGTACATGTGGGAAAACAGGACAAGGCTACACAGAATTGCTACCGTTCCACACATTGTTTTAGCCCATGAGGGTGTCCCCCCCAATCCTCTTTATATCATCTGCTTTCCCTCTATGGTAGGGAGCTCCAGAATCAAAGTGCCGTCCGAGAAAAGACTTTTTTCAAGTAGTTCAATCAGAAAACGCGAACACAAAAGTTGTTGTGTTCTTTTGGCAAAGTTATTGAGCTTCCCCCACAAAAAAATCTCTAAAAAAATCTCCAAAAAGTAAAATGAATTTTTGAGCTACTTTTAATGAAATTCGCCAAAATCTACATTTCTGACATATGTATGGGTTGCCATACGTCTGGATTTTCCAGGACACTTATGTGATTTCCACCCGGGCACTGTTTATATGGGCTGAATACCAGCTATGTATTTTTCTTCTCTGGCGATCATTCGTAGCTGAGTAAGATTGTCTTCCATAAACACTGTTTTAACAGTGAGTCTGTAAGTAACTGTGGAGGCCAATTCTGGATCCACAGGTCCTTCCACAGTGGGGACATAGGTTTCCGGGTGGGAGTTGATCATGGTGAGGGTTTGCCAAGTGTGCCTTCCTCTTAGCACATTTCACTCTTTCATCCTGAGTTTGAGCATCTTCAAAGCCCATGGCACCTTTGGTAAAGGCTGTTCTACAATTGGAGCGTTCACAGGCCAGTGTTTCCCAGTTGTTGGTGTATACCAGATGTATGGTAACCCTAAGTAAGCTTTTGTTTCTGTGTAGGTTATCACTGGCAATCTGCTGCATGTGTAATTAGCAATCTTTTGTTTGGGAACAAGGGATATGAGCATTAAACTATTTTCTTGCTTCTGGTGATTTTACTTTAGGTGCGTCATGTTTGTTGAATATTATAGGTAAATTTTGTTTGTTTATTAAATTTATACTTCCCTTCATCTGAGAATCACTGGGCAGTTATGTGGGAGAGAGTCGCAAGAATACATAAATTTGCATCCAAGAATTCTAATGTATATGATCTTAATTTCAGTTTTGTGCAATATTTGCAATATGGTTACCATTTGGATTTTTTACATTATAGTAATTCAATTTATTAATGACAACTTCATTAAGATCCAAATACTGAAATTTTGCTCAAATTCAAAATTGTACAAAAATTCACTGTAGCTTAGTGTCACCTCCTATGCAACTACATTGAAGGCTTTCCACTGTCATCTTCTGGGGCTAAATACGATGTTTTGAAACAGTAGTAAACATTGGGCAAAATGAAACTTTTGAAAACATCTCCATGCATTTACCAGCATGCTGAAAATCTGTTTGTTGGTGATGTTGTATGACATTGGTTTGCTTCCAGAATGTTACCTGCGATTGATCACTCAGTATATTGTTTTGAATGAAATGGGCAGAATAGACTATAACAGATGGACATATAGTTTAAGCTGACCAAAGGGACAGCATGTTACACATTGGAAAGCTACAGTTCTTGCCAGGAAAATCAGAATAGTTATTTATGCTTCTGCCTTTTGAATATAAAGAATGAAGCAGCATAATGAAATGAATGAAACTTTCAACAAACCTTTTAAGTGGAGATTCTTAATAATAATTGGTATCTGTGTTGAATCCAAAATGGTAGAATTTTGAGGAGACAATACATAGCATAAAGTGTGAGTGAGATTGTACGAAAGCATGGCGTGTCTCTTTGGCTACTATTCTACTTATGCATAGAATGTCACTAAATGTGCAAGTGGGAATCACATCTGGATTTACTTCCTTTCCTAGATTGTTCAAGAATGGAAGCCACATTGCTTGACTCTTTTGCAAAGTTAAATAAAGCACAGTAATTCAAACACTTTTTTTTAATTATAAAAAACCCACACATACTTCTCCTTTAAAAAAGCAAAATTCAGTACGTTCGAGCACATTTTGAAGGATGAAAGTTCTGCATCCGGTGAATGTCTTAAAGATCAGCCAAGAAAGAAAAAATGTTCACTGCTTTATAGAGAGTCACACCCTTGTTCAAGGACGGAATAGTCCTGTGACCTTTTCTCTAGCCTTTTTTATTGTTAATAGCTAAGGATATTTCTTCAATGCTTCCTCAGTGATTAGAAGATGCATGTTTGAGTGCAACGTTTTGACTAGTAGCTGCTGATCAAACCTCATCTGCTTGGATGGGGGTCTTAGAAAATGTTTGGCAGCCAGATGCTGTGAGTGAAGGGGACCCAAATCTGGCTTTTGCTGCTGATGGCCAAGGAACCTTGCGGGGCTTAATGGGTATACTATTGGGTAAAATGTAAGGGACGCAGATGGCACTGTGGGTTAAACCACAGAGCCTAAGACTTGTTGATCAGAAGGTCGGCGGTTCGAATCCCCACGACGGGGTGAGTTCCCGTTGCTCAGTCCCTGCTCCTGCCCACCTAGCAGTTCGAAAGCACATCAAAGTGCAAATAGATAAATAGGTACCGCTCCAGTGGGAAGGTAAACGGCATTTCCGTGCACTGCTCTGGTTTGCCAGAAGCGGCTTAGTCATGCTGGCCACATGACCCAGAAGCTGTACGCCGGCTCCCTCGGTCAATAAAGCGAGATGAGCGCCGCAACCCCAGAGTCAGTCACGACTGGATATAATGGTCAGGGGTCCCTTTACCTTTACCTTATTGGGTAAATTAGCACTGTTTGTCAAGTTGCCTTCCTCTTCCCCTGTGCTTAGGTCCATATTTATATGTGAATAAATGTTAGTGGAGGTGTGGGGAACTTTGGCCCTCCAGATGTTGCTGAACTATAACTCTCATCATCCCTGACCACTCATCATCTCATCATCCCTGACCACTGGCCATGTGATGTCTGGGGCTAATGTAGTTCTCTGCCTCTGTACTGCTGCTACTGCTCCACCACTGTCTCCATACAAGGACAACTGACCATGTAAATAGCTGCCCCTAGAACTGCCCCTGAGATGCACAAAACTATTAGGATTCTGTAGAAGATTGCCATATAAGATCATGCTGGGTTGCGTGTGTCCTTTGAAAAAGCTAGGGGATTCTTTTCAGTAACTCCCCTGTCACCAAAGAGCTTGTGCCAATTCACAATGGTTGCCAAAGAGCGATGATCAGTCTTGCACGCAGCTGCAGTTGTCAACGTCATGACTCTTCAAGACTTTCGCTCTATACCATCTTTCTGCCTTGACCTCCTTTTGCATTTCACATCTGTGAGCCTCTCGATTTCATCTTTCTCTTTGGAACATCATCATTATTGGACAGTTCCCATCTCTTTTGGGCTCAAAAAAAGAAAGTGCTTTCGTCCAGCGTTGATTTGCTCTTCATGCTGTGTGGTCTAATCCTTTTTCAAGTTTGTATGAGGCTAGGAAAAAGGCAACACTCCTCTGCTAATGCAAATGAAAAGTAATATTTGTGCTAATTTAAAAGGTAAAACACCTGACTTCACACACTGAAGCCTTTGTCCCTTCTGAGAACTTCTCTCTTTTCACAGGATGAAAAGATCTTCATTTAAATCAGGGGTGGCTCACTTGTGTCCTCCCAGACGCAACTCCCATCATCCCTGACCATTGGCTAGGATGGCTGGGACTGATAGGAACCGGAGACCAACAACGTTTGGAGGAGGGGCTCAGGTTAGCCACCCTGATTTAAATGCCTCTGTGCTACAAACACATGCTGCAAAATCCTTTGCACACCATATTGTACTCAAGTAGCTACCAGTTTGCTTAGTTTGGTGGCAGATTCATACTGATTTGCAAATTAATTTTGTCTCTTTGTATACCGAGGGTGTGCACAACTTATTTAATTTGTAATAAATGCAATTAGAGAAATGAATGAGCTATCAAGATTTTTAGAGTATGATCCATCAATGTTGGCATAACTTGTAATCCTGGTCATTATAAATAACAAGGGTCTTTTGCAATATGGAGTGCAATTTCCCCTGCAGTTTGTCTCATTACTTTATGACATATGGGTTAATATTAAATTACAATGCCTTAATTTTCAAATCAGAGCTTAATTTATAAGTAAAAGGTTAATAAATTGCCTCTGCAGAAGTAGGATTTGGTGTGCGTTTGTTTGGAACAGCCCCCTCCCTTTTGACATATTTTCTCTAGATTGATCTCCATCCTTACCAGTGTCGTTTTCTGCCTAGCAAACTGGAAGCAGAATGAGGTGTTCCAATTTTGGCTCTGTATGACTTTGCAGGGGAAATAGCGCAGTGACAGAGCAGCTGCTTGGCATGCAGAAGGTCTGAGGTTCAATACCATGGCATCTTCATGTGGGGCTGGGAGAAACTGCAGTCTGAAAACTTGGAAAGCCACTGTCAGTCAATACAGACCATACTGATCTATGTGAACCGGTGGTCAAGCTTCTATGTTTCTGAAAGACTTCTAATTCTGACAATGGTCTGAAAGCATTGGTTGTAATTACATTGTTGAGTTGAGACAGGTTTCAGCCTGGTTAATGCTTTGATAGGAGTCCGCTTAGGAACTTGTCTAACAGAGCAATCTTATGCATGTCTACTCAGAAGTAAGCCCTACTGAGTTGTATGAGTTTCTTTGAAAATTTTGTGGGGTATTGCATACACACACACACGCACACACACACACGTCTGACTCTTTGTGACCCAATGGACCAGAGCAGGCCAGGCACTCCTGTCTTCCACTGCCTCATGCAGTTTGGTCAAGCTCAAGTTAGTAGAATCGAGAACACTGTCCAACCATCTTGTCCTCTGTTGTCCCCTTCTCCTTGTGTCCTCAATCTTTCCCAACATCAGAATCTTTTCCAGGGAGTCTTCTCTTCTCATGAGGTGGCCAAAGTACTGGAGCCTCAGCTTCAGGATCTGTCCTTCCAGTGAGCACTCAGGGTTGATTTCCTTAAGAATGGATAGGTTTGATCTTCTTGCAGTCCATGAGACTCTCAAGAGTCTCCTCCAGCACCATAATTCAAAAGCATAAATTCTTCAGCGATCAGCCTTCTTTATGAGCCAGCTCTCACTTCCATACATCACTACTGGGAAAACCATAGCTTTTACTATACGGACCTTTGTCAGCAAGGTGATGTCTCTGCTTTTTAAGGTGCTGTCTAGGTTTGTCTTCGCTTTTCTCCCAAGAAGCAGGCGTCTTTTAATTTCGTGACTGCTGTCACCATCTGCAGTGATCATGGAGCCCAAGAAAGTAAAAACTCTCACTGCCTCCATTTCTTCACCTTCTACTTGCCAGGAGGTGATGGGACCAGTGGCCATGATCTTATTTTTTTTGATGTTGAGCTTCAGACCATATTTTGCGCTCTCCTCTTTCATTTATTAAATAATAAATAATAGGATTTCACCTCCGGCAAATGTGTAAAGCAGGGGTGGAGAACCTTTGGAGCTCCAGATTTTGGTGTTTTCAGTGTTAGTTGTAGCTCAATCATACAGACATATATTTATGGTGTGAAAGAAAACGATGTGACTGTTGTAAACTTTGATTTTTGTTTTTTGAGGGGTGTGAACTTTTTTTTTTTGAGTGGGGGAAATATTCAACATGGGTTGCACCCTGTAGATGTTAATATAGTCAGGCACTAGATAGCGGCCAATACACTGGGATTCACGTTGTACAGTGTGACAGTGGGCAGTAGAGAGAGATGGTTTGAATGAGTTTTGGAATTTCCCAGAAAAGGTTGTGAGGACACAGGGCCAGCTTAAGGCCTGGGGAAGCCCTTGGCAGAGTTGAGCCCTCCTACACCAGTGAAACCCCCCCAAGCTTAACCAATGGCTAGGGCCCTCTTCCAATCAGTGCCAGGAAACCACTGATTTAATTTCCTACAGTGCCTTCACAGTAGCACCAGTCTAGAAGCCACTTTTTCCATTTCTTGGTGGACCTAATTTTCTACTACTTTTACCATACCATCCAATATTTCATGGGTGAAAATCGGAACACTCTTGAGTAGAAAGAATTCTCTTGGGAGAGAATTTCATGTAGTCTACATTTTTTATGCAAACCTAATTTTAACCTCCCACACTAATACACAACTCAGATCTTTTGGACTGCTCACTTCTGTGAATTTTGCAATAACATCCTTGTTTCAAAAAAGCAAGCAAACAGACAAACCAAAAAACATACAAGAATGGTGATTAGAAGTGCAGACACTGAGATAAAGTATGTATTTTAAAACACTGGGCTGAATCTAGTGAAGTTGTCCCACTGGTACAACAACCTGTGCAATGGGACTTCCTCTCCATCTCCTTGTGTTCCCCCATGTCCCCCATCTGTTCTGGGTTTCCCCCCAATCCCCTGGAGTAGATGGGGGGAGCATGACAGCATGTGGGGAGAGGCAAGGGAGAGGTAGTCCAGTTGCACAGGTGCAAGTCCATGTGCTAATGGGATGACTTCCTTGGATAGTATTAAAATTTTGTAATAAAACCATGCATTTGAGTACAAAGTTTCATACTGATTTTTTTTAAAAAAAAAGAAAGCTCAATTAATGTGGATTCATGGATAGACTAGATTTATGAATACATGC
Organism: Podarcis melisellensis; assembly: GCF_964234715.1. Lineage (NCBI taxonomy): Eukaryota > Metazoa > Chordata > Lepidosauria > Squamata > Lacertidae > Podarcis > Podarcis melisellensis. The sequence goes on along the minus strand of NC_138528.1, from coordinate 89,560,122 downwards.
AAAGTGACACACAATGGAAATAAACTGATACTCTATTCTCACACTAAGAATCACTATCTTCATCAGTTCCCCCCACTACACATTGCTGGAGGCACTTTGGTGCATCATGTGCACAGTATTCATTTACTCTACAATGCTTAGCTTGTCTTGGAGGAGTTCTAAAGGATGGACTGTTAGTAATTTACCATAATAGTAGTTCCCTTCAGAACACTTAAAGAAGTTTAATAGAATGCTTAATTGGTTAATCTCATAACTTATTAGATAGATAGATAGTTAGACAGATAGATGATAGATGATAGATAGATAGATAGATAGATAGATAGATAGATAGATAGATAGATGATAGATAGATATGCATGCTGTAATTGAAATATCACCCTTCTTATTTGCATTGGTTTTCTGGGTGCTAGTGGGGGAAGGTAAGCAGTGCACTTTGCAGAAGAGTGTTGCTGCTCCTTAGTAGGGCACATGCTCTTCTTGCAGAATGCCCCAGGCTCAGTCCCTGGCATCTCCAGATGCAGCTGCAAAAGTCCTTTATCTGCAAGCCACTGCAACTTTCAAAATGCTTCCACAGCATCTACCCAGAAGGCAAAACAAGGGACTGGAAGAGAGGGTATGTAAACAGGGGGAGTTGATGTGCCTTGCAGATGCAGCCCAAGGAGTCAAGATCAACCCCAAGTTTAAGAGCTTAACTTTGGTCTTGTTTGTTTTATCTTACATTTACAGCCATGTATTTAAAGTGGCAGTTTGCAGGTTTACATGAAACATAAATCTTGGAGGGAGAAATTACCATTACAGGGACAGGTTTGTTTTGTTAGGCCATTTTACTCAAACGTTAAATAGCTGTCAGCAAGAGGCCTTGGTTGGTCATAAATTGCCATCCCAATAATACAGACTGCTCTGTTGATTTATAATACAGCTTGTCTTCCAAATGGATCCAACAGTCCCTAAAGAACAAAAGCACTCCTGGTAGAAGATTGAGACCATTCAGGGGGGCACTGGAAAGGCTGCTCTTGGATAGAGCGTGACAAGGTCCCACTTTTAGGACAGCGGCTAGTGTTTTTGGCTAATGTGTTGTCCTGATTTTGAGTTTCAAATGAGAACCAGTAAACGAATGAGAAAGTATAACTTTAATAAAAAGAAGAGATTATTGTGTGGATGTTGGCTTATCAGCTTTCAATTTCCGGTAATGGTACATCCTGCAAGCCTTAACATCCTGGCAACATGCTTTGCAAGGATGTCTCTAAACTCTTCTATCATTGCAACGTGGGCTACATGTCAAATCTAAAATCTGAGATGGCAGTTGCTCTTTGGGGAGGAGCCTTAGCTCAGTGGTAGAGCATCTTCTTTGCATGAAGAAGGTATCGAGTGAAATCCTTGATACTTCCAATTAAACTTATCAATTAACCTCTGCTAGAAATTATGGAGAGCTGCTGCCAATCAGGAGAGGCAAAGGACACAGGACAAGATTGTGGACTAATGATTTTACTCAGTAGTAGGCAGCTTTGTATGCTCCTCAACTACCTCCTCCTCCATGCCTTGTGGTTGCTTTGGTTGCTAACTTGTTGAACTAGCTTAGTATCAGCAGTGCTCCCACCAATGGAGAGACAAGCAAGACTAGAGGCTTGGGCATTCAAGTCCAGTGTCCTCCTGCTGCTTCTGTCCAGATGAGTAAAATGCCTGCTGCCTAGGTCATTTGTTTCTGCTGACATCAAAAGGAACAAAGAAGAGCTGTGCATACACCATAATTCCACATTCATATTATGCAGATACAGAATTTGCTACTCTCAGGATGACAAGAGGCACAGGAGAAAAGGACTCCTGAACCTTTTAATAGTTTTGTAGAAGACCTTTTTTTTGCAACTGCAGCTTGTCATGCAGCAGTAAGATATTCTGCACCTGCTGAAATCCCCAGTGCAGCTGATCTTTCTTTCCCTTTCTTTGCATCTCGTCACTCCAGAAACAGGATGAATAATTCACCCTTCCCGAGGACTGAAAAATGGCTACAAACTTTCTGAGATCAAGGAGCAGGTTTTCATCTACGTTTGAACTGTGTGCCATCTGAATCCAAGGTAGTGGACAGAACCTTTACAATTATACGAATTTTAACCAAATGTGTATAGTGAAAGTATAATGTATGAGAGGGATCACTACTGGTGGTATAGCCGCTCTGAGAAACTGGTTTTTGCAGGTTTAAAAAACCAGGAGTCTGTTCCAGCAAGGAGCAACAATAGTCAGACAAAAGAAATATGCATGGAAAGTATGGTATGCAAAGCTATTTGTTTGCTATTCATTTGGACATCTCTTAAGAGAGTGTAATCAAATTTTGCATTGTGGTTCCTGAGATTAGGAGCAGGTTTTCATCTATGTTTGGATATAGTTGGATGCCATTTTGAATCAAGATGGAGGACTGAACCTTCCTAAACTGCACTGGCCCCCCCCCCCTTAGAATTCCCAAGCAACACTGAGGATGCTAGTGCTAAACCATTTGCACCATTCATAGAGGTTGCAAGCATATATTAGCCCATTTAAGGGTGCTGTGGCACCCTTTCTTCACTGAGCAACCATTCATTCATCAGAGAACAGGGAGTACAGTCTTCCTTGCATTGGCTGTAGCTTCTGACGGTCAGGATTTGACCCAGAAGAATCAAGGCCATGATCTCACACCTCATGCCAATTTCTCCAAGAGTCCACTCATTAGTAAGTTGCAGCTAATCACAGCCCCCTGCTCTGCAAAGATGTTTGTCATATTCACACTTTACATTTTTAACCTTTAACATCTTGCCTATGCACTTAACTCTATAGTGTGTGAAGTGGCCCATCAATGAATCTGCACTGTTTTAAGCAAGGCTTCTGCTGTGACTGCAGCCTGTATAGGAAAAAGTAATAACAAATGAAAATTATGAAAAAAATTACTTTTTTAATGTACAAAAACATTTATATACAGTTACAGCATGTGACTGCAATCCTTATGATGTAGAAAACAGCTAAAAAGGTCCTGAAGGTATAAAGACAGAACAATTCAGCTACAGTACTCTTATTAATATACAGAATATATATACAAAGCCAGTATTGTTGTTATAATACTATTACAGTAAAGGCAGGAAGACCACTTTGTAAAGCTGAAGAAAGCAATGAGTAAGTGGGTGACTCCCCCACCCCCATGTATCCATGGAAGATGGCAGCTTGCCACCAGGCAAAGTTCTGACCCATTAATTCAAGGGGCATCCAAAACGGACTTGGCCCACTAACACTCTTGATTATTGTAATTCCACGAAAAGTTCAGTGATCATGATTCACACAACCAAGCCTTTCTGCAAGCCTTTTATAGTTATCCCTTGAAGGTCATGCCCTGTGAGGAGGCTCACCAGTCTTGTCTAGGCCAACAGGTTACACTGCAGTTTGAAATAAAGGATGAACATCAAATTCACTTGATCAAAGTTCATTCACAATTTTTGATTACATTCTGGTTAGATAGGCAATGACAGAACACATGATACTGCAAAACCCAGAAAACCCAGTGGATTTTATTCTCTGCCTTCCCCCCAAGGTCTTGTATTTAGCCTTTGTGAATGAGAAAATAATAAAGAATGCAATTTTGAAATCTTTCACTAATTTCAGTGGGACTTCATGCCTAATTCTCATCTTAATTTTTTTGATGTGATTAATGTCACGACCAAAGTGATCTTTTCCTGACATTTTGGCATGCTGATTCTGCTCCTGTACGATTAGATTTAGCATTTAGGATGTATGGGAGTTCCACTATAATAAGGGGGAAGGGTAACCAATGCAAAACTGATGTGAAAATCTACCCCTTGAAAACTCTGCCACGCCAAAAACTTGTAAGGAGAACTGTGCTCCTTTCCAGTGGCACCATATACCAGACATGGAGAGACTAGTGAATGGAGGGCAAACACCTTCTGCCTATAACATAATCAAAAAGTACCCCAAAGTGATAAATGTGGCTCTGATGCGGCCATCCCCTTTGTGCTTTCAATTTCAATGTTTAGAAAGTGATTCGCAGTCTTTAATAACCATTTTGTGTTATGCATGGCAGGGAACTTTATCCTACTAGTGTAGAAATGATTTTAAATTAGTGGCATTTTCAAACCTCCACTAAATTCTCTGTGATATAAACCAACTTGTAAAAATTACCCTCTGATTAAAAAACAAACAATTCCACACAAGGCATCCATCTTTCACATCTCCTCCCCATCAATGTGTCCCTCTCAAATGTCTTATTATATAGACTGTAGTGCCTTACGTTAATGCATCTTTATTTTATATATGCTTTAAGATACACTTTAGTTGACGTTAATGGACAAGAGATGCCTTGACGACTCAGCAGCTAACGCACAGTAAGGCACTTTGCTGCAAAACTGTTCAGGAGCTGATGCTTCTTGGCTAAGCTGCAAGCTGCAAAGAGCTATATTGGCTGCATAAACAATGCTGTGTATGTGTGCATAAACACACACATGTGTGTGCACGCCTGCACCATCTGGTCACAAAGCAAAGCGTTAAGCATACACAGTATGGCTTTTGGGTTTGGGTCAAAACTGCACCCATCCATTTGTGACTGAAGTGGGCAAGAAACCGCATTTTTGCAGTGATAATTAAGGGGAAACCAAAAGGAGACGGCAAAACAGGTGCAGTTTCAAAGCAGAGCTTCATATGAAACAATGCTTTTCAGTATTTTTGCTCATACCTCTCTAGTGTTCCACATCCAGACAAGTCCCATCTTTTTTAGCTGAAGGGTTGAGAAACTACTGAAGCAAGCCTAATAGATACCTGCTCAGAAGTAAGCTGAGCTGAGTGTGGCTTGCTACATTGGATTGCAACCTATGAGACTTTCAGCCTATGACAAGGGAAAATAGTGGAAGTGATGGTCGGATTTTTAAAAAATGATGCCAAATGTGCCATTGTTTTACAAAGATGGACACTTTAGATAAATGTTTTTGAAAAACAAGCACAAAAATAATGCAAGAGGTGCACCTTTTCAGTACTTCTTTTATGAGGTTTATACATGTTTGTACAAAGACATTTTTTCCTGTGTTTGGAATCCCTTTAATGTATTTAATACTTGTAAAAAAAAAAAGGTCTACTCTATGGAAACTTGTTTTTTATTTTTTTAAAAAAGAATCATAAAATTGCTTAGCATGTAATCTCTTGGATACTTCTAGACAGTTATGCTTTAAGCGTTAAGACATCATGTTCAGAAATTTACTTTCTTCTGCTAGGGTTGTCAACATGGAGCTCATGTCCCCTATTGCCATATTACTAATTCCAGCTGGTATGGATGGCAGTGTCAGAGAGTTTCGGGGAGTTGTAAGGCGGGAAGAGTTCTGGGAGAGATTCTGTAGGATGCTAGGGCTCAGGGTCCCTGACATCAGACTTGAATGGTCCCCATCATCCATGATGGCATCAAAATCTATCTGAGGAGGCTCCAGAACCTGTGAGTCCACAGTGCTTGATACTTGATTAGCCCCAGGAGATGGCATTGTGCCTGGCTTGATGTTCAGTGCACACTGCTGTTGTCTTACACTACAGTCTGCATGGGTATTAAAATTCCCATTTTGTTCATACATGTGTATTTGGCCATAATAGTGCATCAAATGGTTTCCTCCCATGCTGTTATTGTATTGCTGTGGCTGCGATGATGCTACACCAGTTGTTCTCTTGGGGGTGAACTCTACCCTTTCCTGCCCTGGGCTCACATCATTGGCTGGGTGAGATATTCTCATGTAGCCCAAGTGTTGCATAGCACACATCCCTCGGTGCCTGTTTGCTGGACTGGGATTAGGTGGAGGATGAGGCTGAACTAGACCAGAAGGGAAGCTCTGTGCAACAGTACCTATCATATCCTGTTGTGGCTCAAAGTCTTGCTGACTGGAGGTCATTAATGCAGAAGGTTGATGGAAGACCTCCTGTGTCATGGGAAAGTTCATGTGGTTTGGCTGAGACGAAAAGCCCTGCTGATGTCCTGGTTCCTGTGTGACCTGACTGTGCATTATGCATTCTCTGCTACTGTCAACCATTGATGTGGGATCAGCCATAATATCTATCTGCTGAGGATGAGCATGGGATGCAGGCTTCAATATCATGTTGTTACAGGGAGGAGAAAGCTGGTTGAGGTCACCCCCCATTGTGTTTGGGCTCAGCATTTGATTAACCTGATGGTACGCTTCATGCGAGTTCAAATCTGGATTGTTACTGGGTCCCGGATTCACCTGTTGCTGCCTTAAGTGCATGCAGTTTAATCTTTGTCCATCTATGCTTGTGTTTTTCTGCACAAACTGTTGCAGGTTTCCATTCATATTGTTTTGACCCACCTGCATCTGCTGATGGCTAAAGTTCTGATACTGGCCAAAGTTGTGCTTTTGATGAACCACAGCTAAGTTACGTGGAGGGAACTGTTGCTTTGCTTGAGCAGAGGATGCGTCCACCGTACCTGAGCTGACTTCATTCCACTGGACAGGCATGTTGTTCTTGCTCAAGTCAGAATCTGCTCCAAAGTTCATGTGACACTCACTCATCACTGGAGCTGCATGATTCATACCCACATCTGGAGCAGGCACCCTGCTGAGTTGGCTTCCCAGGTTGCTGTGTTGCACTTTTGCATTCACTTGGAAGTTCTGCATTTCATTGCCATAGCCTGCGGAAGAGTTGTCTGCGGCCATGACACCGTTTTGCGATTTGATGTATTGCACTACGTCATCAGGTAGCACAATGTCATCATCTCCGACGGAGCCCTCGGCCTCGCCAGACATCGCTTCCATGGCAATGTTCTCGGTGATACTCGGAGGCCGTGGGGAATAGATGTGCCTGGCGAGGCTTCCGTCGGAACGTGCAAAGTTTGGAAGGCCAAAGTTCCTTCTGTCTGCAGGAGGGTGGAGTGGGTTCATACTGTTGGTGCTGTTGAAACGATGGACTCTAGGGAGGGAAACTGGCTCTCCAGCAGGTCTCCTCACCGGATCACTTGCGCGTCTTGCATTGTTGCCAGGTCCATCGTGAGCAAATCCCAGGGACGCACCATACCCATAAGCGTTGCTGTCACTGCAACGGCGTGGCCCAGGAGGAAGGCGAAAAGAAGGCAGAGCAGGCTCTGGCCCATCCAGAAGGGAAATTTTATTCCTCAGGCTCATCCTTTCCATGTTAGGCAGGGGGGTAGGTGGAGGGCCCCCTGTGGCAGCAGCATACTTGGCTTTCAGCCTGTAGTGCTGCACCGGTGTGAGGTTCAGAAGACCTGGGATTCCGCTGCACTGGCTGGCGTCGCTCGATCTGCGAGAGGCATCCGTGGAAATGGGGTCGTAGGAGTCAGCAGAGCTTGTGTTGTTTGGCCGGGTTCCAAACTGTGACGCTTCACTGGAACGGCGGCTGGAGAAGTAAGGGGATATCCCTGATGACCTGCGGCTGACGGTGTAGGCAGAGCTGATGGTGCTGGTTGAGCTGTCGCGACGTTCTGCTAGTTGGTTCAGCATTGTGACCTCATTGATGGACAGGTCTGTTATCCTTGGGTTAGGCAGCGCTGCAGAAGAACCACCACCACCACCCATGTTGTCCAGTAGACAGCCTGGTGGAGAGTGGTAGAGAAAAGAGGCTTGTTATTCAGTGTTGATAGCGGAGAGACAACTCGGTTGCAAGTACTTTGTTACTTGAACTCATCTTACCTCCCCGTTTCCCCATATTACCAAGCATCTACCACATGCAACATATTCAGGCTGTTATCAGGGTTGCTTACCATGTGCTGGGGACAGCAAATAGTATTGAAAACATCTGAAGATGGTGTGACAGAGCGACTGTTGCCCATTGCTGTACACACACATATCCTTTGCTTGGCTGCCAAGTTTGGTCAAACAGGTTTTGCAGGTTTTTGAAGTGCTAGCAAATAGGCTTGATCTGTGATAATGCACATAGGATGACTCTGTCATATCAGCTTTAGCTCTTGGAAAGGGGGTGGGGAGGGAAACAAGTGTCTCTCCCCAGCCAAAGGAAATGTAGTTTGCAAAGGAGAACAGGGACCTGGGCATCGAAAAGCAATACAGTGACTGTTGCAGAGTCACACATTAAATTACCACCGAAACAGCTATGAGAGAATGTCTTAGGGCTATACTGTGTCAGAATGAAAAATATGATGGGCACAGCTTCCTTTAAACAAGTACCATCAATCAGCTATGAAGAATGATTTCAAAGATTTACAAAGAGGAGTCACTTCCTACCCAGAGATGATTATAATGCAGTGCTATTCAACTGGACCTCCCACGTCCAGTATTTACTATTGACTTAGCATACTCCTGGGACTCCACACTTACCGAGTTTGTAAATATACGCCACAAAAATGTAACAATGCCATTTTCATGGTGAAAGAAACAGTTCCTCATAGATCATTTAGATTTCCCCTCTGAGCCCAGGGTACTCTAGGAGAAAAAACTGAGAGCAAGAGGAAGGAAATTTGCCTGGGAAGGCAAGAGCCTTCTTTTAGTATGGCAGTGTCAGGTTCAGCAGCAGTTTCTCAGGGAGACAAGGAAGTGCAGAACAACCACATTGCAATATGATATCTGAGTTGGAGAGTTCAGCAAACTAATGGAAGTCTGTTTGCATGTTCTATGTTTGGGTTTGGTTCCCAGCTCAACCCTTGTATTTGTTTTAAAGTGGGGAGGGAGGAAGTGCAGGGGATTATAATGGCAGGGCCTTGAAACACTAGCAAGGTAAGCTGTGAGATCTTAGAATTGTAGAGTTGGAAGGGGCCCTAAGGATCATCTAATCCAACCCCTTGCAATGCAGGAATATGCAGCTGTCCCATACAGGGATCGAACCTGCAACCTTGGCGTTATCAGTACCATGCTCTAACCCAGTGTTTCCCAACCTTGGGCCTCCAGCTGTTTTTGAACTACAATTCCCATCATCCCTGACCACTGGTCTTGCTAGCTAGGGATGATGGGAGTTGTAGGCCAAAAACATCTGGAGGCCCAAGGTTGGGAAACACTGCTCTAACCAACTCAGCTGAGTTAATGCTTATGGACAGATCTCAAACAGTGGCCAGACTTACCATTGCCTGGGATGGGAGGCAGCTTGGTATTTCTGACTTGTGGGGCCGGATTCACCCACGAGCAAGAATCCTTCACTGTCCTGAGTTTCTCTTTCTTGAGCTGCTCAAGGCGTTGCATGGTTGTCATTTGTTTCCTCAGCTGCAGACTGACGGTTGAATTACCAGATGAGACCGTCGAGTCTACAACAGGAGTGCCATCTTCCAACGCGGTCAGGTCCCCCAGACTTCCCCCACTGTGCATGTTCATTTCGACTCCACTGTCATTGTTGTTGGTGCTCCCAAGTGGTGATGGTTCACTGCTGCATGAGGATTGGCCACCAGGACTGGACTGATACATCTTAGAGAAAACAAAGAAAGAGGAGGAGGTTGGCATCAATAATAATAATAATATAATAATAATAATTTATTATTTATACCCCGCCCATCTGGCTGAGCTTCCCCAGCCACTCTGGGCGGCTCCCAATCAGTGTTAAAACAGTACAGCATGTGAACCATCAATGTGATGGTTCTTCCCCAGTATCAGCTTTGCTTTGCTAACATCTATTACGGCTGCACCAAATTTTCTCATTTCACAGTTCACATCCACAAAACTAGCAGGATCAAGGCAAGGCAAGCAAATTACTAGAAAAAAATGCATAAGCTTGCAGAAAACTTCCGTTGTTCCACCACCCTTTCCTTTCTGTGGTTGCTCCTTCTTCTCTGCACCATTGTAGCACTCTCTTCCTTTTCACCCCTGCCTTCTGCCATATTCTGCCCACATTGTTACTCCGATTAGCCATGGTGACCAGCATGGTTTTGTTTAGAGGTGTCCATGACATCATCGCATCAGATGTGATCTTGCAATGTTGCTGGCAAAAACCACAAGTGTTAACAAAACCTATTGGATTAGATCACAGAAAGGGCAAAAAATTTTTTATTTTAAAATATTTATATGGTGCTTTTGGGGGGCAGAGCCCATCCAAAGCAGCTTCTGATGATAATGATAATACAGTAGTACCTCGGGTTAAGTACTTAATTAGTTCTGGAGGTCCGTTCTTAACCTGAAGACCACTTTAGCTAATAGGGCTTCCCGCTGCCACTGCACCACCAGAGCACGATTTCTGTTCTCATCCTGAAGCAAAGTTCTTAACCCGAGATACTATTTCTGGGTTAGCGGAGTCTGTAACCTGAAGCGTATGTAACCTGAAGTGTATGTAACGTGAGGTACCACTGTAATAATGAATCAATATTACAGGAAGAAAGATAAAAGACCTTCATAACTTCCATAATGTAATATTCCAGTCTCCCTCCAGTGAGACAAAATTACTCAAATACGAATAAGAAAAATAGCATTGTAATGAACAGCATCAAAAAGTACTTAAAATAAGAGGCACTTGGGGGGATTTATGAAAACAAACCTTTTAAAAGGCAAACTTGTACAACTTAATCCTGCATTTATTTTATTTTTTAAAGAGCATAATTTCATTGTGAAAATTTGTTTTATTTTTGTTGTTGCTCAGGCTCCCCACGACTGAATGAATTGGGACTGGTTATTTTAGCTGGGTAACCTGTTTTCACCACTTGGCCTATACAAAGGGCTTTGTGGATTGGCATATACTTAAAATGTGTATTATTCATTCCAGTATCTTTTCAACTGTATTTATTTATACAACTAGTACTACAAAACGGGATGCTCATGGTAATGTTTAACTTAGCAATCATCAGTTTTGAAACAGTTGTAGAACTTTTTAGTGTCTATCTTGCATCACTGGAATTTTGTACATTAAAAGAATTAAAAGCCATACCAAGCAGTCACCCCAGCCCCAGGCTTCAATCAAACTTAACTAAGCCAGGTCTGTTTTCTGTGTAAACAAATCCTCATTAGGTGATAAAGCCAATGTGTTCATTATTGCCTGCAAGTGTGATGGCACTGTAGTGTGGACACAGGTTTTCCATAAGATAAGTGATTAAGCTAATTTGTATGCCTTTTTCAAGCACGGGTATGTAAACATCAGGGAGCTAAAAGGCCTGAGGGTGGATTTTCTTTTCTGTTAACTTGGAAGAACTGTATGTGCTCATTCAAGAAACTTAAGCTCTTGATGCTTTTCTGAGATAAACCTGGAACATTAGAAGATCTTCCCCGCTCCACAAACTCTACAGTGTGCCTGTTTGTCTGCAGCAGAATCAAGCCCCAAAAGCTTCAGGCACAGTGCACGACTCATGGTTCAAAGGACCCCTTACATGCTTGTCCGACAGTCTTTATAGACAGATAAGGGCATGATTTGCAGGCTTAGGTTTGGTAAATGTTTTTTTTATTAGGAGGTATATTTCACATTAAGTAATTTATTTGCAATAAAGGTTAAATGTTTTCTGCTGGCTCAAAGGAAAAGCTCTTTGCTGTCCAGGCTATGGAATGATGATTTACGATTGCTGATCCTAGATGGCTGTAGAGCTGGAATGCCAGATGACACTTGGTTTAAAGGTTTCCTTCTTTTTCACAACATCTCAGTTCTACAGAATACAGCAGGGTGAGTGGGTGGACAGTTCTTTCCATTGCCCACCTAAGAACAATATATTTGCTGTGAAAAGAGAAGGTCACAGGGCTCCATAGAGCCCCACATTTACTAGAGAAGTGGAGAGATGCTAACCAGGAGATGTTGGCAATGCTATCTGTAGCAAAGTAAACTCTGAAACAGGCACAACAGCATAGGACTGTCATCATGCATGAAATCTATGACCTGTAATGCCACAGCAGTACACTAGAACAGCTATGTTTGCAACACAGGCTAATGGTGCGACACAAGTCTTATTTAATAATTGCTGCCACTGCTTGGAATATTAAACGGATCAGCTTTGCCTTGTGCCTGGATAAATTTGACTCCAGCCTGAATTGAAAGTAAGCCATAAAAAGGAGTAATTATTGAAATGCCAGTATGGAAAGGATGAAGTAGAAAGAAATATGGACCATGGCTATTTCACCCACACATTCTACTTTGGCACCTGGACAGATATGCACATTTTATGTCTTTTGTACAGAGACTATGACAAAGACAGTGTATTTGCTCACCTTAGTACCGACTGTCCTTGTGAAGTAGAGTAGAGAAAGTTAAGAGAGGAGAAAGAACAGGTTGTTAGAACACAGACAGCACAAAAGGAAAGGGCCAAGGGTACGGATGGAGCAATGGAGAGAACCAAAAAATAATGGCAGATAAGCAACATCCACAACACAGGTAAATGAATGTTTGGCCTCTTAAAATACAATACGTAGACATGGTTAATTATTATTTCTATTGCATCATCAGTGTGCACACAGTGCAAGAGGTCATATCCCAAGGATGTTTTGGGCATGGTATATTTTGCTTGAATGCAAGGTATTGAGAGTGCCGTCTATTAAGAGCAAGCTCTGATTTATACAAAAAGGAAGTGTAGGCAAATCTTGAATGAATTCTGTTGTCAAAAGTTAAAACCCAGCTGGAGAGAGAGTGTGAGAGAATGCTTTTCTAAATGCTTATAGCAGTTAGCAGTTAATGCTGTAATTTACATTGCATCATTGCTGCAACCCTTTGGAATATTTCACATAGAGAAGAAAATATGCATAGGATCATAGGTGGGCCTTAGTGAAATCTGAGCTGGGAGATTTGAAAAGGTGGTGGTAGGGAAAAGTAGGCAACTTCATTTGCCACTTGGCACATTAATTGTCATCACCAGTATTTCAAAGCAAGTTCTTACCACAGAGTTCTCCGTCTTTATTGTTTTGACTTGTAAGCAGTCCTCCATGCCTCTGGTGGTGCTGTTTGCCTCAGCCCGCTCGTCTGAAGCCTTTCCACTCTGCTTGGCACTTGCTTCATTGTCGCTGTTTTCCTTCAGTGCAGGCGGTCTCAGGTGAACGTCATTGCGTTGTTTCTTGGTGACATGGGCCTCTGGCCCGTGCACAGTCTTCACGTGTTTCCTGAGGGAACTGGGGTCTGTGTATCTCTTTGTACAGCCCGGAATTTTACAGACGTAGGGTTTCTGCCAATGGGAACACATCTAAAGTTATACACCTGAAGCAGACAGAAATATACGAGACACAGTTCAATGACAATTTTGCTTGAATGACAATGTCGGTGTGAATTTGGAGCGGACCTGGGAGCGGCTTGAATTTCTCAATAGGCAGTGATTTTTGCAAGCACTGATCCAACATACAGCAGATTCTGTAATAGCTGTGTGCAGATCTCCCTCTGACAGACTAGTTTCATTGGTTTGGGCTTAGTCATGGTTAAAGCAGGCCACCAAAATCAATAATGAACTCAGTTGTGAGTGACTAACTTAAGTTCCATTAATCTCACTGGAGCTAGTTTTAGCATTACTTAGTCTGGGTCTGAAAAAAACCATTGAAAAAAATCAATTGAAATGCAGTTGTGCCGAAAAACTTTTCTCATACCCCAGATGTAGTGTCTTTCTCTGAGTTGCTTAGGACTGATATGCCCTGGGCTGCTGGTAAGGAAGGGTGTGTGTCTGTGTACAGATGGATAGATGAAATTGTCCTGGGGTGTCAACCCAAAATAGTCTAACACCTTGCCTAATAGTATTTTGCTTGATTTGCATTTGTTCCAGTTGCCGCAGGAATGTTAACAAGGATTAGCATGGGATATGGCTGAGATGTACAGGGAATCTCTTCAAGGAAACCTTTCTGCTGAAATATGGTAGCCTGGGAGGCCAGCAGGAGGGAAAGAGGCACCCTATTTTACAGAGAGCCAGAGAGACAAGCCAGACTGGATTTACAAGCCATCAGATCTCCCTCACATCTCCATCACCTGTCAGGAGGGTAAGCTGTTATTGCTGCACGGTGGAATCCACAGACGTGCAGTGCTTTTGAAGAGGATAATGCTGTAACTATTGGAGCTATGAGTCACCGATAACCACAACACAAACAAAGTTAAGGACTGCACAGCTGGAAAGAGAAGTAAGAAAACAGGAAGGTATCCTGCCCCTCACCTCCCTGCCAGCAATTTATCCATTCCCAAATCCAGAGTGCGTTTGCACAAATGCGGTTAGAGCAGGATAGCCCCTGAGATACTGTTTCTGAAGGGCTGAATTCATATTTTAAAATGCCATTTCAGGCTAACTAGCTGCTTAAAGTACTTTTCCACTGGGACCTTGGAAGCGGTCCATCCAAAGAATAAGCAGGTACAGTGGCGCCTCGCAAGACGAAATTAATTCGTTCCGCAAGTCTTTTCATCTTGCGAGTTTTTCGTCTTGCAAAGCACGGTTTCCCATAGGATTGCATTGAAAATCAATCAATGCGTTCCTATGGAAACCGCCTTCAGACCAGGTCTGGGGACAGTCTGTCCCCCGACCTCTTCTGAAGGCCGGCGGGGGGCGAAAGTCTTTGCTTCCCCCCCGCCTGCCTTCCCGGGACAGTGGAGACTTCTCCGCTGTCCCGGGCGATCTTAAAATGCTGGCGGGCGGCAGCGAAGGCTTCACTGCTGTCCCCCAGCATTTTAAAAGCCCCCGGGACAGCGGAGACTTCGCTGCCGCCCGCCAGCATTTTAAGATCGCCCGGGACAGCAGAGAAGTCTTCGCTATCCCGGGAAGGCAGGTGGAGGGGAGCAAAGACTTTTGCCCCCCGCCGGCCTTCAGAAGAGGTTCAGGACTTCTTCTGAAGGCCGGCAGTGGGCGAAAGTCTTTGCTCCCGACGGCCAGCATTTTAAAAGCGGTCCGGGATAGCGGGAAAGCGCAGCGCAATTCCCTGCTATCCCGGACCGCTTTTAAAATGCTGGCGGTGGGGAGCAAAGCCTTTCGGCCCCCGCTGGCCTTCCTGGACCTCTTCTGAAGGCCGGAGGGGAGCGAAAGGCTTTGCTCCCCACCGCCAGCATTTAAAAGAGGTCCCCGGAGATTTCCCTATGGACTTTCTTCTTGCGAAGCAAGCCCATAGGGAAATTCGTCTTGCGGAACAACTCAAAAACGAAAAACTCTTTCATCTTGCGAGTTTTTCGTTTTGCGAGGCGTTCGTCTTGCGGGGCACCACTGTATACATTCTTCCAATTTTAGCAAGAAGTGAGCATTTACTTTGTCCTATGTAGTATCTCTTTGCCTGGTAGATGCAGAGCATTGTGCTTTGCATTCAGAAGGTCCCAGGTTAAATCCTCACCATCTCCAGGTAGGGAATGTCCCCTGCCTGAAATCATGGACAGCTGCTGCCAGTCAGTGTAGACAATACTGAGACGGGTGAGTGGTCTGATTCTGTATAAGGCAGCTTCCTATTTCCCCCCCCCCCCAGAATAATTCATGTCCGCTATTATCTCCTCCTACGTTAGGTGGGCTGCTGCACAGTTTGGCTTGAACAGTGGAGGGGAAGATCAGTGGAGGGTAACAGATTCAAGCCTGAAGAATGGTTTGCATCGGAAGCAAGAAATAAAGGACTTCATTAGTCACTCATACTCCACATCATTAGGGCCAACCTTGGGAATTCTGCCAAAAACAATTCACCCCCACTCCTTCCAGAAAGTTACTGAACTTTCCCCTCTGCAGAGTCCTCCAGAGTCAGTTCTGGTCTTTTGGGGAACTGAGTATCGCAGTTCCCCTGATGAGTAACAGTTGCTGTCCAGCCAATTGTCAAGAGGGAGAATTTTACCTGGCACTCTTTTCTGGAGAATAGATGACGCTCTGGCCAGCCACTCTGTTTCTTCATCAGTGTGACTGACCATCTTGTAAAACCCAAGTGGGGAACCTGAAGGCTTCATTCCTTCATGCATTCCTTCATGGGCTCCAGAACCAAAAGGTAATGATGAGCAATGATGTGACTCTTACTTTTGTATAGTAGGTTGCGTTCCATTTATGGAAAACCCAGAGATTTCTACATGCCTCGCAATGCAGCTTTCTCTCCATCCAGACAAGTAAGAGGCATTATTGCAGCTCAAGGCCACATTCAAAGAGTGCATGGAGGAGGGTGGCTGAGAGGTATGGGATGGAGAGAGGAGGCATGGGGAAGGGGGCAGTGCCCTAGAGAGGCAGAGAGGACAGCATTGGGTTTGCAGCCTGGAGGTTCCCCACAACATTGCAAAAGTAGTTGTTTATCAGAAGTAATACACAATGGGTTTTGCGGTGTGTGTGCGCGCTGGTTTGACACACACGAAATGTGCTCACACAGAGCTCCCACTGCCTACCCTTGACTTCTAACCTGCAGCGCCTCTAATTCCCCTTCCACCCATTCAAACTTCTTGTATTTACATGAAAAACAATAAAAATTGTTTGGGTAGAAACTTCAAACAACATTTTTTGTTCCATGCCTGGAACAAATCCATTCCACACAAATGCAGCACTACTTAATGAAGCAAATTATATGTTCTGTTTCTGAAATGGCCATATCACTTTGCAACCTTAATTTTTCAAAATAAAGAAAGACCTCAGTTCCCCCTCCTATGCCACGTTTCTTACCAGTATCTTTGTAACCCTTTTCTTTCTCTAAACATCTCCCTCTACCTTGCCTCCAAGCCCTCCTGTGCAATGAAACAAGCACATTGCCATATTTGTACGAAAGGAAACTCTTGCGTTTGCAGAGGAGATTAAAAATAGATGAACAGGCATATTAGTCTGAGATCCCTAACATGATGCCACCCAAAGTTGGCTAGGCTAAGGTTGTCACTTTAAAAGTCCTGTACCCATACCAGTCTACTTACTCATAGTAATTCATATTAATCATTACAAATGAGGGTAGAGGCTAAACCTGGCCCGGTCACAGCTGTTTTCAGAACTTTGGAGCACCCCACCTTCCTGCCATTTTCTTAATTAGTGGTAATATAAATTTCAACCTCGGCATTAGCCTTTTGCAGTAGACCATCACATGCTTTACAATAAATGTGATTTCCTGCCCTCCCCCAGCTCCTAATAACGGATCTTCATTAGCAAGGCTTAACAAAGCATTTGCCTTGTGCTCTAGCCTTGCGTGTCCACAAGGCAGGAACTGCGTTAGGCTTGGATCCTAGCTCCGTGGGGCTTCATTCCAAAACAGCAAATACGAGGAGCTGCTCAGATTAGGAAGGGCTTGGCATGTGGCAAGAACCAGCCTGTGGGCTCAAAGCTAGGGAGGATGTCTGCTCAACGGCGTGGTGGTTTCTAGGCTGGCATTCATAAATATCTAAATATCAAACTAGCATAGTCTACATTTGCAGCTCAGCAAATATTAAAAAGAGTTGTGTATCATTATGGTAGGAATTTGCTCTGTATAGAAAATCCAAGTGTGTAAAGAATATATTATTAGCAGCATTTAAATAAAAATAAAACACCTTTACCTGTTTTGGTGAAGGCTTTCACCTACCTCATTGGAATGCGTCCTGTTCTGGTGTTTTGCTCGGTCAGAAGCATTAGAAAAGGCCTTATTGCAGCCCTCATGTTCACAGACGTAAGGTTTTTCACCGGTGTGAGACCTCAGGTGTGTCTTCAAGTTCTCTAGCCTCGAATAGGCTTTGGAGCAACCCTCAAACTAAAACAAAAGAGGAGTGTTAATCAGCTGGAGGCATTTTTCCATCTCATCTGGTTTCAATCTTCACCTCCTCCAAGAACATTATTTCCTAGGCAGATCTTTCCTGAGCAGGCTGTGGGGGTAAAGGGCTTCCCCACCCCCCTATGCACATAATCTGGGCAGCTGATTTAAAGCAGAGGGCCTGAATGTTTAGTCACAGCCCACTCTGTATGGCTATCTTAAGGCACTCTCTACACAGCAGGCATGACAGTTGTGGAGACACCAGGGTTTCCTATAGTAAACACACTTGTATCTTCGAACTGCCATGCACATGTGCCTGAAGGCCCTAATTTAGTGACACAAATATTTTATCTATGCTTCATGTGTTTGCAGTAAACACCAGTACATCCCTAGTGCAGCAATGGCAGCAGATCCTGCCACTTTAACTGTGGAGCTGCCCTGACATTCCATGTGCATTGAGGTACCATTTCTTTGCACTGAAAAATGTATGTTACTGGATAGAGATAACTAGTAGTTCAGCTATTTTGAAGCAGTACACAACGACTCTGGGCAGAAATATGGATTAAGGGCAGCTTTGATCTTAATCTAAGTACCAAAAATTTGAGATCTGAAAAGTTGTTAGGCATCTCCTTCACTCCATCACAAATTCTCTCAAAAAGGATGTGTCTAAAAAAACTGCACCCCAGCCTAGTCTCTGGTTCAGTTTGAATCAGGTTCCACATCTCAGTTTGCTTTCAAAGACCAAGCACACATTGAAAAATCACTACACAATGAACCTGGACAGCAAACTCTCCACCAGATGAGGTTTTAACTTACATTACGGCACTATATGGAATGAGTTCTTCACTCGGGAGTTAGGAGTAGTAGCCAAGTGATTATGAGGTGATAACCTGGCTAGACTGCAACTTTCCAGAATGCAGAAGGAGATTGCCTCCATCCCTAGATTAAATTACTCAGAGGGGCTTTCAAGGAAACCCTATACCTTGTGGGTGAAGTAAATCAGAGACAGAACTAGTTTGCTCATCCACCAGAACAGGAGAAGGGCAGTTTTGGAGTCCTGCTCATTGGGTGATGTTTGTGCTGCACACTCCTTTCACAATTCAATTTGCTCTCTGCTCGTGGAATCTGTGGTCTGAATTGTGTTATGTGGGTCTGCAGGAGTTCAGTGCCTGTTGTGTTGGATAAAGCACCATACGTCCTTGCTCAAGCCTGCACTACGCATGGGCATAGTGTAGGGTACATCCAATAACCAAAATCTTCACACACACACATCCTCTGTAGGGAAGACATTGGGCATGCATGTGTAGGAATCTACATGCTATGTATGCAAACATGGGGAAGGCAGGGTTTAGACCAGCGCACATAGGCTTTATACATTTTACCAAGCAGGTCTTAAGATTCCCACCTTAATTTCTACTCTGTGCTTAAATGGGCATGATGCGACCAATCCAACACATCAATCTGTGTGCATGTTGATGGTTTCAGTATCTTACCGTGCACTTGTGTGGCTTTTCCCCAGTGTGCCTTCGCATATGCACTACCAGCATGTACTGTGCTTTGAATGGCTTCTGCTCCCGCGTACACTCTTGCCAACGGCAGACAAACTCCTTCTTCTCCCCATGAATGTGATCATTATTGATATGCTGGAAGGAGAGGAAAGAAGAAGAAGAAGTCAGGCTGTTAAAAAAAGAAGAAGGAAGACAGTGCCACTTTCTTGGTGGACAAGGAGGCTATCAAAGGCTACATATTACTGCTAATATCCCAGGCAAAGAGGATACTGGCCTGATCCAGAAGAGCTCTTAGTTCTAACCTTCCATCAATAAGACCCATGGAATACATATTACTGGGAAAGGGCATTAAAGAACAGTGGTTCATCTCGCTTCATTTCAGCAAATACAGGGAATTCCAAGCAGTTCTGTGAGTGGACTGATGGATCTCTCTGTCTCTTCTCCGCCAGCCCAAAGGAGGACTGTTTCCATGCTAGCCACAAAGAAAGAAAAGTATCTTCCTCAGCAACCAAATGGAAACCAAGCAGACTGGTGGAGAAAAGGGGGCAAGTCTGCTTATTTTCTATTACCTAGCCTCCTAAAAGTGTTTAATGGACTGCTTTTCCATGATGGCTTCACATTTTCTATAGCAACCAGAATGGAAATGCAGGCTATTGTTATTTATTAAATTTCCACACCAGCCTTCATCTGCGGATCATGGAGCAGCTTACAATATAAAAACACAGAAATGCATACCATAGTAACAAAGAAAAACAATTGCCCTCCCTTGGTTTAAAAGGCCATAGATTGTTTCCACAGTGAGGTGGTGAATGGGGAAGCTGAATTTAAGTAGTGTGTGTGTGTGTGTGTGTGTGTGTGTGTGTAGAATAGATCCACCCTAAGCAGACTAGCTTTAATGCTGATTTATCTTGCCAGATTTAAAAAGAATAGAAAAGCCAGTCATGTTTGGGATGTGCATCCTATCCCTGCCCCCATTCCTCTTACCATTACACCCATTATTAAAATTGATGATAACTGTCAGTTTGCAAAGCTGACAAACCCAAAATCTCTGCTAAATGGAGAGAAGGAAAAATGGCAGTTTTATCTCACTTTGTTGTTTCCACAGAGAGTATTTTTGACATGAATATAACAGGGGGCCCAGGGCTTAAACCCTGTGGTCCAGGTCAGGGAAGGAAACCACAGTCTGTAGAAGCTGGGCAACCAATACTCTAGCCCAGAAATCATCCAGGTCCTGCATGATCTCAGAGAGCCAAAGCTATGCTGACAAAGCTCCCAGATCCAATGTACTTCCTCAGCCTGAGCATCATTTTGTAGGGAACAGACAAAACAAGACAAGTGTTTCCAAGTTAACAATAAGGGTTGGGAATGCCTCAACATCAGGCAACAGTTGTTTATAATTATCTAGGCAGGTTGTTTATCGTTACCGGGGTTTCTCAGTCTTAGCAGCTGGAATGCTGAGAAAAATACAAAATAATCCATCAAAAGCTAGTCAGTAGCTCGGTCCTTCTGGGAGTTTGACCTGATTTGGCAGGGTTTACATATGCTGTGCCCTGACCGGCCCCTTTCAGTAGCTCGCTGCATGACTTCTGGCTGCACAGCATCATGATATGAAGGGAGGACGACACCCCCTTCCCCTGAAATTTATGACTGGTGTCTCTTCCCTGACACCACTTACATGGACAAGCTGCTCCTGAGTATCATACTCCTTCGCACAACTTTCCCAGTGACAGTTGGTCTCATAAATAACTTCGGGCTCCTGTTTGCATTCGTCCTTATCAAGTTCCTCTTTCAAGTCTGTCAGATGCTCCTGCAAGATACAAAGCACTCTGCGTAAGATGGACTGGTTTTGCCTGAACTCCTCAGTCACCCATAGATTACACAGCAGGTGCTCGTGGAAGAAAGAAAAGCACCATCGCAGGGCGACAGCGACAGCATTGCTGGCGAGTCACAGAAGGGCCTGCCCAGAAATGGCATCTAAGCGAGGAGCCGAGCATTACGCGCAGACCAGGTGACTGAATATAGAAATCTGGGGTGCTTCCAGACAGGGGCTTTGTTTGCCAAGGGGTCACTGAGATACTGCAGTCAGGTCTCTGGGAATAGTTGTAGTCCCCCCCTCCCTGTTTTACTTATCAGGCTTCCCCTGTCTGGAAGAACTCTGAATCCGATGGGAGGTGGGAAATGCAGGTTGGCATTTTGTTGCCAACCACACTCTGTAGAAACGGCAAAAAATATTATTAATAATAAAATCCCTTCATTGTATGATGAGCACTGACCCCACAATAAAGCACCCCGGGTGTCTGACTTGTGCCGCAGACCACCTCTGCTCCCCTGCAGCCAAACAACTGGCCTTACTTATGTACCACGTTTCACTGATGACCTCAAGACACTTGCAGGATTTTTTGACTGGTGATTTTGACACAGTTTGCATAAATGAAAACAACAATAAATACATAGAAAACAACTAGCACAGTCCCCCCCTTTTTAAGGCAGAGAGTTTTTAAAAGTATTTCAGATGGTGGAAAAAAATGATTAAAAATGCCTATGTAAATAAGAACATTTTTGCCTGGCCAGAAAAATGAGGAAAGGACAGCACCAGCAGCTGGAACCTCTGGGAAGCTGGGGAAGAGGACTCACCATCATTGATCCCCCCCAAAAGATTTCCATTTTGCTGCTGTTAGCCTCCTGGGAGGAAGAGATGAGGAATCCAGCTGCAAATTGTCTATCCTGGTGGGAAGACCCCCTACCCCTCTAAACTGTATTTAAGCCACACTGTTGAGGCTCCTTGGAGTCCAGTATGGCCAGTACCTAGATCTTTTATTTATTGCTGTGTTAAGTTACTTTTTGCATTGTGCTTAATCAGTTCAGTTCAGATTATTCCTTTTGCAATACTGAATTTAATTGTGTGTTGGCTGAATGGTTGATTTTGTCCTGTTTTAAGTTTCTGATATGTTTTATAAACTGGTTTCTCCTCCAGTCCTCCCAATTGCCACCTCTATCGGACGGCTGATGGAAGCTGGAGTCTAATATCTGGATGGCCACCTGTTTCCTCTGCCATCGAGGCTAGAAGAGATCTGCATGATTTCCATGTTTTTACTGCAAAGAGTAGAGTCTGTATCAACTCACTCACAGCCCAGATACCCCTCCTCCCTACTTTCTTTCGCTCTCTGTGCCACACCTATCCACAAACACACCCAGCCTCAACTCAACTGGGACTTGGGACCGTTCCGCATGTCAAAAAGTGGCAAATCTGCTAAGTTTGCACTCAAACAGGGAACCTCAGACAATCACGTCTTACCAAAAAAATCTACCTGTGTGAAACATGCATTTGCAGTGTGTGCCATGGTCAGAAAATTACGTAGGTGTACATAAAGAATATTGTGAGTGTACAGCTGGAAGCATAATCTTACACCGTTTTTTTAATATTGTGGGCAGAATTCACCAAACCAACCCTGTCAATGGAAGGATGGCGTAAGGACTTCCACTTGTGCTACAGCGATTTCTCCCCCTCTCCTCCTCTTGCCTGTCTCCTGAAATTGGCTTGGGGGTGGAGAACCCCCAAAACAGCACACAGAGGGAGGAGCAGGGGGCAGGGAATCATTCCATTTGGCAAGCTGAAATGCTTGCACAGACAGAACATTTGGAAGAGGGAGAAATCCCTCTTGCACATTGACTTCTACCTGGTATTTTAACATTTCTGTGACCCACCCTGAGACCTCATGGTGAAGGGTGAGCTATAAACCAACAACAACAACAACCATAAGTGAAGAAGCCTTTACAATGAAATAAATTTTAACTCTTAAGTATGGGGTTTTAGGAGGGCAAAATTTAGAGATACATACGGAATTACCTAAACGACACTTGGATTAATCTTGCCCCATTCCTAACCTCAAGAAATCCCCCTTTGCACTCTCTCCATGTAAGAGACCACAATCCATGACCTGATTAAGCTGGGAGTAAAGCAGGCTGGTTATTCTACGTCATGTGCTGCTTCCTGCCATTGTGTGCTGAGGTGTTCCTAAACCCAAAGCTCTGGAGAGATGCCTCTTTGCCCTAATCGTGCTGACTACAGCATGTTTATCTTTCCCAGATATGCTATCTTCATCAATTTTACCAGCCCCCTGATGATTGCACATGTTGCTGTCCCCATGCATCATGCCAAAACCCGCTTCTGAACTGGAGCTGAAAGAGAAATTTGTCATAAACTCTTCTGTTGGCTTGACAATAGCATCGCCTCATATTTCATGAAAATGAAGTGCCCAGAGCACTCCCAATAGTTTACAGTTGTGATAAAGAACGGTCAGATAGATACTGCCAGCCATTAAACAGTTTGGAAGTGTGCGGCTCCGACAAGAGCACAGAAGCCGGTGGGCTCTTGTGGGTGTCAAATGTGGTGTCATTGAGGTAAAGGATGCTGCTGTGAGCAATTCCTCCCTGAATAGGGGCAGCTCCTTGCTGGAGAGCTTCCTAGCTGCGCACAAGATCTCCTTGTAATCTATGTTTGCTCTGAGACACCATTACTGCTTGCTTTGCAGTCTACAAGTGGCAAACATCATTTTTAAAGGCATCTGGCTGAAATACGGCATTTCTGCCTAAGCCAGCAGGAGGATTCCATGACCCAGGAACCCACAGCGTGTCTCAGTCCAATCACTCATGAAAAACCAGCACCTACCCATCATGCTGGGACTTAGAGTAGGCAATCTATAACCTCCAAACACTCCCGTTGATCTGCTTTGTCCAACAACCCACCCACCCCAAACCCATGCATCTTTCAAAGTGGAACCCAGCAGCCTTGTTTAAATCCCTCCCCATTATAATTTACAAATTGTGAACTGCAGATTTGGTCATGTGTTGGAGCTGTTCTAGGTGTACATGCTCCCATTTGATCTTCATGTGGCAGAGAAATGTGAGCATCCCCTTTCCCCCAGTGTTAGCATTCTTTCCTTGGTCGAAAGGGACCCCCAAATCTACTCTCATTTTCTCTCCCTCTCCCTTTGCATGGCAGAATAATCTGTTCACAGACCTCACTACAGATGAACCTGTCTGGGCAAATCAGACTACAGTTTCCTCACTTCCATTGGAGGGCAAGTGCAGCTGAAGCTATTGAGGGTGCAACTTTAACAAACGTTAACAGAGACAGCAAGTCCCATTGAACTTAGTTGGGCTTTTACCTGAGTACATAAATATAAGATAGCACCATAAGTTGTCTGATCAGCTTCAGGTGACTCAGGCAATGAAGCCAAACCACATGTTGCAGAGTTAAGCAAAACGTTTTGCCTAATGATCCAGGAGAAACCTCTTATGTCTAACTTACACCTTACTATCTTTATAGTGGGAGACGCGGGTGTCGCTGTGGGTTAAACCACAGAGCCTAGGACTTGCAGGTCAGAAGGTCAGCAGCTCGAATCCCTGCGACGGGGTGAGTTCCCGTTGCTCGATCTCTGCTCCTGCCAACCCAGCAGTTCGAAAGCACTCAAAGTGCAAGTAGATAAATAGGTACCACTATGGTGGGAAGGTAAACAGTGTTTCCGTGTGCTGCTCTGGTTTGCCAGAAGTGACTTAGTCATGCTGGCCACATGACCCAGAAGCTGTACACCGGCTCCCTCGGCCAATAAAGCAAGATGAGCGCAGCAACCCCAGAGTCGGTCACGACTGGACCTAATGGTCAGGGGTCTCTTTACCCTTTACCTTTATCTTTACAGTGTGGTTGTCATTCATTTTTATAGCATATTGCTACTTCCCAGGCAAAAATAGCCTTGTCTGATGTGTGGTTCTGGCAAAGGAAGAACCCATGTGATCCAAGCACTTCAGATATTATTGATGAGACATGGGAAACTGACCTCAGGGGAATGTACCAGGCCACAGAGATAATATGTAAGGGTACAGCTTAGAACCAGCAAAATCCCATTCACCAAATCTTCCCCAAATGAAATGTCCTTGGGGCACAAGCCACCTACTGCCCTAAAAGAAAAGCATCCAAATGGACACAAAAGTGAAGACACAGTTGTGGCCTTCCATGTTTCCAAAGCTAATAATAATAATAATAGCATTAGAAACTGCTGCCCTGTTACTCTCTGAAGAGTCTTCATAATTAGTTCTGTTCTTGTTGGTAAAAATTTGATCAGCTCAAGTGTTCAAGACAAGTTTGCACCAAGGAGTTACCTGAGTGGGCGGGGAAGCTGGTGGTAGAGTCTCCATTTCAGTCTTGACTTTGCTGCGCTTATTAATGACTGGGTTGACCGTGCTGCTAACAGCTGACTCACTGCTCTGCTTGCTCTGAGGAAACAAAAAGGGGCAGTGGGGAGGTGGGGAGGTTATATCAGTGTTTTAAAGGAAAGACAGCATTTTAATTTTTTTTTCTACTTACAATGCAGCAACTGAACAGCAGGAGACACAGTTTAGATCAGGGTAAGAATTAATTCAGAGAGAATGTTCAATTTTTGCCTTTGAAAAGGATGTCAGTTTTGCAAACTGGGCCATGCTGAAGAATGCAATCCACTTCGAGCCATGTTAGCAAAAGGTACATGTATGTTCATACGTGTATCACAATGGGGATAAACATTTGAAGGAGCCAGTGGTTCCTTATTCAGAAAGTGACATGGGGATGGAAAACTTCTTTTCTTTTTCTTTAAACCTGAGAAGCAAATTCACTCTTCGTGATTTAAAACTTGAGATCTTAGTTGGAACACATTTAATAAATATTTAAAGTATTAAAATGCAGTGCTTTTTGCCATTATTTGTTTACTTATGTGTTTCCATCCTTGTTTGTTCATCTGTATACTGTGGCGCTTCCCAAAAAGGAATCACTGTTCTGTCGGTGGACTGCTACTGATAGTTACTGAGGAGTGAATTTGCTTCCCTTAAAAAAACACAAAAAAACACACCCTGCAGATTCACACAATCATTTTCAAGGTTTATTTCCACATTATTCATTTGATAAATGTGCACATGGAAACCTCATCATTTGAACCAGCTGTTTCATGCACAAATTGCTGATTAGACTAAGCTCTGTGGATTTCCCCACCCAGTTCACGAAACTCAAGATGGCAATTTGAGCTCATAGTGTTTGAGCCATTTGTGCAATGGGTGCAAATATGCCTAGTTTCAAATACTTCTCACAAGTAAGAAAAAAGAAAGGGGGGAGAGGGCCCTGTTTTATCAGAATGCTATCTCATAGGCCAAATACGCAGATTATATTAATTTTCCTTGATAATCTGAATTATGTGGAAGACCAAGTTTCAGCTAAGCACACAATGAATTGCTACAGATCATATAGCTCTTGCTGCATGATGTGTGCGTGTCATGATCTTGGAGACATTGGCTTAAGAGGGATCAGTGCAATCAAATGAGCAGAGATGTGAAGACTGCTGTTTCACAGCTGTGGCCTTCTTTGTGTTTAGAGTGAACACCCAACCTTGCAATGAATCCTTAGAGTGAAACTGACTGGGTGAGTGAAACAGATTAGCTGCAATGGGCACTGTGGGTCTTTGTAAAGGTGTCTGCAACCAGCCCAGTTAAAATCCTGCCAGAAGCAGACGTGGGTGCTACCTGGTTGGAATCAGAGACACAGTTGCTGCTGATCTGAGCCGGAGTGGAATTGACAGAGATGACGGCCACATGCTGCCGCGAAGGAAACGTCGGCGATGGCTGGATGAAGGGAGGCGTATGTCCAAATGCTGAGCTCAAGCTTCTCTGCTGATTCAAAATTTGCTGGTAGGTTACTGGGTTGATTGGGTGAGGGAAGGTGAATGCTGGGCTGGAGAGAGAGAACATCAGAAGGAGAAAATAGTGAGAACATTTGGGATGCTCCAAATGGCTGGTTAAGGGCAAAGCAGCCTGATAATGAAGCAACCAAGACAAGGTCAACATTGCTTAGTTTCTTTCTCCAGTTAGAGATGTGTTCAAGGGATGCTGTTTCATGAGCATGCCTTCTGAAAACACAACAAAGCTGGGAGAGGGGGTTGTGGTTTTAAAAGATTGGGGGGAAACTTCCAAAGGGGCATCTCAACTCTAGATTATTACATTCCCCTCTTGCTGATTTTCCCATGAGGTCCATAGAGAGCAAGTGCCCCTCTTTTGCAGTTTCTTTTATTTTCTTATGAGACCCGACAGCTTCACTAGGCCTGGCCTTTCATTGTTGCTTGTGCTGCACTGGCAGAGTACGAATTACCCATTGGCAGATCCAGAACTCAGAGTGAACTACAGCTAACTGTTCATATACTGCTGAGGCATCTTGGGAGTCATGGGTTACTCAAGGTCGTTATGTATAACAAGGGACCCACATCTCTAGCATCTTTCAATGGCTGCAAACTTGTTTCATTACCACTCCTGGTAATGAATCCACCCCCCCCCCCCGAGGATTTCAGCATGAGCTGCTCTCCCTCCCTTACCTTATTGCCCCCGCTGATAAATGCCCATAAGAGCCACTTGCTGCAGAACTACTTCTGGAGTTATTTATATAAGCCACCAATGAATTTGGCGAGGTCCGGATCATTGTCTGAAGATCAATGCTGGCATCGGACAACGGAGATATAGAAAGCGCTCGCTTTCGACTTAGTCTTGGAGTCACTCGTGGACTGGAGAATCTTGACACTATATGAAAGGGAAATAAAGGGAAATGCTGTGGATCCAGCTGGAAATGTTTGTTTTATGTTGCTATTTTAGCATAATTAAAGGAAATTAAAACCATTTTGGCTGTAATTGGAAACACACAAGGAACATGTTGGGGGTTACGTCCAAGTACATAGGCACAGAAGTACACTGTAAGGGTGATATCCAATGTTAAGTCATACTCAGAACAGACCCACTTAACTCAATGGACTCTAGTCAACATACACACTGAATCTGGACTAGGTTGTATCTGTGTGTGCATGAGGGAGAGGGCATGCCTTCCTCTCTAGCAACTGCTTCTTCCTCCTTAGTGAAGCTAAACTGGCAATCTAAGTGGCATGGGAGTATGCTAGAGGAACCAAGCAGCCCAGGTGCTGAAGGAAACCAGATTTGTAGGGTCAGATGCCTGATTGTTAGGGGCAAACCCAAGATTTAAAAAAGCATCAAGGCTGGTAGCAGTCAGGGGCTATTTGTGCAGCAGGCAAGACTCTTTGCTTCCTGGCAGGTATGTGCAAATCCACCGTTCTCAAAGGGGCTGTTTAACGCTCTTCAAAGAATTTTCCTGTTTTGAAAATAAGCAAAGTCATAGGAGGCAGGTAGTGCAAAACCCTTCGTTTTGGGCTCGTCTTTCTCCGTTCACTCCATGCAGTAAGCATTTGGTATTTAATTAATAGTTGGGGTGTTTGCTTTGCTTATTAAAGAAAATGTTGAAGTCTAGCTAGACTGGTCATCCATTTTGCTGGACTGCATTTTGATCCTCAGGAAGGGATTCCCTTCAAGTAGGGGAAATTTCATGTTGTGGGGAAGGGGGTGGGGAAGGATATAATACTTGTTATTAAAGAAGAAAGATTATACCACTTTTTCAGAATAAATAGAGACATTCATTTGGCAGAGCTGTCGATCAGACTCTTTCATCACCTCTACAATTAAAAAAGGGGCCCTCTTACACAGAAATCAGTCCACAAAGGAGGCTCACAGGTTACCCACTGCTCAGACACCCTGCATTCTATGTGTTTCAAACATTTGAACCTAATACACTTATGTATATATACATAAGTACTATAAAAATTCAAAAAACTGGATTTACAATTATACACTCTGGCTGATTTAAAGCAGTAACAAATCATGATTTATTAGAAATGCCCTATAAGGCATCAGAACATTTGATATGATTATTACTTGTATCAATGGGGGTGCTATTTAAATGGGACTTCTGCCATGGAAGGGCTTGTAGAATAGCCAGCCTCATATAATCAACATGCTTAAGTCTAATTAATGCATGGATAAGTTAATACCATAGAGTAAGCTGTCCTGCCAGGCTTAGCAAGGTCACTTCCCCTTACCTTGGCAGGAAATGAGTAATCAATTCTCCAGTCTACCAGATAAACTCAGCATGTGAGGAAGCTAAGCTGGTTGGTTCAGTTTAGCCGCATGGCTCTCACAAGCCATTATTGTGCTCCTATACCAATAATTTAGGAACTTTCACCACTGCCTGTGCATTCTTACTAATGTACAGAAAAGCACATGAGCCTGACCTTTGAAAAGTTGGTCAGTAAACCATTTTTAACTTACCAAACGTGTGGCCTTTTTCTATGCTAGGGCAAATGGGAAACTTTGGAAGGAACTTCCAAATATCTATACCCATTTTCCCCCTTGAACCAACAGTACTAAAGCAGATATCTCCTTTTAAAAACTAGGCATTCATTTCCCCCCAATTTCCCATGCTAACAAATTTGATCAGTGTAGGCTGCCAATACCATTGTAGCAAATCCAGCAATCGCTTCCATCTGTGGCATGGTTCTGTGGGCCACAGCAGTACAGTGCAAGCATCTCAGGAAGCTGCAGAGGTTGGAGAGCTTCCAATGTATATCTGCCCCCCTCCTTCAAAGCTTTGGTGTGAATGTGCCCTTGGGTAACAGTGGTTATGAGCTAATGAGGCACTGTGAAGCGTCTTGCACCAAAGAGGCCTGATTTTGATTATAACTACACACACATACAGAGAGAGAGAGAGAGAGAGAGAGAGAGAGAATGAATGAGAGAGAGAGTTTTTTCTGTGTCCACTCGCCTATCTTGCTAAGAGGAGGAAGCAGACTGGGTTTGACAGTCATATTTGTCTCTGTTACTCCCACACCTCAAGGGAGATCTGTTTATTAATGTGCCACTTCCCTTGATAAATTACTAAATAGAAAGAAAAGCCTTGTACTCATTCCTCGTTGCTCTTTCCTGTGATTTATGCCCGCAGTGTCAGCTCTGCCATTGGTCGCCATTAATTTGATGAAGGAAGAAGTCTTGATGTCCAACAGCAGCCTGGTGCAGCCATCTAACACACCCCTTTGCTACACACACAAGTAATTCCCGTCCCCCCCGGTGTAAAACTCTGCTGGAAGCTGTCAGATTCTGCAGGTTGGCCTGGGACTCTTCCGGTACACATATAGTAATATGCATTTTATTACTGCCTGCTCTAATTTAAATCCTTCTGATATTTCTGCAGGGATGAGGGTTTCTGTTTTCAATGCAGCATCTCCACATGGGTCTCTCTGTTATGATGAGTTCATGTGTATACTGAAATCATAAGGCTGCCCTCAGATTATTCTACATATTAATTACTACTTCTTTCTTGGTTCTGTTTTTCTTGCAGGAAGGAAGAAGGGACGTTAATAGGAAGGTTGCTTTGTTTTACTTCACATAAAATCTGAACATAGTTCTGAGAACTTAAAGGTGGTTCCCCTGCCCCCTACACCACACATGAGGTTCTTGTATCATATCAACTTTCTAATATGGTACAAACCATGTTGGCCAAAATGCTAGTTTGGATTACAAATATTTATCACTTTATCTTCCACAGTACCATATAGAGAGCCTTTGAGAAAGGCTCAAAATGTGAATAAAGTCTCACAGCCTAAAACAGTCCAATCTTTGTATATTCTATTTACACTTTAAAAACTCTCCCAAAGCTAAATTCTTCTATGTTATGAAAAGTATGAAAATTAGAAAGTTTGGATAATTTTGCTTTGGGGGGATATCTGCTAGTGTTGTTTTTTTTTTTTTTAAAAAAAAATTCTTTTAGGTTTCTGCTCAGTGCTCTCATTCCTCATCCTCTGAAATCCAGATGATCCTCACACCCTTTCCAAGACAATCTTCATTTTGCACACACAGGCTTAATGACTAGTAAGTTGCTTCCAACCGCTTTAATGGAACATTCTAAGGTTTGCCTTGTGATGGCTGGACAGCTGAAGAGGCAACAAATAATGTCAGGCTGCTTGTCGTGGTGAGAGGTGAGCAAATAGAGGAAGTTTAAAAGCTTTCCTCTTGGGTCTTTCTGCATTTAAGGTGGCTTTAAAGGTTCCGTTCCCAGGTGAAAAAGCAGAGAGTGCCTGCTTCCTCATGCTTCCTGTCCCTCTGCAACAACATCAAGGCAGGAACGCAGCCTTTGCATTTCCCTCTCCTGAGAGATTTTCAGGTTCCTCAGAGAGAGATGTGGAGTGCAGGGAACGGTGGTATGGGAATGTGGGTTTGCAAAATGACATTGTGCAGAGGAGCAGGAAGTCGACCATGTTCAGCAGCAGAACACCTGAAGTTACAATAAGCTTAACATACATCTTGGAGGTATTCCTCTAATGGGGTTTCCACACATCACTTCCCCATTTGAATCCATGCTAAGTAAGGCTTCAGTACTCTGTGCTTTTGTTTTGATTTCAGATATACAAAAAGAAAGCAACCTTGTTCCAAACTGGCGGTGTTTGGTACTTAATCCCCCCCCTTTCATTAATAATATAAACAAAAAATTAAGTAGGTTTAAGCAACCTAGCCTACTTATATTACACCTTCTGCTGATTCAGACTGACTTATGCCTTTTCTTACACCCAACATTCCCTTCCCCTTATGCTCCCATCTCCAATTTCTGACCGTCCTGCTCCTAAAACACTTTACTTTCCATAGTGAGGAAATGAAATGAACCATGGAATTTTTCAAGGTAAGCACGTCAGCCACCTGCTGTTATTTAGCCCTTCCCCGGCTTTCCTGGTGATCGAATTGGAAAAGGAATCTAAAATAACCATAGAACCTATTCTATTTTCCACTCCACCCCACACCCCACCTTTATTTAAAAATATACAAAGGATGCAGAGCCAGAAGCGTATCTTTCTGACATCCACTCATATGCAAAAGTTGCAAATATATATCATCAAAAGAAGTTTTGTTGGGCACAAGACAGCCCCTTTATCTCTAAGCAGCAAATAGCTGCCACCAACCTCACTGGACTGTTTCCTTATTAGCATTTTTCTGTACTGTGACATCTCCTCATGTCTTGTTTACACTGCTGCAAATGCCAAGCATTTGTGCTGGCACCAGGTGATGTCCTAGACGCCTTATTTCTTACGGCACAGAGGGCCCCTTTAGCTTTGCATTTCAAGATATTTAAGATCCTTGCTGGGAGACAAGAAAGCTGCTTTCTGTTCCACAATCCACAAAAGTGGTTGTCTAGGAGTCCCTAAACCAGCATAAGTAAATGGGATGGTTTGGAACCTGGGATTCAGCACAAGTTTAGTCAAAAGATCTGAGGGAAGAGCTCTTGCAGACAGGGGCTATCTCTTCAGTTTGTAAATCTTGTTTTCAAATGAGCACAGAAAAAAATCCATTGAATTTGATAAGAACCAAGTTGTATTTTAAAATCACATGCATGAACAATGATGCCCATAATGTGTGTTTTTTATTTGCATCTTGGGACTACAATCCCCTTTGAGGGTTTATGTTGTCCCCAGCAAGTACAAGATAAAGCAGGAAAGATGAAAGTGAACTTTTTACTGAAAGCGAAACTTTAGCTGCCGAATTTTGTTGAGACTTGTGAAGTTTCTAAAGGGACGTCTGCACATCCCTGAAGGTTTAGCTTCAAATAAAATCTGAAGCAAAATTTTTGGTTCTTCCTCAGATGAAACATCTGAGGAATTTCAAGAAAAGGCAAATGAATTTTGGCAAGACTAGTGAAATCTCCCAAGGGGTTTTGCACATGCCAAGCTGAGATAAAACTTGCACAGGAGACTCTTTTTACAGACTGATCTCTCTCTCTCTCTCTCTCTCTCTCTCTCTCTCTCTCTCTCTCTCTCTCTCTCTCTCTCCTCTCTCCACATATGATGACATAGGGTAAGGATCTGCAACTTGTTGTGATTGGAGGCAATTTGACCCTTGAAGTGTGTCATCTGATTCCAGATACCAATCCAAGGGTATGTGTGTGTTGTTTTTTTGGCAGCTGTGGAAACAGGACTTGGTGACTGGCCACTTAAGCGTCCCATAGATCTCCAAATATACCTTTCCACCAACCCCCCCCCATAAAGGGTACTCTTTTAAGTCAGATTGGTTTATTGGTTAGTGAGCCTAGTACAGGCAGCTCACAACTTGCAAATATTTAAGTTGCATGCATTCAGCTTTATGCACTCAGCAAAAAATAAAATAAAAGGGGGCGGAATCAGGGTAGTTGTCTGGGAAGAAAGACTTTGGCAGTCGCACCTGCCACTGAACTCAGTGTGTTTTGACTATGTACGCTTTTGGCTTTATAGTACCTCTGGTTACGAACTTAATTCGTTCTGGAGGTCCGTTCTTAAGCTGAAACTGTTCTTAACCTGAGGTACCACTTTTGCTAATGGGGTCTCCGGCTACCGCCGTGCGATTTCTGCTCTCATCCTGAGGTAAAGCTCTTAACTCGAGGTACTACTTCCGGGTTAGCGGAGTCTGTAACCCGAAGTGTTTCTAACCTGAGGTACCACTGTACATGCTATTCCCCAGAACGTGACCCCTGCATAAATTGAGAGTCGTCTGTACAGGGAAGTCCATGGTACAAGTCTCCACTCAGGCATGAAGCTCACGGGGTGACTTTGGATCACTCAAACCTCGGTTCACCCACACACAGCATGACTGAGCCCACAGGGTGATGGCGAGCACAAAACTGAACGAGAGAACCATGTGTGCCACCATGAGCAACTTGAAGGGAAGGCAGGATCAAAACGAAATAATGTGTTTTTTCATGGAAGGACTCCCCCCCCTTCTTTGAATCACTCTTTCTTTTTCAGGTACTCTCTTCTAGGTCCTTTGCAAATAAACTTTAGTCCACTGGGAAAGAGACATAAATATACTTTTGTTTGCTTGTTTGCTTCAGATATGAAAATGTTTTAGGCCAGTGCTGTATGACAGCGACCCAACTGTTGCCCTTCTGGATGACTGACATGGGAGCTGAATGGAGTGAGAGCTGCAATTTGTTACAAGTGCTGCTATTTCCAGTGCCCTTCACAAACTACAGTTCCCAGGATTCTCAAGGATGATTGAATGTGGCAGAAGAGTGCTTTAAATGTATGGCGTGGAACTGAACAATTGAGAAAAGGGAGAATAGAAAGGCAGTGATCCTGGCAGCCTATTGTAGCTGCTAATAGTCCATGAAAGGTTACAGAAGAGCTTCCTCAGAGGAGCAGTCTTAAAAGCTGATCTCATTCTCCGGAGGTTGCCAAAGTTCTGTCCTTCTGCGTGACATTAACATAAATGCAGCTGTGAGGAACTGGAAATTTTACTCCAGAGCTGCCTCCTGAGAAGAGTCATGTTGAAGGCTGACTAGTTTATTGTGGGCATGAGCGTCAGTAGACAAGATCTGGCTTCAACAGATGTGCAATGTGAAATGAAGCGGTGGTGTGCACACAGATGCAGGAAGAAAACATAAGGTTGGCTATTCAACAATCTGGAACATCAAAAACAAAGTGTTGTGTTTTTCTCCTCTATTAAACATCATGTGCACTGAACCTGTATATGTGCATATATAGTCACTATCTTTCCAGTTCACTTCATGGAACTGATGAAGTGCCTACCAAAACACATGCCACAATATAGTCACTCTGCTACAATTTGCCCCTATGTACTGATAAATCCACAGAAAACATCTTGTTCAACGAATACTTTTTCCTAAAGGACTCCATCAAATGCACCACACAGCTATGGCAATGCAATGACTGCTGTGGTATTTTTACCCAGTTTGACTGGCTAATCTGTGGTAAACTTTCTTCCACCCAAGACCAAATATGGTAATCACTTAGCAACTCAGGATACAAGCTACTCAAGTTTCAGAGATGAACAGTTCCAGCCCCAAACATTTCTTTCTTTCTGTTTTCTCATTTTTCAGTCAGAACCACCTCTACTGCTTCTGTAAAAAAGCAGGAATACCAAGTGCCCAATCCAGCCAAGGTTAAGTACGTTTAAGTCCCATTTCTTTCATTGGAAGCATAAAGCATGTGCTGAAATCAACAGGACCCAGATTACAAGTGCTTCAACTTAGGCTATATTGTGTTCAAAGAAGCAAGCAGGCAAACAAAACCCCACTGACTTCAATAACTGGAGAAAACACTTATGACGAAACCGGCGAATTAATTCTTCACCCTCTTAACTGTTCTGAAGGGCCATCGCTGCTTCAAAGCAGGCAACCTAAATAGGCAAAGCAGGCAAAATGTTGGACTACAACTATTTCCACCCCCTCTCTCTGTGAGAGGAGGTTGTCCTGTGTTGGTTTGCATATTGTAAAGCCTGATGGGGGCCTTCCCTCATTAGCAGTACAAAGTTCTTACAACTCATACTCTGAAGCCTCACAGTACCTGACGAGTCTAATGAAGGGTGCTTTGTTAGCAACAGCACCGGAGTGTTTGCAATGTATGCTGTATGCTTTTGATAGACAATCTAAATAAAAAATGAGGGTGGGGCCCTTTGCTGCCCTGGTTTTACCGTCTGTGTCTGTCACAAAAAGGGACCTACAGTCAAGCATAAAAACTAGAGAGGCCTGGCTGGATAATCCATCACCCTGTACAAAGCTTCCTGTTACAAAAATATAAACACACACACACACACACACACACTTTTACAGCAAGGACACTATCGTGAAATCCACTACTGCTAAGTGTGCTCCCTATAGTCATCAGGAGCATGATGGCTGCCATCTGCTCTAGGAACAGTCCTTGGGACTAAAATGCCCTCAGGGTGTACACAACCAAGGGCTCGCCCAGACTTGCGCTTGTCCCATGCCTAGAAAGCATGGGTCTGGACGGTTTTCCACTTGCCCCACGCTTTCAAGTGGTTTTGTCCTTGCCCCGCTGATTTCCTTTGGAAAGCCCACTCTTTAGCAATAAATCGGAGCAAACATCAACCAGAAGAAAGCCCAATTGACGTCTGCTCCGATTCAAGGGTGAAGACCAAATTTCCTCGGGAGAAAGTGGCAGGGCAAGGGGATGTCTGGGTGAGCCCTCGGGAAGGCTTCTGCTTCCTTACTCACCATCTACAGGGCTGAGGTAATCATGGAGGTGCGTTGCACTGGCTGCTCCCGCACTCTGCATAAGGAGGTCCCCGTAAGGGTTTGGATGGCTGGCCATGAGCGTCATCTGGTGATAGTAGTCCGCAGGGTTGGCTCCTGGAGGAGGAGGGGGCAGGCCAAAGAGACCTCGTTCTTTCAGATGCTCATGAGCTACTGCACGGGAGAAAGAGCGAAGGGGAAGAGGAGGGAGAGGGAGAAAGAAACAACAAGAATAAAATATTTCCGGAGAGTAAAACCGCTGCCGTGACACTAGAATCTCCCCCTCTCCCTGCCAAAAGGTTGCAGTTACAACTCTGACGTATGCTTAGGACGTGTGTGCTCTCTGTGGACAAAAGACACCAGGCTGGGGCCCTCCACATTCCTCCATTTCCGCAAATTTATAAACAATCTCTCATTTCCACCCCCCTTCTAATAATCCCTCTGTATGAACACAGAGTTCACCAGCGAGAGCAAGAGAGAGAGAGAAAGAGAGAAATGGAGGAAAGGAGGGGAGGTGGTGAGGGATCCAAGCGCAGTAACGCTGTCAGAATTAACATCCCAGGCTATTATGAAAGAAAAAGACAAACATGGCCCAGTTAACGAGAAGCAGCATAAGAAAATTAAAGCAGGGTTCTAATACGCAGAGTGGGGGGGGGGGGTTGTGTGTTTAGTGCCTGGCAGTAGAAAACCATTTGGCTTGCCAGAACCAATTATCCTCACTTTTGCCCATTTGTGAATTTTCAAACCTGCTTCTCCGTCCGCTCTCCATTAACTTATTTATTGTGGCTTGAAGGAGAGGAGGAGGGAGAAAGAAAGAAAACCGAAAGCCAGCACAAAGGCCCCTTTCTAACGCCAAGTAATAAGAATTTTTCTTTTGCCGGCAGGAAGGAGGCTCGGGAGTAGCAAGAGGGAGAAAGACTACAAGAGCAATAAAATGCATCTGTAGTTTGCTTAGAGCAGAGACTTGGAATCTTAACACTTGCTAGAGGGAGAGGCCTCTGGGACCAGCAAAACCAAATCAGCAGCAACAGAATAGCCAGGCGTTACCAGATTGGCTAAGTCTGCCAGGCTGGATTCTAGTTCTGATTCTGCACAGCCTGGATGCTGGGCTTCATCAAATGTATAATACAAGTGGACAATTATTACAGACTAGGGGCCATACAGCTGTCATCTGAGCATTTGCATGTAGGTATTTGGGCAGGTGGCTGCTACCTACTGAACTTGGTTTTTGGTATGACTAACTAATAGTGTCTTTTCCTATTTACCATTGACATGAATAGATAATGAGGACCAAGAGCGCCCAGGAATATTAAGGCCAGCAGCGTTCCCAAGCATCATTTTCTTTTTCTTTTTAAAAATCAACCTTTCCTTTCAATCTGATCCTATTTCTATTCTCCTCCAACCTAGCACACAGCATGGGTGTTTTACATCTCCTCTCCTCTAATAACATAAGACACGTCCTTTTCAAATGCTTCAAATGGAGAGTTCTGCCCTTGCCTATTGGCAGCTCCCACCCTGGAGACTACCCTTGAGGTGCATCGATACACAGGAAAAGGTTTCAGCTGGCAGCTCAGCCAAGCCTGTGTTCCCACTTACCGTCAGCTGGGCTGAGGCCTCGAGCTGCTGAGATCATAGAGAGGGTCGGGCTGCCGTGCATGGAGCGGAGGTAGTGCTCCATATGGGGGTTCATGTACGCGTGAGGGTGGTTGAAAGGCGAATCTGCAGGCCCCGCAGGGTGTGGAGAAAGGCGGATGAGAGAGATGTCGGAGATGACAGGGCTACCACTCAGAGTAGGAGGTCTGCAAAGGAGTTAGAAAGAAGTCCCGTCAGTGGGGAGTTTCTTTCAGCATATTTTGGGTATATTAGCATACTGTGAAACACCAAAACAAATATTAGTTAAGACAGAACATTTAAGCCAGTTTAACCATTCTCAAATCTAGCCAACGCCGCCTTTTTTCATGGCCACAGGATCATTTGCTGAGGCAGAGAAAAATCGAGGTGTCTTATTTCTACACAGTACAGACCAAGGGCTGTAAATTGAATACATGTTATTTAAATGCCTTCAGCTGATTAGTTAGTTAAGTGGTTACATGCACATAGTTCTGCATATTAGCTACAGCGAGTGCTTTCCCCCCCCCTGGGGTATGCAGGGGTATGCATACCCCTAAACAATTTGTGAATCTATGTTTGGCCTCATTGAAGGGCAGTATTTCAATATGAGTAGGAAAATGAGAGTACCCCCTAAATGTTTTTTTAAAATAGGAAAAAAACACTGACTATAGCCATTCCTGGGCAGGAACAACATGGCCGCTGTGCTGCATGCTTGAGCAACCTCCTGTTTAAACTATTTCTCCTTCAGACAACTTGGGGATGACAATACACCTGGTGATGTCCGAGTGCCCACTAGAGAAAACAGTTATTGCTTTCAAGCATTGTTGTGGGTTCCCAGAAGGTATCTTTTTTATTACATTTATATCCCACTTTTCCTGCAAGTTGCTCAAGGTGGCATACCACTCCCCCCCCCCACCATTTATCTTTACAAAAACACGCTGAGGAAAGTTAAGCTGAGAGTAAGTGACAGGCCCAAGGTCACCCAGTGGGGATTTGAACCCTGATCTATTGGATCCTAGTCCAACACTCTAACCACTACACCACACTGCCTTTGATTAGGTCTCTGGTTAGCCACAGTGACAAGTAGGATGCTGGATCCAGCAGGCTACTTGTATGTTTCTACAGGGTCCTGCTAGGTCCAATAGGACAAATGGAGCCCTAATTCTAAAATAACATTTTTTGAGGCGGGGGACAGACATTATCATTATATAATGATTCCCAACCTCTACCTGCAAGACAATGTAATTTTTGTTACATGGGGAATAGAACAAGGCTTCCCTACTTGGGGCCTGCTTATGCCATGGTGTGGCACACAGCTTGCTAGCATCTCTGGGATTTTGGCTGTGAGGACATCACCCACCCCAGTGATCTGTGTGTGCAAAGCTCTATGAGGGTGCAAGCTTCCTGTCTCAGGAAAGGTTGGAGATAATGAGGCAACTGTGCAAAATGTACCAATTCAATTCATATTGGTAGAAAGGGCTGGCAGGGGAAGAGAAAAGCGAATCAAAGCCTGTGTTTCAGATTTGGCTTGAGATCGTTACAAATAATCTCTAGCCCCATCTGGAAAAAATGAAACAGGATTAAAAATAAAAGGAGTGATGTCATTAAGAAAACATCTGACATTTTAATGCTGAGGAAGCTAAATTCAAGTGTGTGTGACTACATTGGGGAGGTGGGAGTAGGAGGGGGAGGGATGTAAATTAAAAGCAGTCCCAGACTACCCTGACCCACGGAGCCTGCCTTCATGCATAAGCCTCGAAAGAAATTCTCTTACATACACAATAAGCTTCCCCTTTCATCAATACTCAGTTTCTCCCAACAGGATTGTGAATGCCTTTGATGCCGGCTTGGAACTATGTATTACTTGGTTTATGACTCTTTTGAGTCCATTCCGATCAAACTAGGAGGCCAGCATCTAAAGCCTATTAACAATACCCGGGGCTTGCTTTTCATTTTTGCCCAAAGCTTATATGGGGAAGTGGAGTCCTGAAACTTTTTTTGCATTGGCTAAAAATGGGGATGCATGATGACAGCATCAAGGTTTTAGCTGGAATGTGTGCTACATTAGGGAAAGTAATGGGTGTGTATAAGGGGAGGGGGTGTCATCACCTAAATATTTTGTTGTCACTTTGGAAGGTCATTGTTTACACTGAAATTGGAAGCACCTGCTCAACCATGCAAGCACCATGCAGCATAGATGGAGAATGCAACAACATCTGAAAAAACAAGATGACCCCACCAGCTAATTTATTTACAAAAAGGACTGTGGATACTCTGTCCTCAGAAGAGAGAGCACCACCAAGGATGTAATAAAACAATCTACCCTGGCGGTTACTGAACATAGGAAGCTGCCTTATATCAAATCAGACTGTCTAGCTCAGTACAGTGGTACCTCGGGTTACAAACACCTCAGGTTACAAACACTTCAGGTTACAAACTCCGCTAACTGGGAAGTAGTACCTCGGGTTAAGAACTTTACCTCAGGACGAGAACAGAAATTGTGCGGTGGCGGCGGGGCAGCAGCAGGAGGCCCCATTAGCTGAAGTGGCACCTCAGGTTAAGAATGGACCTCTGGAACGAATTAAGTTCGTAACCAGAGGTACCACTGTATTGTCTAAACTGACTGAAATCAGCTCTTCAGGTTTCAGACAGGGGTCTTTCCCAAACTTACCTGGAAAAACCAGATTGAACCTGGAACCTTCTGCTTGTAAGACAGATGTTCTACCACTGGGTTAAAGCCCTTCCCGCTAAGGCATTCCAACAAAATGAGCAGGAGGTGTGTGAACAGCACAAACTAATACAACTGAAAACCACTTTCATATAATTATTGCTTATAGTTTCATGTGAAAAGGAGAGGTGTACCATGGAGTTAATCTCTGTCTCTGCTGTCATAAGCAGACCCATTTTAATAGCATCAGTAAGTTTAATATGTAATTACTGCCTAAACCATTTCCACTGTTGAACCAAGTTGCTCCCAAGCCTAAGTATTTATGGATCATTTACCGGCTGCCACTTCATCTCCCACCTACAACACCTGGGGTCTTCTTAAGGGAAGGATGCCAGTGAAGAACAAACTATAGAACAACTGGAGAAAATTTAAGAGCACCTACTCTTTGGGTGTTTACTTCTTAAGTCTTTTCTTTTCCCAAAAAGGAAGTCTGGCTAAGCTCATATGGTACAACTAAATCTAATGAAGGATATACCTAACTGGTCATTCATGGTCCAGGCATAACGCTGAGAACTGTAGTTCTAT
Organism: Podarcis melisellensis; assembly: GCF_964234715.1. NCBI lineage: Eukaryota > Metazoa > Chordata > Lepidosauria > Squamata > Lacertidae > Podarcis > Podarcis melisellensis. The sequence goes on along the minus strand of NC_138528.1, from coordinate 89,519,343 downwards.
GAAGATTTCTAACAGATAATACTTTGTACCTCACAAACTACAATTCCCATGATTCTTGGCAGGGGGAGCCATGACAATCTTACTGATATAAAACTCTTATTAAGCGTGAAGTATGTATTTGTAATGACAGAAAGAAATTGTTTTATGGCAAACAAATTGAACGATCACTTAAGGAATCAGAACCTTGTTTTAATTTTATATGGCTACGGCTGTGGTGCTGGATGCCTGTCTCTGATGACCAGTGATTCAAACTTGCAAATATTGGCTTGGATCCCAATAACAGTCTTTTCCAGAAAACTGCCTGTTACAATAAAATGCACTGAGTTCCGTCCAAAGGCAATTTTGTGCTAGAATAAATGCTTCTGCTTGTACAAACCAGAGTCCTAATTTCCACCAACCCCTTTCCCCCATCTACTTACTACAGCCCTCTGCGCCATATCTCATACATTTCCCAAGTTCCTACCTTCAGAAACAGCTTTTCAGGGGTACATGGGGATTGGAGTGCTTGAGTGGAAGTGCAAGGCCACCACTAGACACAACCTAATAACCAGATTTCACATTTTCACTAGGAAGTGAGGATCAGCACCAGTTATTTTTTGGCAAATTTTACCAATTCCCCCCACCCCCCCTCAATCACCAGTGCTTATTTTAGTCTCTCTTTGGAGCATCTATGATGGGGAGAGATGAGGTACCTGGGAACTGAAGAGCGGGAGAAGGATCACAAGGAGAAAGGAACAATCTTTCTTGGAGCATAATTTGCAGCCATGAAGAGATCTCAGATTATTTCACCAGCTGTCAATAGTTCCCCTTGCTGGTGCCATATTCTGAGCTACCTGTCAATGTTGAAAGCCACCCTGCTGTCTTAAGGTTTGATGTACATTCCTCCACAGACACAGGGAAGAGAGCGATCTCAGCAGTTGGGATGTGGTGGGGTGTAGGAACAGTGTACTACTGCCAGTAAGATATATTAGGACCTGACACCTGACACATATAATCAGCAGGACCTCAGGAATGTCAGTTGTTTCCAGGAGTGCAATCAATTCCCTGCATCCTTGTGGGCTAAGGCCAAGCTTAATTTTCTCAACAGCTGTGGATTCTTTGATGGGCACAATGAAAACCAGAGTAAATGTATGGGGTTGTGTCCATCCTTGCCTGCGCAAAAACTTTCACTTGTGTGACATCACTTCCCTCCCTCTCCTGTCCCTGCCCACCCCACGCTGTTCTGGAACTTCCAGAACAGATTTGGGGGATGCATACAGGGAGCAGAGGAAGTTCTGCTTGAGCAAACAGAATGTCTTTGCTGGATACAACCCATGTTTTAATCAATGTCAAATATGCTGAAGTAGAGCAGGTCAAAACTGCCTCCTGGGTCAGAAAATTAAATGCAGCAACACCAAGAGCAATATATGGAAGCACAGTTACTGGAAGAAAACCCCACTGCACATATAGATGTGGACGTAGTGATCCTCCTCAGCTTGCCTTGTGCCTTTTACAAAGGAAACTCTTTGAGAAAATGTAGAAAAGTGTCCTGGTGTCTGCTCCCAAAATATAGAACGCCCTTCACTGCACCAGAGCTCAACACAAAAATCATTGTAAAGCTTTTTAGTTTGGCAGGATTAAGTTTTTAACAGGCACGAGACTTTTAATGTGAATCTTGATTTTGTCCTTCTGCCGTTTGCAGTTTGAATTCCAGCTTGGTCTATACTTGTGCACCTAAGTATTATGGTGATAACAATCCTGAGATGGTTATAGTAGGCTGTACCTTTTTTTAGATGAGAAGTGGGGGACCACCAGTTCTGAATGGTCCTCCATCAAAACCCCCGAAAGAAAGAATTACACAATAGGGAAAGGTAGCCCCACTCATTCACTGCTGTGCTACTTTTTTGTTTGCAGGGAATTATTGTTTTTACATGAAGTAATATTTTAAAATATTGCACACCACCTGCAATCCAAAATGGGAAGATCCATTCTCCTAGCTCAGATCGCTACCATCTCATTCCCATTGCATTCTGCTGTTTGGGCAGACCATACCTAAGAGCCATTTTTTTCACATCACACGAAGTTAGGGTGATGAGTGCATGGTCTTATTTTGGCTTGGGGAAACTTGTGTTCCAACATGCTGATTGCAGCCCACCAGGCATGTATTATGACCAGATAGGTGCTTGAAAGCCCCTTTATTTTTGCTGTCAAAGGTAAGCAACAAAAGCAGATTCACTGAGGCCTTGTGGACCATGGGTGACAATTTGTGTGGTCTTATGTGTACCTATACTTGTAAACTCTTTCAAGATAGCAAATTTTGCTGCAATCCTATACCAGTGAGGAAGCCCCATGGAGCACAATGGGACTTACTTCTGGGTCGACATGTATAGGATACTGCTTTTTCCCTCATCAAACTTAACACATGAAATTCAACAGGCAGTGACAGGCCTAACTGCTATAGCCAATAGTGTATGGCTAAATCATTGAAATAAAGAAGGTGAACCTCAAATACGTAGCCCCTGCCCCTCCTAGGCAAACATCAAAGGCAGAAATTAGAATTGAGATGGGGACCTCTGAAACCAAATTAAATTAATGCGGTAAAGACAGAACTTTGATTCAAACTTAATAATGGTGATTTTTGTTGCTGTTTAACATGCCTCACAACCCACTTTTACAGGCATATGTTTCCATGCTACATCAAAGGAAGTAAACATTCTGCTTCAGGTCCTAATATCCTTTTTTTTATCTAATTATCGTACTTACATGTTCTTTCTATTTTAAGTCCAGCAAGCCCTAACTTTTTTGGGAACAAACCTTTCTGCAACAATGAGAGTTGAGCTGACGGCTCACAAGTTCCTCTTAGCAGAATGTTTTTCTTTTTTAATCCATAGAAGTTGTAAGTACATTTTAAAGCCAGCTCCCAACATTCTGTCACACGAGAATGATTAAGGCTGTACTCTTAACCCAGTGAGATTGTGGAGAAGTTGGCGCTTCTGGGACTGGGCCACCCCAAAAGAGGACAGGAAGACAGGTGACACAATATTATGACAGTGTCCCCAAATGAAGCACTTTATTTCTTCTCCAGAGGAATGAATGACCACCTTTTACTTATACAAAAGAACTCAAGTTGTATCTGTATCCATGCTCTAGTAATCTTGTTTAGATTACTGTATGTGTTCCCACCTCTGAAAATGGTAGTGATGGACTCTGTCCACCCCACCCCCCAACGTACAGAGAGCATGTGGTCCCCACCAAGGGGTGCTTGTGAATTCAGGACCTCCGCACTTTGGAAGGGCCAAAGCTCAGTAGTAGAACAGCTCGTTTGCATGCAGTATATTCCAAGTTCAATCCCCATCATCTCTAGGTAGGGCTGGGAGAGACTTCTGCCAGTGAATGCAGACAATACTGAGCTAGATGGGCTAATGGCAGTAAAATATCATTTGGACTTATAGGCTTTTGGCAAATGAATTTATAAAAGAATGTTTTGAGAAAGGTGCAGGAGGAAAGGGGGCAGTTAGACTAAGCATACATCATGTATCATGAAACATGACTTCAACCTAGGAGCAACAGCTCTGGGCCTGTCAAATACGTAAGTGACCATTGTAGTTGCAAATCATTAGAAGAAAAGACTAGGCAGCAGTGACTGGGTGCCAAGGCTGCCTAAAACTACCATGCAGAAATTAATGCACCCCCAGAGAGGCATACTTATAATTATGTGCTTCACTCTCTCATTGAAATCAACAGAACTTTTTTTAAAAAAAAATACTTATCTGTGGCTGGATTGTAGCAATCAATAGGAGGAAAGCAACCTACCTACCAGCCAATCACAGCTTTCCATTATAAAGGTAACAGCGTTCCATTGTCTAAGCAGAGGCTTCCGCCAGGCCTCATCTCTCATTCTCTCAGCACATGCCTCTGTTTCTTATGCAGACACATATCTGTACACAAATCCCATTCTGCTTGACCCCAAGATCACCCTGCTTCCATTACAACATTGTTGTAGGCTGAACCAGACTTGCTTCAGTGCCAGGCCTAGAATGCCATTCCCTTTGCGGAGCAGTAATAAAGAAATCGCTGTTTTAAGCTGACAAAGAACAGATTTCGTACTGAGTAAACACTGGTGTTTTGGTAGGGAAATTAAGTTATAGAATTGTTTCTAGAAAGAGAAACCGACTCATACAGATGGACTTTATTAAGACACTACAATCTGGTACCATCCACACAGGTGAATTGTGAGTTCTATAGGTGGGTAGTTAGTTAGTTGATTATAGATATAGACAGATATAGACAGATATAAGACAGACAGACAGACAGATAGATAGATGATAGATAGATAGATAGATAGATGATAGATGATAGATGATAGATGATAGATGATATAGATGATAGATAGATAGATAGATAGATAGATAGATAGATAGATGATAGATGATAGATAGATAAATAGACAGATGATAGATAGATGATAGATGATATAGATGATAGATAAATAGATAGATGATAGATAGATGTGTTGCTTATATAAGGCTAGATGGCCTGCTTTGGTCACAATATGAAATGCTTGGGTGCACCAGAGAAGGGAAGTGTATGAGCCAATACAGTGGACGCTTGGGTTGCAAATGTGATCCATGTGGGATGCACGTTCGCAACCCGCCTCTGTGCACACACGGGTTGCGATACGGCGCTTATGCGCATGCGTAACCTGAAAAAACACAACCTGAAGCGGATGTAACATGAGGTATGACTGTACGTCAAAAGATTTATTTTCTCTCAGTGTCCCTGTTTAACCATGACAATAAACCACAGGGTGATGTCCAATTGGTGTGCAATTTTCAGTGATTCCTCCTCTCCCCTGCAACCCCTTGCCTCTCTATCTGCTCTGGGGGATCTTCCAATCCTTCTGAGAAGATTCAGTGAGGGAGAGGAACTGTAAGAGAGAGGGAATATTGCTGAAAATGGTTTCATTAACCATTTCATGGATAGATGTAAGAGATCTTTTGCCATCTTGGAGGAGAACGAGTCTTTTGTGTTCATTCCTGAATCTGTGAGCTTAAGACTGTGTATGCTTGAAAGAGTAGTGGAAAACTGGCCAGATCTAGGGCTCTTTTTATGATCTGAGATTTCTGCAATGTATGGCATATGATTTTTACCATTTAGCAGTGGACAGAAGGCTTACTTATACACAGTATAATGTTTACAGTAGGCTGTCAGCATGTAGTATGACGTAAGTCCCAGTGCTAGCCAAATAGATATTATTTGTTCTATACATAAAGCATTCAGCAAGTTTTTTTTAAAGGCATGCTTAGTCTAGAGTGCAAAGAAAATACATTCATTTTTGTTAATTTAAAGTAAAATATGACTCATTTTAAAAAAAGACATTTGGCTGCAATCCTAACAGCTTAGCCATTTGCCAGTTACTGAAAACCATCCTATTTAAATTCTATATAAAGAATACTTATATAAATAAAGGACTTTATATGTATTACAGTTTTACAGAATGTAAGAGCCAGCCAGATTTCTGAGCAGCCAGCTCAGAGAGAGAGAGAGAGATGGAAACCGGAGTATAGAAAGAGTCCTCTTCAATCCTCTTGCTGGTATATTTCGGAACATGGGCACTTTGTGTGAGACTTCCCTTGCACTGGATTCAGAGGTTGCAACCACATACTTGCCAACTGTCTCAATTTAATCGGGACACCCTGAATTTTGGATGTTGGCAGATACCGCCAAACTCCACAGCACACTGCTGGGCACCTGGGTCCCCTTGCACCCTTGAGAGCGCAGTGTGCCAACCACCTCAGCATGGTGGTGGGGTGCATGCTGGGCGAGCAGAGAGGAGTGTGTGGCAGTGGTGCTTGGCTGGGATGTGTACCCTGTCCTGTCTGGGAGGTGAGCGGCCCAGTGGGTGCCCACAGTCCCTGAGTGGCAGTGGCAGAGGTGCCTAAAGAGCCACTACCTCTGTCCAATGTTAGAGGAGAAGAAGGCAAGCTCCATGCCTCCTCTCTGCCTCCTGATTGGCTGCTTTCCTCACTGGCAGCTGGCTTTAAGGAGAGAGTGTGCACTCTCAGTCTCCAGGAAACCTGCAACTTGGAGATTCTGGCCTTGCAGGGGGCAGACCCTCAGGAGACCTTCCAACTTTGCGGTTCTGTAAGTCTATGATTCTCTTAGCGAAAGACGCAAGCCACACACGTCCCAGTTTCCCCCTGCGGCGTGTTAGAGTGAGACCCTGTCAGCATACGACACCTCTGCTCAGAGATCTGTACTGGCTGCCACTCTGCCACAGCACCAAGTTCTACTATTAACCCAAAACCTTGACAGCCATTTACTGGCAGGGCCACCTTACGGCCACTTGGCCACTTCTATCTGTGGAGCTGGCGCTGTTCCTTTCCAACTAGCGCAGTCTGGTTGCCGGGCCGAATTGTAAAGGCATCCATGGCAACTAAGTAACTGGAGTTTTGCAAACCTGTTTATAATTACTTTTAACCCCTATGCATACCATTCTTATTCAATCATTCTCTCCAGCTTGGCTTTTTTTCTTTAAAAAATGAAAATAATAAGGCTGTGCTGGATTCCAAGAACCATAAAGTGGAATACCACTGCCATGGGAAACTCCCCCCCCCCCCAATGAACAAAAGCCTAACAAGGTGCCTGTCTGCCTTTAGGCAGATTGGTGAGGATCAGCCCTAAACCCACATTTACATACCAGGAAACAGGGCTAGGAGGCCAGCTGGAGCTCCCTAAATGAGGTTGTTGGAATGACGCCATTAACCCAATCAATGTTTATAAGGATTTGAGCGTTAAATACTAGTGGGTTGCTGGCTATTAAATTATAAAGAACAGGGGTCTCTTTATGGAATACACCAGAGTTCTGAATTTAACTGGGCAATCCTATAGATGTCAACCCAGGAGTAACCCTGGTTGAATACAATAGGTTGTATTCAATCTTAGTAATAATCTGAGGAGACCCATTTAAATGAATAGGCATGACTAACTTAGGCCCATTAAGTTCAGAGGGTATACTCTGTGTAAAATTTCACTGGATACAATTGACTTCAATCCAGGTAAGTGGGTATAGCTAAGGTGGGCAACCTTTTTTTTCTATTGAGGGCCGCATTCCCTTGGAGGAAATCTGCTGGAGGCCACATGTGAGTGGTTGGAGCCACTCCATTTTATTTTTCTTTCTGCCACCTCATTCTTTCTCTCTCTTTCTTCCCATCCAGTAGGCTGCTGGTGAGGGACAGATCCCTCTTGCCAGAGGTTGAGACTGATTTATGCAGTTGGTCTGAGGGCTGCATAAAGTTAGGTCTGGACCACTGGTTACTGGTATTGCACTGAAAAGACAGCAAATATTTTGCAGCCTTTGGTTCTTTTGTTTATTTTACACTTTTGCAGTCGGAGGAAATGCTGTTGTAGGCACCAAAAAAAGGTGGCACCTTTCACAGACAGGGACAATGCTCATGAAATGAACTCTTACATTTTAGTTCAGCACTAACTTGAAACTCTAATCCAATCAAAGAGTGTTTAGCACTCGATGAACCCCAGGAAGATTACTTTTTGTGTGTAGCTTATATCTAGCAAGAGTGATCATGGACGGGGGAAATTAAATTGGGGAACCTGAAACTCTTAAATGCAGGAAAACCTTGTACATAGCCCATAGTACACAAGCCCATAGCGAACCATGGAGATGGGAGCAACCTTTATGGCTTGGTGCACATGAGGATCACAACACTGTATGACCAAGGACAGGTGTGGGGAACCTGTGGCCCTCCAGATGTTGTTTGACTTCAGCTCCCATAATCTCTTACCATTGCCCACGCTAGCTAGAGTTGATGTGAGCTGGAGTCTAGCAACATCTGGAAAGCACCAGGTTTGTCACCCCTGGCATAGTATTAAAGTCCACACTGAATGAGAGATTTGGCTTTGGGTTGGGAGAAACCAGCCAAAATTAGAATCGTAGGGTGCATTCGTTGTACCATTTTCTTCTTCCACAGTACAATTTTCTGCAATCACCTTGGGAGTAGTTCTAAAAGAATGCTGAACTTGGATGCCCTTACATTTTTTTCCCTGTCTCGAGAGAAAACAAGCAAACATTTAGCATGATCAGATTATTTGCAAACTTATAGCTAGGAAGTTGAACTTAGCTCAGATTTTCCATGAATACTTGTATGAGAAGTCAAAGGATAAAGTTCAAAGGATCCTTAATGAATAATCAGATTGCACAAAGGCCTTGAGGAACATACAAGGGTGGAATACAGAGCCTTTAAATCAAAATGCAGTATTTTATTTTAGGGGGCCCCCTCTTTTTAACCTATAAAACTGAGGGGTGGTTAATGCATTCATGTGTGAGAGAGTGCATGAGTCCCAAGATTTGTCTTGTAACTGCATTTTTAAAATTTGTGTTCTGTTTCTGATTATTTCTATTCTCTTTCAACTTTGATCTGTGTTTTGGGTTCTGAGTTGCTCTGTATAAAAGGAAGCTCTGTGTTCCTGATTCCTGTTATCACGAGGGACTGAGAAATGGCTATAAACCTTTCCCTTTTTGGTCAAAGTGCATGAAATTTACAGGCACATAAGGCCCTTCAGAGTGGATAAAGCCTCCCAAATTAATTTCAAATAGATCAGGGGAAGTTAAATGGTTTCTCTTCCCTCCCTTATCTCTTTTCTTGGTAGTAGGAAACAAGGCCTTGTCTCATTCTTACCTTAGAAGAATTATGAGTACCTGAGTGATGCATATTTTTTTTTAAGGAAGGGGAGGGGAGACTTTGCAGCTTCATGCCAGCCTTCCTTTCCAGTGAAAGGTTGTTTGTGTCCTCCAAGAGAACCTACAATATGAGGCTGTTTGGAACACTGGCTGAAGAGTTTTGAAGAGTTCTGAATTTTGTTTTGTTACAGCAGAGCAACATAGGATTTTTTTTTGAAAAGTGAAGCTTTTAACTTGTAGAAAAATCCTCTGCTGCTGGGCTTCAAACAACAACAACAACCCACAGCTTTTCAGTGTTCTTCAAGCAACATTTGGGACAGCCTCACTTTTTACAAAGCCCAAAGACCTACAGAAACATAGCAGTGTATAGGAACTGTCACAGAAAAGCACAGAAACAGAGTGACACGAGGCTTCATGGCAGCCCTGATCTGAGCTGGAGGGGAGTGGCTATTGACAATTTATTTTTACACAGGGAGGAGGTGAGAGACCCCTGAATAACCCCAATTCACTTCATTGTTCAGCCCACACAGAGAACTGATGCACCCTCCTAGCATGTGCATAACCATTTTTCATCAGCGGATTTCCCCCCTCAACTCTCAGGGCTGCTTCTCCCACTGAGAACATGCTCTGCACTTAATTTAAACAATGAGTGGGAAACCTGTAGCCCTCCAGATGTTCCTGGACAGCAGTTCCCATCAAGCCCAGGCTGCATGGCCAATGGTCAGGAATGATAGGAGCTGCAATCCAGCAACATCTGGAGCCCCACAGGCTTCCCGCCTACAGTTTAAACCAATGGAACTTAAAATGCTTCACCAAGGCTGGATTGTGTCCAGTGAAAGAAAACGATAATAAAACCATATTATGATCCATCTCTCCTGTGCCTGGAGGGTAGAATGAAGGCAAGTAAGGAGGAATGAGATGATTAGCTTTTTTGCCCTACTCCATAATAACCTTCGCCTTCCTTAGTTATGATGCTTGTTGGGTGCATGTGCTGCTTCCTTGGCTGCATTTGGCAACTTGGTCCTAGGGTGAAATGGCTGCCTGTAGGGTCTGGGCCACTGGATTGCTCAGGGGAGGAGCACGCCCATCAAATGCCATGTATGAGCTGGGGGAAGAGGAAGTGGAGTAACTTAGGCAGCCAGGCTGGCCAATCAGCACCCCTCACATCCGTCTCTTCTCATTCATTCCTTGTTCTGCTGATTTCCTGCCCACTGTGCATGGAGTTCCTCTGCACTCCTCATCATTTGTGGAGGGGATTCATTGCAGACTATATACTGCAGGCCCAAATTGGCAGGATAAGCCAGCTAGGTCTTTTGAAACACCTTCTAATTTAATGTACCCGGTTCTTGCTACTGTCAGAGACAGACAGACAGACAGAGAGAGAATATGCTCGTCTGATGGGCATGGTTACTCTTATGGCCTTCTTTTGAAATGCAATTCTCTTATGATTGTCATGAGAAATATTCATGATGAGTTATTTTATGCCTCAAAGCAAACAGTGACAAAAGGATCCTTAAAGTTGTTAAATCTGAAATTTAACACATGGTAAAGTTCCATGAAGCTAAGAGGAGATGCAAGCACAATGATGAAGAAGCAAAGAGACAGATTTAAAAGTTTAGCCGTGAAGTAAAAAACTAACTTCAAAAGTGGCCCTTTTTATGTTATTTGTTTATTAACCACAAGTTTGCATCCCTTGCTCTACCAGCAATCATTTGGCACATGTGGTCACACTGTGGGATCTTATTAGAGGTTTTTTAAGTGAGGTACTTGGTCAGCCGCTCCCTAGCCCTCATTTGGCTTGTACAGAACAAGCATCTAAAGAACTTGAAGAAACCATATTGAGGAAGATTGTTTAAATGGATGCAGAAGCTGTTACAGGAGCATAGCTGTCAACTTTCAGATTTGAAAATAAGGGATCAGCAGCCTCAAAAATAAGGGATCAACAGCCTCACCTGTCCCGGGGACAGTCTACGGGATATGTAACAATCCGGGAAGCAGTGGGAAACGGCGCTGGAATAAGGGAATTTCCAGCAAAAAAAGGGAAGGTTGTCAGCTATGTACAGGAGACCATATCAGAAGAAATAGTCCGGCAGAGCAATCTCAGACCAATTATCAGAAGTTCTGCTGACTTCAATGAAATGTATTCCCAAGTAAGCATGCTTAGGAGTGCAGTCTAAATGTGCCATGTTTTGTGTTATTAGCCCATTTTCATATCAATTCTTAAAATAGCAATCTACTACCTAGTTCAAGGCACTATCTTGTGCCTAATCAGTATCTGTTGCATGGAATGTACAATGATGCACCTCTGGCTTGGCATCAAATTAGAGGCCTCCAGACACCCACTTGAAATCATTTGGAAGAGCCAAAACATAGTGCAGATATGGAGACGATTAGCCTGATGGGCACCCAACTCTGTTTTTAATTTTTTCCCCCAAGAGCATGTTTTGTTCAATTAAATTCTGGCAGAGCATTCAGATCCAGACCTCTGCCAAATCAGGCCTGCTTTTAACCACAACCACTTGGGTGGTCCAGCACTAGACTGCAGCCTGTAGGATCTTTCAAGCCACATAGTCTAATTGCATTGACTCATCTCTTCCTCCTTTCAGATGTTTTGCAGCATGGAACTGCATGGGGATCTTCTGGAGAAGACCACGTTCTTCTGTTTGTGACTGACTGCACACTTATTGACTGAACCATGGGCTCCAGTGACTTCACCATTTCTGTCGGTTCTCTTGGTATAACCCCACCAAATTCCAACACAGCATCTTTGCACATCTAAAACACAGACTAAATATTGTGTTTTAGTTTCACATTCTGTTTGTATATTTCTAATTGTCAAGCAACATCTCATTCTAAAACAATTTCGTTTTTAAAAAACCCAACTAAGTCATACTAAATCAAATTGTGAGCTTTCCCTCTCTCAAAACAAACTTTGTTCCGCAGAAATATGTGCAGAAGGCAAATAAGCTTCAGTTTTTGGCACACACAAAAATACAAATCAGCAATCTGTACACATACTTAGAAAACAGACACTGTACCTGTTAAAGAAGTATAATTGAAGGACACAGAACTTAATTCCACACGGGTCTACATGAGCTCTGATGTCACACAAATTAACATGTCTGCTTTGGTTTGTGGCCTGACATGAACCCCTCTTGGCACATTACTTGTGTACAGAGGGCAAGTGTGTTGGCTAGGGATGCCCAGTTACCCCTGCCCCTTCTAATACTATCACTGTGGTCAACCTAATGTTTGAAGTGGGGGATACTTTTCTGTGCTTCCCCGCACAGAATCTTGATTGCCTGAGATGAAAATCAAACTATTCAGACTCCCCTTCTATTTCTGCTACTGCCAGGATATGTAATGTTGCTGCATTTATAGTATGGGTATGGTGGGGTTTTTTTGTATGCTGTTACATTTGCTATATGTTGCTGCTTTGTTATTGCGGTTATTGTGAAATTATGATTGTGGTTTTGTGATTTATTAATGGTTGTAAGCTGTTTTGAGCATTATATTTTTGATCACAGATCAAAAAACATGGGCAGCTAGAATTATATTTGATTATACCATGAGAACCACAGCAACATCCCATGTAGGCAGTGGCCGTAACTATGAATGTTTTTTCTCCTATCACTGGAAGGATGGCTGCCATCTTTTCTCTTTCTCATATATATATACTTTGCAGCCATCAAATCAACCTGTACAATATCGCAAAAGGCTGTTATTTAGACTACGTTCTAGTGTACTGACATATGTTAAGGGTCATTTTAGCTGTATATTTATACATCTAGTATATTTTATCTTACTGTTTTACTTTTTGAAAAAAATGTAAGCCACTCTAAACTTGTGCTTTTAGAAAGAGCTATAAATGGAAAGAAATAATAAAAAAGATGTCCTCCAGTGGATTACCAAATAGCTACTAGCACTAAGTCAGAGATGGAAAGAGCTCAATAGAGATCACATAACAATGAAATACACATAAACAATTTATTTCCTTTTACTCCAACTCCCAATAAATGCAGTACATACAATGATATTTGTATGTAGGTCACAAGGTACTTCCCTGGTTTTATCGGTCATCTAACTTCTGTTCTCTATTACTGTTGCCCTTACTAAATGAATAACGTAAACAAAGATTAAACAACAGCGATAATGGGCCTATTTATCTATCATACAGACTTACAATACGCATGTCTACTCAGAAGTAGGTCTCTTGGCATTCAATAGGACTGACTTCCAGGTAAGTGTGAGGTGTGAAGCCTTAGATAACATTTATACCATTGTAATGGCTGAGGCTTCCCCTCAAAATGCTTAAGAATAGTAGTTTGACAACGAAAATTTACCTCTTAAAGACCCCTGCTCTCTCTCTAACAGGACTACAATTTCCAGGGGTTCCTAGGGAGACAAACTGGTAGCCGAACTAGTTTAAGTATACATTATCTAATGTCAGCTTCATAGAAAGCCCTAGTGAGTGGTGTAGATTTTACCAAATGTCATGAGGTTGACCAAACAGCTACAATAAAACAACTCTTTGCACATTCAATTGCTAACTTTGAGTTTGGATGAACTTCCAGCTCTAAAGAAGCAAAGAAACATCGATCAAAAAAGCCAAAGACTTAAAAGCAAATCCTGTAGAAAGGTACATAAGAGTGAACACTGTGGCATCGTCAAAATGTGCATTATGAAGTTAAACTGGCTTATAAATTTCATTTTATAAAAAGTGACTTTAAAGACAGGTGTGTTCCTTTTTTATCTGCCTGTGGATACTAGATAAGCCATATTTTTTTGACAGAAATATGTCCTTTTGATGTAATGGACTAGACACAAATAACTCCAAAGAGATTTTCCCCAAGGAAAGCCTGTGTGCACAAGGTTATGTGCTAACTGTAACCTAATTTGCAAAATATAAGGTTTGTCCCCACAGACCAAATCTGGGAGATCATAATAGGGAATGCTGCCCAATTAATTGTTATACCATTCGATAAACTGATAGCAGTAATGTACACCCAACATATGGAAGGGATAAGAGAAGAAGAGTTTGGATTTGATATCCCGCTTTATCACTCCCCTTCAGGAGTCTCAAAGCGGCTAACATTCTCCTTTCCCTTCCTCCCCCACAACAAACACTCTGTGAGGTGAGTGAGGCTGAGAGACTTCAGAGAAGTGTGACTGGCCCAAGGTCACCCAGCAGCTGCATGTGGAGGAGCGGAGACGCGAACCCGGTTCCCCAGATTACGAGACTACCGCTCTTAACCACTTCACCACACTGGCTCTATAAAAGAGGCCTATAAAATGAACAGAGGCAGCTAGAAAGGAAGACTGGTATAACATAAAGTTCCCACTAGAGGCGGAAAGTGATACGGTGATACAACAAACACAGTAAGGATAAGTGCCTGTCTAGTATGCTGGGGGAGGGACTTTTTCTGTCCTGGAAATTTATTTCAAAATACAAATTACCTGGCCAATTTAACATGCAGATGCAGATATAATTGTAGATAAGCAAAGATCATAAGGATCCTGTTACAGCAATTGATTTCAGCTTGGAGGAGTGTGCAAGGTTGCTGCTGAAATCAATAAGGTTGGAAAGTGCTTCACATCACGCCAGTTGTTTGGCTTTAAAAAGGGGAGGGTAGATGTCGTAGCCCTACTTGGGTGTCCAGCTTGTATGTGAGTTTTTGTTTTCACCAGTGAAAGTGCTGACAAGCCCTGTCTCCCAGTCTTCTTTTTCCTCATCCTCCATAAGGCTGAATGTATGCAGTAAGGAGCCTACTCTTTAATCCAGGGGTCGGCAACCTAAGGCAACAAGTGGCTCATGGGGGTTGTTTAACTGGCCCGTGGACCCCCGCTGCCTGCTCAGGGACCCCTTCCGCCCGCTTGGTTGGCTCCCGTGTGCAGCACTAAACCGGCACGGAGCAGAGCGGGGACCGCCTTCCGCGATGCTGGCTGGCTTCCCATTGGCTGCAGGAAGCTCCTGCAGCCAATGGGAAGCTGTGCACGACTCCTCCGTGCTGGAAATAGTATTTGCGCATGCGCCTGCCCACCATGGCATCTGTGGGACCATGAACTGGCCCAAGCCACAAAAACATTGCTGACCCCTGCTTTAATCCCTTCCTGCACAATAAGGCCCCTTGCTGTAGACCTTTGCTTTCCAATACATGGAGGACTGAGAAGAGAGGAGGAGGATATATGCTTGGGTGAGGTGGGGGGCGGGGCGGGGCAGGAGAGAGTCTTGGCAGCACACCTCCCACTATCCCCCACACAGTGGAAATCAAGTGTACAATTGGAACACCCATATAAGACAAAAAAAATCAGAATACGTAGGATATAATCTGGAAACTATTTGGACTGTTGTATCTGACTCAAAGTAGACTGGTTGGAAGTCTACTTGGACAAGATTAGTTTAAGTTCATTGATATCAATGAATCTACTCTGAGTATATATTAGTAGGGCAAAACACTGAATCAATATCAAGAAAAATAATTCAACAGTGAGTGCTTATAAATTAACTTTTGCTGATATAGATAATAAGAGGTGTCATAAGAGCCTATCCAATATCATTACCATAAGATACATACATATTAGTTGTGCTAATTCCATATTTTGGGGCATTTATTCAGAGAAGCCTGAAAAACAGCTTAAAATTTGAAGAGAGGTTTTTAAAGATGAATATGACAAAAATTAACATCAGAAGCTGCTCTGAATTATGTTCATTTTCCCTATGACAAATATCTTTTCCATCAAATATATTTAAACAACGTAATTGCAATCGGACATAACATTAAACCATAGTTTAGTGATTTGTGTGCAATACCATCTCCCTATTCTTTCTCTGCTCAAGGAGTAACAGATGGTTCGGATCATCCCCTCCTATGGAATAGTCATGAAGAGGAAGTTGAAAGCTAACCACAGTTTGTGATTTGACTGAATGGGAAAAGCTATGGTTAGTTTAAACAATAGTTTGTCCAAACAATCCAAGATCAAACTGTGGTTTATTAAAACTAACAGCAGCCTCACTTTGGTCAAAACAACATTCAGTGGTTAGTTGAATACAGAAGTGGTTGTTTCTGATCTCTTCCTTGCAGCCACCCTGGAGAAGAAGAAAGGGCGGGAGCATGAAAGCCTGAGGTTTGTTCATCTGCCACAAAACTATGGTTTAGAATTACATCTGAATCTGGTCACAGATTGCCACATTGGGACAAGACAACAATGGCAGGAGAGTTAACAGTATCTGGAGATGGCATTCACCCTGGATCACACTTTATATGGCACATTTTTACAGGTAGTCATATCTATCACCCATACAGCAAGAATTTTTGACTTCCCATCAGACATGAAAGGTAGCTGTGTATCTCTAAATTCTTGGGCACTCAAAGTAGTGTGTGCCCACTTCATGTTTACAGATCCATGTCTTTGTGTTAGGCAGTAAAATATTATTCACTTACAGTCTTCAGTGGAGCTTATTCCTTTAGTCAGTGCACAGTGCTGCATCTTAATCCTCCCTCAGATCAAAGTTCAGTAGGGAGCCTACTTGCTTGGGGCAATACACTGCTGTACTCTTATTGTAACTGCAGATAGAAACTAGAATTGCTCAGGTGTAAATCTGACACACAGAGTTCAACTATTCAGATCCTTCCCCCTTTCCTCAGCTACTCAGTTTTTAGAAACTGTGTACAGAAAAAACACCCAAAACTTATTTACGGAATGTAACGTTTAGAGAATAACCCACAATTCCCCCTCCCCAGCACTCTTCAGCAGTCTAACATTAGGGCTTGCTCACTCCAACTCATCTGCTCTGCTGTTCGCTCTTCTCTAGCACTGGGCTTACTATTAGGCAGAGTGAGGCAGCTGCCTCGGGTGGCTAATTTTGGATGTTGTGACATTGTAGTGAATTATTAGTAATTTTATTTATTACTATTATTCTTATTATTAAATATTGTCGCTTCCAGGGAAAGGAAGAGGTCTTTGTGGGAAGTGGCTGGCCTTGCATGCCAAACACCTTGACTTAGCTGGGAGAGAGCAGCCATTTGTGCTGCATCAGAGGCAGCAAAATGTCTCAGGTTACCTCAGGGCTGTCACTTTCTTTTGAAGAGAAATTTAGATTAAATGTTCTTTTGCACTTTAAAAAATAGATTTTTCTGTGGTTAGGAACTGGTGGCAAAATGCACTAAGATGTTTGAGATAATGATCAGTTGATGGGAAGATGTATGGCCTCTGTACAAACAAATCTAGATGAACACTCATTGTTGTACAACGTCCCTGCAATGCTCAATAAAGAGCAAACATCTCCTAAGCTCTGTGCAAGCTTTGGGCAGGTAAATCAGGGAGAATGCATAATGAACATGTTACCCTTGAGCTGGCTCTGCTCTTCTTTACAGCTGGTGTGTTGTGTGTGTGTGTGTGTAAAACATTGTCATGCAGAAGACACTGACCCCCCAAAGTCCCTGTTAAAAACATATAACCTCCCCATTTCCACTTTTCTCCTGCACAAAGCCAAGGTAACATGTTCAAAGATGAATCCCTGTTTTCTTTTTATATTAATTGACTTGCACAGCTGTTTTATTGACTGGGGTGGGGTGGCACAGAGGAAAAACTATGGGGAAATTTGAGGGACTCCCCACCACCACCACCACCACTGAATGAGGATTTCTACCAGGTATGTACCCCTGCAGCTTTGTAATTCTGTCTGAATAAAAACAACAGTGCTGAGGCTGCATCCTAAAACATGCCAGGGTATCAATTCCCACCTGCCCCCCCCCCAAAAAAAACAATGCTATCTTTCTTGTTACATTTCATAGTGTCTGACAACTTTTAACCACAGGAAAGAAGCTGCTTTGAAGAAGTCTCTTGCTAAGTCAAGCTCTAGCATGGAGCTTAGACGCCTGAGCCCTCAGGGCTCCAGGGTTGTCAGCAGCCTTTTTTATTTCTCTTTAAATAGCTGAGTTAGGGGGTTTTCTTCAGAAGTTTTTTTTGGGAGTGGGTGGGACAGGAGAACAAATGAAATTGAGTAAGAAATGCAAACTAAAAGTGAGGGACAGAACAGAGCTCCCAAGGCTACCTTGGCAGATCCTGATATAATTTCACGCTTTTTGGAGGCATTTAATTCTAAATTGCCTAGGATGAATTTTAGAGGGGCAGTCCCACAGAATTAAATGGGCATGATACTGTCAAGGGAGTATCTGTCAAGGGAGGAATCCTTGTGTTGGTTCTTCTATTAACATCCTCCACTAAGCCTACCGTTTTCAGCGGTCTCCTCTTTAGATGGGTCTGAAAAGCATTTGTGACACAGGAATTTACTTATAGCCAGCGGAGGAGTGTGCAAAACTTATTACACAGTGAAACGTATTACAATGCATTCAACTGGATGCATGAAGGAACTCTCCACAGCAGTTCCCCATGTGTGTTTACTTGCCTGCATAGAACAATGTCTGAAGAGAGACATTCATTTGTTTAGCTCATTGGGCACAGAAATAGTCACTTCATAGTTTTCTCCTGCTTAAGAGATGCTTTCTGGAAACACACTCACTCTCTCTCTCTCTCTCTCTCTCTCTCTCTCTCTCTCTCTCTCTCTCTCTCTCTCTCAGCTGAAGATACTGCTTTGCAAATCTGTTTACTTGATACCCCATACTGCACACTAAGAAATGTGTCCCACGTTGACTGTCCCAGTTTAGGGTCACTTTAGAGATACACAAAAGCCCAGACAGCAACTTTCTATGCTTATGCTCTGTCCCCGACCAGACTCGCTTGTTGGAACCCCGCTGCTCCTGTCCCCAACAGCTGTGATGAACTAACTCCTGTGCTCATTAGGTTATATGCAAACAGTGATGAAAGGGAATGTAGAGCCGTGTCACGTTGAGCAGTCAGAAAACAAACCTTTGACACAAAGCAGCAGGCAGATAATAAGACTCTGTGGTTGACAACAAATGAGACTACACTTAATTTGCTGTGCAGTGTTCATGTAATTAGATACATTTGGTACAGGCAAGGAAGTAGACAGCTAGAATATGGTCATGATGAATTGGGGGACCCTCTGTCAGGCTCTGATCATATTAATCATAAGGCCAAAGCTTGGTGACTCAATTTTTCTTCCGAGTATGCACTGTTACTTTCTTTTCCACAGGGAAAATATGCTACAGTTTTGAACTAGAATTCTTGTGTAAACACACACACACACACTTGTTGTGTTTAAAGTAGAATAATCATAAGAAATATTCCTTTTGTTTGAATAAGGAGATTTTCTTGTAGACGGTATAAACACAGGATAGCCCTATCAATTCTGCAGCAGAATTCTATTGTCTCTCATGGCACCAGGAAACAAGAATAGCCCCTACTATAGCATCCTTAAAATCTACATAGTGGTGGCCACTCTGTTTACCAATCTGATCTAGAGCACAGGATGGTATCAGTGTACAGTATAATAGATAGGAAGCCCTCTTTCCTTCCTGCACATACTGTAAGGAGGTTTCTCCTGCAGAGACAGTGACACAACACTGCAAAAACAGGCACAACCGTTAATTTATTTCACTGGTAGCCTATTTGAAATCGCTTACCTACAACTTTTCATCGGAAAATAAAATGATACAGTTGTAACAAATTAAAATTTAGAAAAAGATATCCAAAGGTTTAGTAAAATCTGATACTCAGGATTGACCGTCTGAGAATGCCTGAGTAAACGCATGTGCTTTTAGCCACTGGTGAAACAGCAAGGCAGCACTTGCCTACTGCACCTCCAAAAGGAGATAATTTCACAAGGGAATTGACACTAAAATTTGGTGCCCCGCCTCTCTTGCTCTGTTATACATCATTGTTGCGTTGCCTCCTGTGGTGCTGGCGCCCAGTTTGGTCGCACTACTCTTAAACCAACTCTGACCATGGAGAAGGCCTTCCAGATGAGTATGCAAGGCCTAATTCACCACCAGAGCCTTCTGCCTGTGCCATTTGTGGCTATGGAGGCTTGAGGAATTACATTTTAGTCAATTCTGATTCAGGCTGACCTGATCCACACACCCCAGACTAATGTGCATATTGGAATGTTAAAACTAGCCTGTTCTTGACTCACAAAACATACCACGGTGCATTAAAAAATTGGTGCTTCGGGATTTAGAAATGCACTTGTGGAGATATGTATTTCACAAGATTTATATAATGCTCGATCATAATAAACCCTCAAAGAAAAAAGAATATAATTATCAGTAAACCCACTATTTAAAGGAGCTGTAGTTCAACAACACTTGGAGGGCCACAAGATAGCCACCCTTGCCCATAAATCTGTTCTTCTTATTTTCAATGTGGAACCAGAAAGGCTACACCCCCTCACTTCCACAGAGGTTTCTGCCAAGGAAACAGAGAAGGCCTCTGACTTCAAACTCCGGAAGCAGTGCTTCTTGTTATGGATTGTCCAGTGGCAAAATAAACTGTAAACTTCTATGTCACGTAGGGAAGTATTAAGTTAGAAACAACATGTTGCTAAAAAAAGAAAAAAGGCTGCAATTTTAAGTCTGCAAAATAATAAACTTGTTTAAACAAACCCTTGTGTTTTGGTTTCTGAGAGCAAAGACTGATCTTACCCGACATTAATGCCTTTGATTGTTCTTTCAACCAAGTCAGTTACTACGAAAGAGTACAGTATAATCCTTTGGGGAGCTGGGTTAGGGTCAGAGGCTGGCAGCTGGTAGGATTATCACTGATGTAACCCAGGTAGATCTTGCTGCTGATTTCACAGAGTCTGAGGCAGTATGCCTCTGGACACAAATTGCTGGAATCGCAGGTGGGGAGAGTGCTGTTGTGCTCAGGTCCTGCTTATGTATGGGCTTCCCCTGGGTATCTGGCTGGCCACTGTGAGAACACAGTGCTGGACTAGATGGACCACTGGCCTGATCTAGCAGGCCCCAATGTTTTCGGTAGTAAAGAGTCCACACAGCTCAATAATCCAGCATGTGGAAAAACAACTGCTCAATTATAGGGTGATTTAGTCCAAGTGGTAATGCTGGAATAACATAACCCTCTAATCTAATTCATGAGTAGCACCCTTGTCCCCTGGGGTGCTGAGGGAAAGAGCAGCAAAAAGGAAACCAAAGTCTAAGATCCCAATCAGTTGAGGATACTGGAGGACAGCATCCATGTCTTTGCTTTAGATCACCTTGGTCTAAGACAGTCTTAGGTACAGAGGTTAATATGAGGGCATTTCTTGGCAGTAGGGCAAACTCCAGACAGGAGTTATTTATATTGAATACAAGACCCAAGGTTGATGCATGCACTCTTGTTTTTTAGTACGATGCATTGGCTCAGCTTGGGTTAGATATGCACGTGTTACCTTGCTCTTTTGAATGATCCAGAGGATGGGCAGATCCAAACTCAGAGTGGTTCCCAATCTAAAAGTACCTAGGTGGCAAGCCTATGCTTATTTACCTGGGAGTAAGTCCCATTTGACTCCATGAGGGGTTACGCCTGTTAATTCACCATCATGTTGTAGAACCTGCAATTCCCACTAGCAGAGAGCTATCCTAGAATGCTATGAGTGGTATTTGACTAAGATTTACTCAAAGCAGAGCCACTGAATGTAATGGACCAAACTTAGTCATGTTTCTTCATTTCAGTGGGGCCACTCTTAGTTGACTACCACCTTAGATGCTTCATTTTGCATGGAAGGAATGAAACTCCAGAGCAATGTATAGTTTTTGTTTTGTTTTAAACAATTAAAAGATCAGAGCATTTCCTGTTGCCGCTCCAAATCCATTACTATGAAACCCCTAGGTTTTAGTTTCAGAAGCCATGGATGTTGTTGTTATTGCCGGTTGCTTCCAAGGGAACTCAAAATGACTTACATTAAAAATGACTGACATGATAGAGGTGGCCATGTTTTATTATTGAACTGCTCCTCCCAGCTCCCCTTGATGGGAGCATTTCCCCACAGTGATCAGCATGCTGACCATGCAGTGATAAATCCAACGGGGGATATTCCAGGCCAGCTAGGGAGGCACATTTTGTCCCAGGCGCTGTGCCTGGTATTTTTTGGCAACAATGAAGCAGTTAATACCCTTTTCAAAGACCTCCGCAACTCCCCATTGCATGAAATTGCCCAGCTGTCAGACCTTCAGACTCGCCTTCATCCTCACAGCAGTTCTTCTCCTGCTTAAAAAGGGGGATATCCGGAAACAGGGCATTCCAGAAGAGGAAAGGGGGAGGAAACTGTCAGCTGTGCTGCTCTTCATCACGTCCTTAGGAGACGGCATATTTTTCTCCTCACTGGTTGCAGCTGGATTTGGAAACAGCCAGAGCAGGATTTTGACCCCTCTCTAGAGACATTTTCTCCTCGTTCTCCAAAGTCTTATTTTCATCTCTAGTGAGTAACTTGCTGTCTATCACTGGCTGCTGAGTACGTTTCAAAAGTATGAACACCTAAATGTGTAGCTGTGCCTCTGGGGTGCACACAGAGGAGGGCCTACTGAAAATACTTATGAAAGGCAGTGAGGCCCTGTATTTGACTGGAAGAGGAGGAACAAAGATGCCCGTGTTTGTGTGCCAAGATTCTGCAGCAGCAGTGCAGAAAAACATTTTATTACTAGCATTATCATTATATTTATTTATCTCCCACCTTTCTTCTGAGCTGGGATTAGAAAACATAGCAGAATATGGCACCAAAGCACAGGGCTCCGTTTCCTGAGAATTTCAGTTTTCTGCCTTTCTATGGCAAATTTCTTTCTTTCTTTTGCGGATTCCTAGTCTTTAGCAGCACCTCCTGGAATCTGAGAAGCTGGAAAGAAAGCCAACTAACAGCATTCTACACATGTCTACTAAGTAAGTCCTATTGAGACCAATGGGACATACTCCCAAGTAAGCGAGTAGAATGGTTGCATGTGCTGTAGCACACCATCTCACTGGCATATTTCTGTATGATTTATTCCATTTCTGTTGGAAAGTGGAAAGAGCAAAGTGAGGACCTTATAGAGCTGTGACGATCAGCAATGGAACTATTTACACAACTGAATGACAAACTATTAATAAAGATACACACCACTGTGATTTCTGCGATTGATAACACCTGTAGAGTAGTCAATATTCCAGTTAACAAATTTATACAGAGGACAAAAGAGATAGATTCTGAGGAAGCTAAGAATAGAATGCTTACCCTTGCAGAAAGGCCTTGCTATATATATGCTGTAGCATATTTCTTTCTTTTTCCTGTCATTAAAGTCCAGCATAGGAAGGAGGAGGCTACAGCACCAGAGCAAACTGGTAAAACTTACCCATGAATGGCATGGATAGAGTGAGGTTCATAATGGTATCTTCCTTCCTGGTGACGCATGTCAATTGGCAAAGGAGCATGGAAGGCTGGGAAAAGATGCTGTGGCACTGTGGAAGGAAAAAGAAGAAAATCGGCTTCAAAAAACTTCCTTCGTTTTATTAAAAAGAAGGGGGGGAAAGCCCCACAAAACAGTTTCAAAAGCACTAAAGCTCCATGCATTTCAGAGCAAGTGCAGAGGCAAACAAGGGGGTCTTCGAGATATCTGTACTATCGTACACCAGAGAAGGAGAATGAATAAATAATCAAAGCCATTTGGAGAAATCCTACATCTTCGACATAAAAGATCTCCAACAGGGTTTTTGACAAAGACAAGGAGCTAAGCGCTCTTTGAACTCAGGGAGATTATAGGAAGCACCAAGGAATACTCGGATCCCAGTGCAAATCAGAGTCGACAGAGCTTGGCGGAACCCAGACCAGAATTGCTTCCACTGTCAGCAGTAGCAGCACCTTTCCCTAAGGTATATACACAAACATCCCAACTTGGAAATATTTATCTAAGAGTGGAACAGGCAAGCAAAGCACCAATGTGAACTCTTCTTTTTTATTTTTTTTTAATTCAAAATTAAAATAAACATATTATCCAAAAACATAATCATCCTTATCCCCCCCATTTTTCCTTCCTCCCCCCACCCTCCCTCAAAAAGCCACCCACCCCCACCCGTCGGCTTCTCTCAGTTCCAGTCTTTGGTTTCTCTGAGAATGCTGTTTTCTGCATGTTACAAAGTTGTATAGATCCTCAAACTATTTAGCTGATTATTATCAATAAAAAGTTTGTGAATGTTTATTCAAAGCCAGCCAAGGAGTCCAGTTCGCTTTGTTGCGTCTTCAAATACTTTGTAAAGGGTTCCCATTCATCTTTAAAGTCACAGTTATCCTTGTCCCATAGCTTATATGTCAGTTTTGCCAGTTCTGCATAGTCCATCAATTTTTCTTGCCATGATTCTTTAGTTGGGGTTAGAACCAATGTGAACTCTTTAAGCAGTAAGAACTGGAAAGGAAATGTGGCTGTGGTCCCACTGAAAGAGACTTAATTGCCCTTACTTACCATCATTTGTGGCCCCACTGATGTGCATTTGTTTAAAGAGGTCTGCAAAGACCGCAGAACACCTACAGTGGCCGAAAGCTACAAGCCTTGGTATTTATTGCCAGTCCCCAAAGTTAACAGTGTGATTAGCTGAGAGCTGTAAAGCAGTTGGGAAATTCACTGCACAAAAATGATAAACTGACTAATGCATTTGTATGACCTCTCAACCCTACATTTCCTTCCACCATGAAACCCAAAGCAGCATATATGTGGTTCACAGACACTGAACTGACCTGACCCAGACCTGCTTAGCTTCAACAAGATGGTAGCCTAATGCCCTCAAACCATGCCCTAGAACACCAGTCTTCCATTGGGTTGGAACTCACTACAAGGTCACAGTCTGATCTAAGTTGGGTTGCAAGAGAAGCCATACCAACATATAAATATAAATATAAATACAAATAATACAAATATAAATAATATAAATATAAATATAATATGGTGCAAAAATTAGGAAATGGGTCCCTGAATGCATTTTTTATTATTATTAAAGGTGGGTCCAGGCAATGTAAATGAAAATGCAAGAGGTATTGGACACTCCCTGACCCTTTTTTCTTTATTTGGAGGAATAAAAACTTAGCTATAGAACATCCCCAACCCTTCTTTTCACTGTGGTCTTGTCAGCACAAGAGGAATATTTGGAAACTGCTTGAACTGCACAGTGAGCAAGAGTGAAAGAATACAGAAGATTATATCTCTATATCTATCTATCATCTATCTATAGATCTATCTATATCATCTATCTATCATCTATCTATCTATCTATCATCTATCTGTCATCTATCTATCTATCTATCTATCATCTATCTATCTATCTATCTATCATCTATCTATCTATCTATCATCTATCTATCTATCATCTATCTATCTATCTATCTATCTATCTATCATCTATCTATCTATCTATCTATCTATCTATCTATCTATCTATCATCTATATCTATCTATCTATCTATCTATCTATCTATCTATCTATCTATCTATATCTATCTATCTATCTATCTATCTATCTATCATCTATCTATATCTATCTATCATCTATCTATCTATCTATCATCTATCTATCTATCATCTATCTATCATCTATCTATCTATATCTATCATCTATATCTATCATCTCCATCCCTCTGAAAACCACCTGGCTGCCAGGGCTGTTGAGAGAGGAGTAAAATCAGAGATGATGGTGTAGAAAGAGTTCAAGGTTCCATAGCAGCCTTGTTCTAAGAGTCACAGGGGAATCCTGGCAGCTATATTGCAGCCTGGCCAATGTCAGCACACAGTAGAGTAACTGTTAAACCTCCAAAGAGAAAAACAACAACTATGGAGTTAATATGAATGAATTATGGGTCCACTACCACCTCCCCAACCCCCGCCATTCCAGGTTCTATGTAAACATTGATTTGACACTGCTCAAAGGGCCTGTGTAGTAGGAATCTTTTAAATAAAGATGCAGCTCGTGTCTACCCAAGTGGAAAGGGCATCATGACCCTGTTTGGTCTCAAATGAAAACAAAATCTCATTCACACTCCAGTTTTATAGCCGCTAGACTCTTCAGTGCCAACCTCTGTCCAACTCGATGCCAAGTCCACAAGCACTTAACAGTTTTCAGTGCCAAGGCTTAACCCTGAGAGAATCAACAATAGAGAACATGTGCAGAATGTCCTTCCTTTCCAACTGAAGTGAGCTGGGGAGTCCCTCGCTGGAAAGAGTTGTGCAAACAAGGCCTTTGTCTCATACTGGGTGACCACTTCAGTGGTACACCCAGCTTTGGAAAGCTAAACATTGATTTAGGGGACATTAACATGTGGCCAGCACCATGCCTAACTGAGTACTGGCCCCTAAAGAAACTGGCCCATCTTTTGTATCTGTCAAGGCAAACTTTGATGCTTAAGTCCCAATGGGGAAATGGAGTTAAGAGCTCGCTCACGCATTATGACGTATTGGCAAACACCTGTTACATACTCCATATACATGCTGAAAGAACCTTTATCACACATGTTTGCAAACATCCATTTGTTGCTTTAGTATGCATTTTAAAACATAACATGTGTTGTAGCCATTAGAACTCAGGTTGAATCCCTGACACCTCCAGTCAAAAGGATAAGAGGTAGGAGGTGATGAGAATGGCTTCAGGTGAAACCCTGGATAGATGCTGCTATGTGGATCATGTCATTAGTCATTAGTTGGATCAGGAAGGAGCCAGGAGTTTCTTGTCACTGTTCTGCTCTTGCTGGAGTGAAAGTGACAAGAATGTTCTTGTCTAGCTTCTTGACTGGCATTTTCACTAAGCCTTTCATGATAACTACTCAATGGACAAGTATTCTTACCGGGTGTGAGGCAGTTACATAGTTATACACACAGGGGTTAAAAGAGGTGGACATCCTTGGAATGTTTAATTATTAGTTATTAACGACATTTTTTGCTTGTCCTCTACCCAGTGTACATAAAGAACTAAAGACTTACATGGAAGCAAGCTCCCAAGAAATCTGTCTAGACTTACTTCCCCACAAGTGTATTTATGAAATGATGGGTCTGACCCTCTAGTATGGTTCTGCTATGGTCATTCACTGCCTAATAGGCAATCTGCCTATTAGTGTGATTGCTGATCTTTTGTTGATGTTGATGAACTGTGTATGAAATGATTTTATTGTGGTTTAGTATATAAATGGCCCTGGGATCATTTGAAGAGCAAGATTATATCTAAAACAATTAAATCTAAATTTAATTAAACTAACTACCTAACAAACAAACAAACAAATATGGGATATTATAATTAGAAAGCTGTGTTGGTGTGTGGGATGATGTATGAGGTCACGTGGATAAAGAGGACAAAATAAATTGTACTGTAGCATGGACATTGAGTTTACAGGAGCCCATAATAATTAAATGGGAAGACCCAACATTGTTCGCTCCAGATGTTGTTGGATGTCCACTCCCATCACCCTTGACCAATAGCCCTGTTAACTGGGGCTGATGGGAGTAGTTGTCCAACAACATCTGGCTACCTCTGCATTAAAGGGAGGAGAATACAGAGAGATTGTACTTAAGAAATCAAACAACAGAAGCACAGGATCTCATATTTTTCTTGAAAATGTGGACATTTTTTCTGACTGTAGAAAAGCCTCTTTTTCTTGACCTTGGTTGCCTGGGCAGATATATTTCATGTATTAGGAAGATTGCAACCTTGTTACCTGTAACTTTCCAGGGGGCATGTAAACACTAGCCTTAGGCAAAGAAGGGATATAGAACAAGGCAAATATAAAGATGATCTCCATGCACTACCAATCACAGAATGGGAATCCCTATCAGAATCAGCATTTTTATTTTTGTTTTCTGGAGACAGAAACAATTGCCTGATTTCTCGAAGGGTAAGCATACATTTCAAGAGAGAGAGAGAAATCTCTTTCAGCAGTCTAAACAGAAAATGCAATTTCTTAAGTTGCCCTTGTTGGTGTCTCTTCCTTGAATGTTGAATTCAAATAAATGAGGGAGAAGACAAGACTGAAGTGGAGAGCTTTAAACCAGTGGTTCCCAAACTCCGCACCCCCCCATTGACCACTTGAAAATGGCTAAGGGTCTTGGTAGACAGAGTAATGACTTTTCTGCCAGTTTTAGCAATTGTAATCTGCTGTGCTACGTGCTGTGTGCTTTTCAATTGTATTTTTACAGACATACTTACAGACTCCCCAAATGAAGCTCACTCACCACCAAGTGGTCCACAGAGCACCATTTGAGTAGTCCTGCTTTAAGCTTATTTACACATTTTGCCTTTTCCTATCTAGAATATTGTATAATACACATCATATTACTGCAATGCCGGACAACCGTGCTGGACATCTTACAACAAAATCCTTTACACGTCTGCTCCAAAGTAAGTCCCACTGAGTTCAATGGTCCTTACTCCCAGCTAGGTGGGCATAGGTTTGGAGACCCAGCACAATAATTTACAGGTTGCTAAGCAGGACATGCAGATTAATACTAAAAGTGCATGAACTCAAAAGCTCCATTAGATTAAAGGGGCAGTTGAACTACTATCCTGATATTGCCCCCTTGGTATTGGATAATTTCCACATTTCCCACATCCATGTGTTGAGTGTAGTGGTGTAAGCTGACACCAGTATATGTGTGGAAGCCATGGCAGCTGTAACTCTGTGCTAACAGGGTTTCAACATCAACAGAGTCTGTGTGTGCAGTCCTTCCCCACTGCAGATGATTATGCTCAGTACATGGCTGTTGGAGCTGCACAACACTGGGTTCATGGCCCCACTGCCGCTTTAACTGTGTGGAGCTCCTTTATGTAATTAATGCAAGAAGGGGGCTGTCCACTCTCCGTCCACATTACTGGCTGCTGGTAGTGTGGGTGGACAAACACAAAAGTCTAATGACATCAAATGCAAGGCGTGGGATAAACTTACAGACGTTATGGGGGGCGGGGAGGAGAAGAGACTTCACTTTATAACATCTAGTTTTGCTGTGAGGAACAAAATGGAAACACACCCCTTCCTCTTTAAGCAGTTATAACTGGTGGCACGGGCCTCATTTTCATTTGATGTCCCTTGGAGTTCAGGAACTTGTGATTCAATCAGAATCCTAGATAGCAAACTGCCCCCAGGTTATCAGTGTTTTTATGATGTCATCCGAATAATGATCTTGCTGTTTAAGGGAGTTGAATGGGCAGAAGAAAGATCTCTTGCCTGAAAGCGCCACAACCTCCAGCTTAATGCACCGTTAATAATAGACTGGGGTGAATTATCAGAGGAGAGAATAGGGAAGGGGTCAGAGAAGGTCTGAGACAAAAGAGCGGGGGGTGGGGGGAACTGGGTCACAGCAAGCATGACAGAGCATATCCTATGGGTACGCCGGTGGGATTCTCCGCAGATGAAGTCACAGCTACCACACAGAATTGGAACGTGCTGGGAAAGTCATCTGCAGGAGCCCCATCCAACTAAGGGGGTGGGTGAGAAGCAGAGCAGAAAGCCAAACTTACAGTAGCTCTGACTTAACCTGCAATCAAAACTCCATTAAGGGCTTACATTTAATAGCGCTTCAAGTAAGATGACTTATTTGAAGCAGTTTACAAAATACGCCCAGTGCGGAACGAATGCACTCCGTGCCAAAGAAGGTAATTATGTGGTTGCTAATTACACTTTGTCTGCACATTTTAAAGCCAGAGGTGAATGTGTAACTTGAGCTATAAAACAAAGCCTCATTCAAATTGCTGCTATAGTTCCCTCCCCCCTGCGCTGCTGCATCAGTGGCAGGAATTATCTCCCCCCTCATCCCCACCCCCACCCTCCTAGCAAAACAAAAGAGGATGCAGGTACACAGAGAACCATGTGTGATGCATTCCGCACTCTCAGCATTGCTTTCTAGAGATCATTCATGCTTTAATCACCCATGACAAAAAGATGTTGGAGAAAACTACTGTTGCTGGTTTTTTTTAACCATCTGGAGATTTGCATTGCCTCCTGTTGCATTATTTTTAAGCTACGGGTGGAATGCAGTTGGTTTCCTTGCATGCAGGGATGGGCTTTTGATCCAGTGAGGCAACATTAGTGGAAGAGGAGGAAATGGTTGTTGTTGTTTTTTTTAAAAAATACAAATTCCCACTTTCCATCGCTGTCTCCCATGCCACTTCCCACCCTGTTTCTGGAGCTGATTTTCAGGGAATGTTGAGGGTTGCAAGGAGGAGGGGAAATGAGGAGGGGAATCCCCTCCCTTCTTCTTCTCTTAGTGGGTGCTTCCAGTGGAACAAAAGCCCACCTGTGAGTGCAAGGGCACCTGCTGCATCCCATCTCTTATCATTTACCAAGGGTACTTCATTGAGATGGAGATGATATGGGCTACGTGGCAAGTTACTACCTGATAAATGTTCAGCTGCATAGACCCCAAAATTAAAATGGCACGGCAGGACAAGAAACTGGTGGTTGCTACTGTTAGCTTTTCACAAAGCTTTACAGCATTTTGACTTCTTTTCTCTCACAGCTGAAGATGCAATGCTTGCAGTAGTTCTTCCCCTTCTAGCCCTTCTAGGTGCCACCACGGACAGCGAAATTTAAAAGCCAAGAAGTGCCCAGGGAGGGCTTCAGGGGAAGAAGAGTAGAGAAGCAGTAGGAGGGTGTGAGTAGGTCTGAGGGAGCAAAAGGAAACAAATCCAGGATGACTACAGGTAATAATTTACCTAGTGGTAAGCTTACCAGAGTGTGCTTGTAAGAACTTAGTAAATAAGTGTTCAGCTGTATTTGCTTGCCAAGAGGAATGTTGAAATACACTACTTTCCCACTTCTTGGGTGATTATAGGCAACTATAAATGGTAACTTACTTGGATGTGAATCCAATCACTTGATAAGCCTGTCATCCAAGTAGAGAGGTTATTTAAATAAATAAATAAATAAATAAATAAATAGATAGGTTGTAAAATTCCCCTTGCACCTTGGGAGGATGCTACAGAGAATCAGTTTACCATAGGAGGACAGGGAGAGTGTGATAAAGTACCACTTTTGCATTCACCCACTGAGATAATGGAAGAATGGGTGCTGGAGGGAGGAAGTTAAGGACTGCCTTCAAATTCCTACTAAGTCCTCCAACAGTGGGGGTGTAACCTCAGTTGGAAAAAGTACTCTGGGCCACAGCAAATTTCTGGGAGCTCAGGATAAATGCTTGGCCCAGGCCTATTCCCAAACTGTAAACCTGATCCTTAAGGGGGCATGTGACCTTATCCAGAACAAGCCTGTTCCATTTTAATCTCAGCATCCATCACCATTTACCATCATTATCTCTATTTTCTTTGGATTGAGTTTCGGTTTAGTTTCCCTAATCCAGTTCATCACTGACTGCAAGCACTGACTCAGGGTGCTCAGCTGGATTTATATATATATATATATTAAAAGTATTTATATCTCACCCTCCCACAAACCATCAGAGCAGTGTAGAGCATCATTACAACAATTAAAAGCAACAGAAAGCCATCATGAAAATGGCTGGCTCCTCAAAGGATATTTTAGACAACCTGAAGGGTTCTGAAGGAAAGGATAAACAGGGGTGGATGTCACCCATATACTGATGTCATCATATTCCATAGTCTTAAGTCATATCCACACTGAACACTCAAAGCACTCTTATACCACTTTAACAGTCATGGCTTTCTCCCAAAGAATCCCAGAGACTGTAGTTTGTTAAGGGTGCTGAGAGCTGTGGGACTTCACTGCTGCTTAAGGGTGCATACATACGTATGCATGTGAGAGACAGACGCACTTCATGTATTTGCTCCAGGACACATCAGTGTTTACCCACAATAATTATAATATTTGGAGCTGCCCTAAGGATTCGCCTTATATGGGGCTGTAAATTAGATGTGAATACATAATCCATTCAGACATAATTCAACCATGCTGACCTTTTAGCTACCATTCTAAGGCTTGTGTCGGAACAGTTGAAGTTGCATCTGAGCAAGGGGACTCAGGTAGCTCCACACACCAGAATCTATGATCAAGTACAAAATAACCCCTCTTCAGCACCACAAATCCAACTCAATGGTGTAACGTTGGAAAATGTCTATCACTTCTCCTACCTTTCCACAAAGGCCAACATTGCTGCCAAAATCCAGCATCACCTGAGCTCTGCGAGTGCGGCTTTCTCCTGACTGAAGTGCAGAGTGTTTGAGGACTGGGACATTTGCAGGGAAACCAAAATGCTTGTTTACAAAGCTATTGTACTACCAAGCTTACTATATGCTTGTGAAACGTGGACCACTTATAAATGCCATCTCCAACTCCTCGAAAGATTTCATCAATGGTGTCTCCGAAAATTTTTACATATCACTTGGGAAGACAGGCGAACTAATATCACCAGTGCTGAAGCAATGATTCTTCAACATCAACTTTGTTGGACTGGTCATGTTGTGCAGATGCCTGATGATCGTCTTCCAAAGCAACTACTCTATTCTGAACTTAAAAATGGAAAGCATAATGCTGGTGGTCAACAAAAGAGGTTTAAAGACTGTCTCAAGGCAAATCTTAAAAAATGTAGTATAAACACAGACAACTGGGAAACACTGGCCTGCGAGCGCTCCAGTTGGAGAACAGCCTTTACCAAAGGTGTCATGGGCTTCAAAGACACTCAAACTCAGGACACAAGGGAGAAACATGCTAAGAGGAAGGCATGCTTGGCAAATCCACACCATGATCAACTCCCGCCCAGAAACTATTGTCTCCACTGTGGAAGGATGTGTGGATCCAGAATTGGCCTCAACAGTCACTTATGGACTCATTGTTAAAACTGTGTTTATGGAAGATAATCTTACTTGGCTATGAGTGATTGTCAAAGAAGAAGAAGACTGAAATTGTAAGCAAAGGATGTTTGTTCCTTAAGACATCACAGTGAGATAGCTTAAGCAGGCATCGTTCTGCTCTGGTAGGCAGTGCTTCTGATGGACACACAGGAAATGCCAGCATGAATAATGAGAGAATAATGTCCCCATTACAAAGTTTCCTAACATCCCCTGCGGTTGAGGGTCAGTGATACACTTTAATTCAGACCCACTTACTGCAAATTTGTGTTATTACTCTCTTTTAAAAATTGGATCTTTTCTGTTGAACCCCTAGGTTTTATTTCTCAACTGTGCCATTGACTCACTGTAAAACTAGCAGTCATAAAACCTTCACCGGAGGTGCGGTGAAATTTAGCTCTGGTCTATAATCTGCTTGAACACCCTCTGGTAAAAGTCTAGGCAGAAAGACTATTGTTCTACCAGATGTTCTGGATTCTTTCAGTTATGGGGAGGGCTAGGAAAGGATGCAAAGGTGTCCCTGAATTTGTTCTACCCCCATGAAGCTAAATAATTTATATTGGTGTAGTGTGGTATCACCACACTTCTTGAAGCATAGCGGAAGGTGAAGCCTTTGGAGAAGCAACAGCTCTTATGAATCATGATGGAGCCATGTGATGGAGCTTTGGTTTTCTTACATTATGTATCTATTGTTTATATAGTGCCATCAATGTGCACAAGGCTTTACAGAGCAAGAACTGACCCTTCTGTAAGGAGGTTACAATCTAGATCAGAAGTGGGGAAAGTGCTACCCTCCAGATGTTGCTGGACTCCAGCTCCCATCAGCCCCAACCAGCCTGGCCAATGGTCATGGATGATGGGAGTTATAGTCCAGCAACATCTAGAGGGCCACACCTTCCCCTGCCAGGCATTGTCTTTGAACTTCTTAGGCCACCCTTCTTCAACTGCTGTAGGGACAAGAAGTGAGTCCTGCTTATTGCAGCTGGCAAGAGGGGAATGTTGAAGATGGGATTTTGGAGGAGAAGCAGCTGTTTCATCCTCATGATGTGGTTGCCAGGTTATTAAAGAGACAGCATGAGTTCTGGCTGATGACCTGGAAATCCTATGCGTGTATGACCCTCTCTGGGTGTGGTTCCCTTCATAGCTCAGTGAGAACTAGTTTGAACCTTAGTCTTGCCTGGGTAAGAAGTCCTAGCTGCCATGTTGAGTTTCTTTTCTGTTGTTCATAAATATTGAATTTCTCTTGACTCCTCTGCTGCCTCCTAGGGCAGACTCACTGTGAGGTTTTCTCACACAGGGAGTACACTTCCCAAACCCATGGGATACCACAAGAACATCTTAAATTCACTTCTGGTTGTTGTACTGGATCCAAGGCTGCAATCCTGTGCACATGTACCTGGGAGTAAGCCCTACTGAATACCATGGGACTTAGCAAACATGCCTAGGATGGCTTCTTGAGCTGTTAAGGAACTGCAAACCCAGAGAAGCTGGAAAGTTGACCTGGAGGGTTTTAAATCAGCAGCTTGCTAATTGCACAAGTCCGGAGCTGCAGAGTGCTAAGGGCCTTGGAAATCACTTCCATTGCTTGGCTGTCATGCCAAGACGTATGTCTAAGCACCCCTCCAATCTGAAAGTTATTAAGGAACAATAAGGCCACAAGTCTTGACTGTACCACCATCCTTGTTAGGCTCCGCTCTTTTGCTTCTTCCCAAGAGGAAGTACTTAATAAGAATAAGAATATCCTGAAAGAGTAACCCACGGCAGTGTAATTAAAAAAGCTTTCCTCGGCTCACTTTGAAGGAGGGGAGGGGGAAAAAAATGAAAGCTGGGGGGTGGGTAGGATTAAAATCAGACAGGAAATTCCACTAGAACAAGTTGGCTGCTGTCCTAATAATACAGGCCCCTGCCAATTCCTCCAGAAAGCAATTGGAGGGGTGTTGCGGGAGGCCCTCTAGACTAGCTCAGATCTGAAAACATATTGTGAGCTTGACTGCTGAGGCAATTCTAAAAGAGAGAAGGGAGACACAATCGAATAAAAGGAAGTTTGCTTTGCTGGGAAGTCACTGTTATATAATGTGGCCATTGTGTAAAGAGAGGTTGCTGTCTTTTAGTGTAGAAAGCTAGTGTGGAAGACTATTGAACTTAAAGAACCAGATGGAATCCAGGGCTCATTCGTCCAACAGCTGCTTCGAAATAATAAGAAAGAAGTTCCAACTGGCTAGCAAAACTCCTGGAGTGAACCAAGGTAGAAGAGAAGATGAAAAGGGAAGGCAGGTGGTTGTCAAAAACACGCAAATGTTTGTGGAGGTTTAAGAGTGTGTGCTGGATAATGGGGGAAGTAGATCAAATCCCTTAATTGAAGAATCAAAAATATTGAAGGAAGAAGATTGATTTTATCCTCCCCAAAAAGAAAAAGAATAAAAAAGAAAGCGCTTCTTTCTTTTTCTTTTTTGTTTCCATCAGAGTTTGTAAAATCACTTTATATAGATTTACTATCAACCTTTTTTTTTGTTCACAGAATGGGTTGTTGTGGCAACATAAAATAGCTTGAATCTGTACTTTTAAAGCAGCCCTTCCTGAATTTAGGTTGACAGGAAAGGTTTCCATATGGAGTATTTCTGTGTGTGTGTGGGGGGTGCAATGTGAGAGGTAATATCTGCAATATAATATTTATATTTCCTCATGTTTTAAACTATCAAAACAAAGAGCCCCACTCTGTCCTCTACCATCGCAAGCATACAGCATCAAAACACAATTGGCCACCAGACAGGCAGAAGACATGTGCTATCATGGTTGGTGCTGCTTCTGAACATATTATTACATTCAATAAATATTGATCAAACATTAAGCTTATCAGGTCATAAGGCCAGTTTAAATGACCATTGGTATCTACCCATCACAACTGGTGATTCTTTAGAGCGCCATCTTATGGCACAGATCTGTATGGAACCTGATGAATGTTCCATACTTTGTTCCATTGTGTACATTCAATAAGCAAAATGAATTGTTTCACAGCACCATCCTCAATAGGTAGGTGAAGTGCAATTCTGGGGTCCCAGAATTACAAACATTTTGTGTGAGGCCTTAGTGCTTGCATTTCTGGCAGATGCTTCTAGGTCCATATTCACACCATATATTTAGAGCACTGCCACACCTCTTTACAGTGAAGGCGTCCTCTGAAGAATTCTGGATGTTGTAGTTATATGTGTTGAGAGTTGTTTTGAAACCCTCACAGTGCTACAGTTTCCAGAGTTGTTTAACAATGAATCCTTCTTCACGGGGAACTCTGGGACTTGTAGCTCTGCGAGGCAATAAGGGTTATAACAGTGCCTTAATGTACTGTATGAATATGGCCCAGATCAGCGGTACTGTTGAAATAAAACAACAACTGCTCAGTGAAGTCCAAAGGATCAAGGCCTTAACTGGCAGTCTCCTGGGGTTGCACAGCCAAGTGTTTTTCATGGTGGAAGCTGCATTCCTGGAATCCACTTGCAAATGGGCTGCATGTATGGATCAAAGCAAGAGTCGCACCTAGTCTGCATCCTGCAATGGGCCTCTTCAGATGGGCTAAGCCACAATCCCCTTCTTATTCTCATTTTGGTTGAAATCAATGACCTGCTTATAAAGGATTTAGCATGGCTTTTACAGTGGAGAAGCATGGGCAGCCAAGGAATACATTCTTGCAGAGATGCCCTAGAGCCAAGCATAACTTAATGAATAGAGGAGTGTAGAAATTTCACTCATTACCATGACTGGCTCACCCACTTTGAGGGCACCTTTTCAAACATTCCCTGCAAACTCCCCATTTTTGCCAGTACAGCCATTTGTCAATGCAATTTGTCAATGCAGGGAAATCATTCCACACTTCCTTGCAGAGCCACTGGTAAAACAGAAGAAAATACTTACCGGGCTGTTTCATGGACAAAATGACTGGAGTACAACCTGTGGCCTTCTCAGTAATGTTGGATTCTAACTTCCATTAGCCTCAGCCAGCATGGACAATGGCCAGGAATGATGGGAGTTATAGTCCAAAATCGTCTACCCTTGTAGTGGCACAGCTCTAGGAGTTCTGGGGTGTGATGGGTTTTTTGGACCCATGCCAGAAAAAAGATTGAAAACATATTATTCTACCGTGTCAGCAATCCACATGTAGAGATGGGCAGGGATAGTTTAACTATTCAGGTTCAATATGTGATGCATCCTACCATCAAATCCTTATAGAACTCCTGAGATGTGTTACAGCTGGGGAGGTCTCATTGGCAGTAGTGTTGCTTCCACATGATAGGCCTCAGCCCAAAGTTACTCTACTCCCTGCAGCCAGTATGGTGCCTTCAGGTACTATAGGTTTCAACACCCATTAGCCCCAGTCAGCAAGGCGGACAGTCAGGGATGATAGGAGTTGTAGTGCAGTCAACATCTGGAACCCTGTTGGCTACCACTCTTATATAAGGCACCACTTGTTTCTTTTTGGCTGCTGTTTCTTTTTAATATTTATACACAGCTGCTGTTGAGAGCTTTGGAATTCACCCCTGAGTGTTGTCAGTAATTGGAATGTTCAGACTCCCTAAGATTCTGACGTTTCACCAGATTTTTCCTTTATGTCTTAAACGTCTTTAAATCTATGTCTTGTTTGAAAAGCAAACTGAGGATGCTAAATTCCACAGGGCCATGTATTACATTTTATATTTCCATGGTGCATTTTATATTTCCATGGTGCAATTGTAGACATGTGGAATAAATTGATCCTTGTGCAGATGCCCTCTTTGTTTGCAAGGCCTGACTCTATAAAGTGCCAAGATCACCTGGAATGAGGTCTGCATTATAACGACCACAAGACAATGTCAAACCGAATGCCACAGAATACTACTTACAGCGCGGATAGGTTGTAGCTCTTTTCAGCTAGGGAATCACACCAGTGTTTGCCTAGAGCTGAAACAATCTGAACTGAACCAAAAGAAAAACATACTGACTCCCTGTATATTAAAAGTAAATGGTCCAGTTCTTTAGGTCTATGAAGGCATTTCACTCATTACCATCGATGAATCTATGAAGGAATTCACACACTCTGTGTCAATGGCACAACTTCAAGCAAGGTAGGATTTCAAGCATGTTTTCTCATCTTCTTTCATACTAAAGAAAATATAAAAGAGGTTTCTACTGTAGGAGAACATATGAAGGCCAACGTATATAGCAGAAACTTTGATTTGAGTTTGTTTTGGTATCATTTACTAGACTTGGTCTATATGCTGTAGTCATACAAAAAGCAAACTTACTTGTGTGGTTTGGCATATAGATATTACAAGTCCTAGAACCACTTTTGAAGTCAAATATGTCATGGAAGATGGAGAAAAAATTTATAATTCATGCTCATAATATCATTATCAATGGAAGGAATCCATTCTGTTCTGAATAACTGACAAGACGCTTGTTGTCTGTTTCTAGGGCAATTGGATCCCTAATACCTCAGTGAAGATCCTGCCACTCTGGCTGGCTGCTAAGGAACACCTCCACCCACTGCTGCCTTGGCTAGTTGACTATTGCCAAGAATGGAATCAACCTTTAAGTTACACATGGAATGATCTCTGCTATTGCTTATCTATAAACCTATTGCTTATATATATATAAACTTATAAACTTAAGTTTATAAAGTTTACCAAAAAAAAAGAAAAAAGAGAGAAAACTTTACTGTTGCATCAAGCAAGGTCCATTGGTCAATGGGAGAAGCCATCTCCCAGTCCCAAGAATGTCCCTGGGAACAATGTTAGACAAAGAAGTGACATCATCCCCCTGGGCAATCTGTCCCAAATTGCAAAGGGAATGCCACCATTCAAAGCAGCGGCGTAAGAGTGTTTGTGTGTGTGTGTGTGTGTGTGTGTGTGTGTGTGTATGCAACCCAACCTTTGTCCAGCTTAATAGGAGCACATGAAAGGTAAGAGCATATAAGGGGCATAGTTCAGTGAAAGAGCATCTGTTTTGTGGGCAAAGTACCCCAGTTTCAATCTCCAGGTAAGGCTGGGAGAGAATCTTGTCTAAAATCCAGGACAGCCACTGCCATACAGAGTGAGACAAACCCATAGGGTATATGACAGTTTCCCGTGTTATTGATACAATAAGAACAGCTCTGCTGGTTCAGATCAAGGCTCACCTAGTCCACAATCCTATTTCCACCAGTAGCCAAACAGATCCTTTCAGAAAGCCCAAAGCAGAACATGAAAGCAACAGTGCCTTTGCCCCCGCTCCCTACAATATTGTTTGCTGATCTCCCCTGGTATTCAAAGCTGCAATGGCTCTGCACATCATGACACCCCAAAGCTATTATAGCTAAGAGCTGTTAACAGACCATAAATGTTGAAGGGGCATAATTAATAAAAATTCAAAGGTGCAATAGATATAATACAGCATTTCCCAACAGATGGGAATTGGAGTTCAAAACATCTGGAGGGCACCAGGTTGGGAAAGGCTGATATCATATTCAGAGAGTTGCATGGGGCAATAGGATTTTTGGCATCCAGTTTTCCCTATGCACCACATCACTGACTCACATGTCCTGCTGTACTCAATAGAAAGGGCACGAGATTGGGCCTGGGATCACCCCACATAGGGAACCATTTCATTTTGCTGAAGCCACATGGTAAAGGCCATGTTGTTTCTCCCTACCACCCCACCCCCAGGAAGTACATGCAAATCTTAAGAACAGGGAGTTGTGGCCATTTTATAATGAGCATAAGACAGCCAGGATGGTCTTGGCGTAGAGGAGAGAATGAGGGAGTTATCAGTTGCACCCAGCTGTGGTTTTGGTGCTAGCTAATCACCCCCATGTATCATCCTGCCTTGGTAAGTAAATGTTCTGACTGGTATTAAAAATGGGCCTGGTGCCTTTTACAGCACATCCTCCTTGCAGCTCATGCAAAGTGCTGGTTGTTAGCATGCTGCCTGTGCAATGCAATTAGGGTGCTTAAGACTGCAAGGGGTCTTGAGAAGGTCCCGAAGAGTGATTGCAGTTCAGAATAATCACCCACCTGGTTGGGCGTTGATTTATGGCCTGCTCTGTTAATAGCCGTGCTTAACACAGGAGTTTGCTGAGATTAAGTAATTGCCTTAAACAAAAAAAAAATTATTATCTTTAAGTCTTTTGCTGATGAATGAATGGGTGCTGGAGAAATCATGTAATAGATCATCTGAGATTTCTCTCCCATCATGCACACACACACACACACAACAAAAACATTGTTGGAATGAGGTTTTAAAAACATGATAGAGTTAATTGCAAAAGGAGGCATATATTTCTTGAACAGCTAGTGGCAGCACAAACTGTTGCTTCTATTGTTACTATGGTTCCATATACTTTGCAAGCACTTTGTTGCGATTGAAACAGGGATAGAGAACCTGTGGCCCTCCACTTCCCATCAGCCCAAGCAAGCATGGCCAAGGATCAAGGATGGAGGAGTCCAGGAACATCAGGAAGGCCACAAATTCCCCACTTCTGAACTATGGTCAATTTGTGTTTCATATACGTGTATCATCACTTGTTGATACCATTTCGTGACATGCAGCTGACAACGGTGCAAAACACGCTGTGCAAAAATCACCTGCTAGATTCCTTTGTGAACGATATCGTTCCAGAAAACAAGCACAAAATTCTCTCTGCTTGTTGAAAATTAGCACATCAGGGTCACCTTTCTCCTAATGTTCCAGTTTTCTTAAGGAGCTTTGAAAACTGAAGAGCTATGAGAAATGAGTTTTGCAGTATGTGCACTCTAGGAAGGACTCCACCACGTGATTCTGCTGAGTGCGTAGCGCAGATCTGACTGTATGAACTGTCTCAAGGCACATCCACAGTTCCTTTTGTGCTGCGTTTTTAGGCACAGGCCTGGGCTTTCCAGGTCTGAGTCCAAGTGGGTTTGTTTGTTTATGTCCTAGCGCTTTCCCTGGAAAAACCCACATTTTACCGTTGAATCAGAGCAAACAGCAATTGGATTTTCTGCAGGTTGCAGTTTGCTTCAATTCAGTGGTGAAAGGCAGGTTTTCCCAGCATAAATGCTGGAAAAAACAACAGCAGCAACAACAACACTACTCAGAACTTGGAAAGCCCAGACCTATGCCTAAAAAGTGTGGAGAAAAAGTAAGAGTGGATGAACCCTCTGTTGAAAGGACTCATGTCTGAGATGATGTAAGGTGGAAATAGAGCTCCGTCTGGTACATTCAAAGAGTGGGGGGAGGTTCACACATTCAAGACATCTCCTGGTTGTCATCTGATGTTGCGTGTTTGGTTCAGTTTTAGTTTTTGTAGCTATGGCAAATGAATGAACCTCAGCAGCCCAGGCTGCCATCTCCTTCCACGTTGCCTCTCCAACCTTTACTAACTCCCCCTCCCGTCACACAGGCATACGTATACAATCCCATCTGCAATTTCTCACAGACTTCCACTTGTTTTCTCCTAAATGGCAACTTGAACAACACTTTTTAAAAAAAGAGATGCCTGGGAACTGTGCTGGAATCCACACACAACAGGCTGGATAGAGATCACATTACTTGGGCCACTGTAGAAGTTTGTGACTCCCTGCTGGTTTATTTATTTTGCCAAGTGCTAAATTCATATGCAAAAGGTTCAGTGATTGAAACCCTCTTTGAAAGGACTAATAAAGAAAGTCACAGAGAGCAGGAGCATATCAACTTAGCAAGTTTGTCGGTCCCCCCCCCTCCCTTCTGCTCCCCGCAAAAAGCTGAATTCCTGTAGCACTAATGCAGAAGGTGGTCTATTAGTTACAAATTGATCAATGTACAGAGATAGAAAAATGTCCTTTGTTATCCGTTTTTGCATGCAGAGCAAGAGTATTCCCGAAAGATGGAATCTACTGCACAGGCAAAGTCTGGAGAACCCTCTCTTCCAAACTGGACTACAAATGCCAGTTGGGGTTGCTTCAGCACAGTTCAAAAGCTGGTCATGCAACTTAGTCCTGAAGTAAACCAAGCTTTTATTCTAAGGCTGTATACACACAATACGTATAAAGTACATCCCCCTACCAAAGAAACCTGAGAACTGTAGCTTGTTAAGGGTGCTGGGAATTGTAGCTCTGTGAGGATTCCCAAGATTCGTGTGCGTGCGTGTGTCTCTCTGTGTGTGTGTCTGTGTCTGAAATGTATGGTGTGTATGCAGCCAAATACTGACATGCAAAATCACTTTATTGGCATTTGCCACTAGGCTGCTGTAACACATGCTCATATTACCCCTCAGCATATGCATAATATGGCAGAGGATAGTGCATGCTGAAGTTTTTAAGTGAAAGAATGTGTTCCGTGAAAGATTAGACAATTCTGAGAGCAGCCAACAAGGCCTGCAAGAGATTTATAAGAAGACTAGACTATTAAGTCAATTAAGAGCCTTGCTGACCTGGGTCAATTTTCCTACGACCCTCACAGCTACAGTTGCACAATATTTTATCTGTTTAACCCTTTGATTTATGTTCTACTAAAAAACTCAGCCCACAGGCCCTGAAAAGGTCCTACTGAGTTTCACAGCGGCCTTACCTGGCTCATTAATGTCTTCAGTTGTGCTGTTACAAGCTGACTGGCACAGCCTGTGTCTGCAGTTGATGCTGATCTGTTTGGAATTAGCCATTCTTTCAATTTCTCACAGTGCCTCTGGCCAAGTGTTGCTCTGGCCATTGTGAAAAAGAGTGTGGTCTGCTGTCAGAGCAGCCATGTAAGCTCACCTAGTGACAGAGGAGAGGGTTCATCAGAAGACAGAGCCCCCCCCCCTCAAATCTGGATTGGGGTACATTTCTCAGGTATCAACCCAGAGATTGTGCCTATCTCTTTAACAGGGAGGGGGCAGAATACAACCCCTGAAACAAAAATCCTGTTAGAGCCATCACGTCAGAAGAGCCACTAACCTATTGTTCTTATCCATTTATTACATTTGTATCCCACCTTTGTTTCCAAAGAAAGCAGCCATGGCTGCATAGGTGGTCTTCCAACCAGCCCCTACCCAGAACAAGACTTGCTTAGTTACTACATCAAGTGGTATCAGGCTGCTGGGGAGAAATGCAACCTGCTTTCAAGGTTGCCTGAATTGGTAGGGATATTTTGTTCCCATGAGAAAACTGCTGAAACTGTTTTCTGCGGCATATGACTCACGAATATTATTCTTTGTAAGGTGGATGTAATCTTTGGTGCCATGAGGCTAGACACCTAAGAGCCCCTTCTGAGGGAGGGAAGCAGGTTGGCACTTGTAGAGATGGATTGCTTTCCTGTCACTGAGATGTGATCAGATATACAAAATCTCTCTCAGGACTAATGTTTATGTGTGTGTGTGTGTGTCAATGTCAATGTTTACCCTACCAGAACCACATGCCCTCATAACGCATCAATAGAGTAGTCAGTTATGCATTGCCAAAGAAGAAGCCAAAAGAGGGCACAGATTTTCAGAAGATGGATGTATGGAAGTGAGAGCTGGACCATAAAGAAGGCTGATCGCCGAAGAATTGATGCTTTTGAATTATGGTGCTGGAGGAGACTCTTGAGAGTCCCATGGACTGCAAGAAGATCAAACCTATCCATTCTGAAGGAAATCAGCCCTGAATGCTCATTTGAACGACAGATCCTGAAGCTGAGGCTCCAATACTTTGGCCACCTCAGGAGAAGAGAAGACTCCCTGGAAAAGACCCTGATGTTGGGAAAGATTGAGGGCACAAGAAGAAGGGGACACACAGCTTGTAGGAACTCTAGTTAAGCAATTTTTTTTAATGTGCATACCATTGCCTTTAAAGTATGGATGGGGGAGCTGTGGCCCTCCAGATGTTGTTGGACTCCAACTCCCATCAGACCCAGCCAACATGGCCAATAATCAGGGATGATTGGTGCTGTAAACCAACTTCATTTGAATGCGCCCAAGTTCCCTATCCCTGAAAACAATCCATACCACGAAGCAGCAGAACTCTTCACTGGAAATAGGGAGACTAGGTGAATTACCCTGAACTGCAGGCGAAGAAGATTATCTGTTAATGGGGATTAGATACTTTATACTAAATAGGGCTAGTGGAGAGAGAGAGAGAGAGAGAGAGAGAGAGAGAGAGAGAGAGAGAGAGAGAGAGAGAGAGAGAGAGAGATATTATTTGTGCCGTTATTGTCTCAAAGTTCCTAAAGAGAAAATGAGGCTTGGGTCGCATTTGCTCAGCCCAACTGCAAGGAGTCTATTAAGCAATTA
The DNA here is from genome assembly GCF_964234715.1 of Podarcis melisellensis. Lineage (NCBI taxonomy): Eukaryota > Metazoa > Chordata > Lepidosauria > Squamata > Lacertidae > Podarcis > Podarcis melisellensis. Next base: position 89,475,787 of record NC_138528.1, on the reverse strand, counting down.
TAGGGCTATGCTTTGAAGAATGTGTGGTTGCTTGTTTCGTCAGCATCCTAAAAAACAACTCCCAGATTCTTCCATCTTGCATCCTTTTGTAAACTTATAAACATCCACCCTTTTTTAAAGAAACAAACAAACATCCCATCGTCTTGGGCTGGGAGTTTGTTGCAACCAACATCACACATTTTGCCAGAAACCTTTTGACACCAAAGAGGCTTTTATGAGCTGAGTGCACACAGCACATTTCCTCACTTCCCAGCTCGGGCTCACAAAAAACTCCCCCCCCCAAACCCCCTATCTTCAGTTGTAACTGATAACGCCTCCTATCCTAGCACAGCTTGGTACCAAGCCCAGCCACAGACAGCAGATGATTCATGCAGCTCCTTCACCACATTCTCTGATATGCAGCTGAGGCTTCTCCTTGGGCCTTGACTCTTAGGGTGGATACAAATGCTCCCCCCCCTCTTTTTTAGCGTGGAGAGCGGGGTTTGAACCATGCAAAACCACATTCACCAAGTTAGGTCTGGAATGAGTTTGTTTGATCAGGCTAACAGCAAGCAGTTGGGATTTGTTGAGTGTACGTAAAGCAAAACACCAGACAAATCCTTTTAAGAATGTGTATACTACCATAGGAATTTGAGACCACTGATCTAATTGGCACAGTATCCTATCTTATTGATGATCCAGCCTCTGTTCCCAAATTCTGACAATCTCAAGAGGTATTGTTGTACAAAGGATAAGGCTGTGAATGGCTACTAGCCATGATGGCTGTGTTCTGCTTCCATATTCTGAACACCAGTTGCTAGAAACCAGGGGAAGGGAGAGGGCTCTTGTTTTCAGCTCCTGCTTGCAGATTTCCTATAGGGATCTGGATGGCCATTGTGAAAGCAAGATGCTGGATTAGATGGGGCACTGGCAGGCTTTTTTTATATTCTTATTTCATGAGTACCCTGTATACCATTTGTTTTATTACTATTTGTTTTATTGCATGGATATCCCACCTCTCTTCCACAATGGGATTCAAGGTAGCTTTTTAGAATCATAGCACATTGACATTTAGACTGCAGGTCTGTGAAAACTGCTTTGCTTTTTTCACTAGATCCCTGAGGATATGCAACAATCAAAGGCAGGTGCAAAATAGTGGCTCAGGGAACACAGAATTAAGGAACACATGCTCAGCCTGCACACTGGCGTTGCCTAGTTGAAGTCTGCACTGGCCTCCACCACGTCTGCAGACATTGCAGGACTAGTGTGGTCTGGCACAAGGTCATACCAGCCTATGCAACATCAGGAGATGCTGTGCAGACTGGCGTGGCCTAGCAGAAGGCTACACTGACCTGCACAACACCGGAAGACACAACAGGGACTGGCAGTGCCTGGTGTGAGGCTGTGTTGGCCTGTTCGGCATTGTGAGACGTTGCGCTGGCTTGCTGCTCCTCTTCCTCTGGCACTGCAGACATTTTGGGAGGGCAATTTAGGTCACACACACACACCGTGACGGATGAAAGAAAAAGAGTGGCAACGTGTGGGGTTTCCCTTCTATTTTTTTGGTCCTGTGCTCTGGTGTGAGCCCAGAGATTGACGCCAAAGTGCAGAATAAAAAAATGCTCGTCTTTTGGTCCTGCGCTCCATCACAGTGAGAGCATGGGAACCAAAATGGCACATCCAGGATTGGGATCAGTAGCCATGGCAGCTTCTGTGTCAATCCATGATGTCCCACTTAAATTGGGGCACTTGGAAGGTATCTATTTGCCAGCTGTAGCTCCTGCTTGAATTAAACAGAAAACGTTCTCCATATTTCGCTTTTTATCACAAGTTATCAGGAATCCATAACCTTGATCTGAGTTAAGGTACCTTTGGTTTGTCCTACTCCATGATCTTTCATAATAAATGATATCCAAGTTTAAAGAATGTTCCCATCAACAATAGAAGCACCAAAGGGTCCACAGGCATAGCCAGAATTTTTTTGGGGGGCAGGCTTTACGTTAGGGGGCAAGAACCGAGTTATCTGTGACTCGGTTGTTTAGTTAGTTAAGTATTTTTCTTTATTGACATGATGGGGGGGGCTGGCCCCCTCTGGCTACACCCACAAAAGGGTCCTTTCCCTCAAGAAAAAAGATGGCATTTTCCTGTAAAGACAGATTAAGGGAATTCCATGCAAATTTAATGCACTTCACACAAAAAACCCCACTGAACCATGACAGACCTGTTTCCCCTTTGAAGGGATCTCACTGGAACAAAACACCAGTTTGAGAATGAATGAATGTAGCTTTGGCCATTCCCCCCCCCCTCTCCCCCAGTGGCAAAGTGTGTTGTTTTTTTTGGATCATGGATGTTGGACAGGCCCGTGGCTTCAGCATGAGTGTGTAGCCTACAAGCAAGCTGGCTAAACAAACCAAATGTGCTATCAGATCATGGAGGTTAACACTCACACACAATGCTACTGAAATCATGAATCTCAAAACAAACAACTGTTGTTTGTTCAGCCTGTGTGGAACCTCTTTGCTTGATGGAAGGAGAGGATTTCCTACTTCACTGTTGTCCCAACTGTTCTTAATCCAGCACAGAATGAATGAGAAGCAACATTCTGCCCGTTTATGTGGGATTCCCTCTCTGGGATTGCCATCGGAGATCTTTAACTTTCTGCATATAGGAAAGATGCTGCAAGCCCTATAGTTTTAGCCAACAGAAAAGCCTTGCATGAATTTCAGCAGTGAAATTTAACTGTCATCATAACGTCTGGGTCTGCATAATAAACTATGGATTGTAAAGGGGGGACACACCTCCAGGCTATTCCTATAAATCAAGGGTAGCTAAAATGGCAACTTCTTAATGATGCTGTACCACATTTCCCATCTTCCCAGACCACTGGCCATGCTGAGGGGAGCTGAGGGGAGTTAAAGTCCACCAATATTGGTTTGTATGGAATGTTTCAAAGTTGGGCACCCCTGCTATAATTTCTACTTAGCCTTAGTTAGGAAAAGATACAGTGGATATTGGAGTGAGGGGAATGTGTCTTATGTTCTGTTGTGGACCTGTAGGTGCTGTTACCCTATTCAAAACAGCAGGTTAACTCTTTAAACTGATTCCAAACTATGAGGAAATGTGACAAACCATTAAGCCTGTTGGAAGTCAAAGAACAGGATGAAAACGCTAGGCACTATTCTAGAAGGTGCACAGGACATTTAGTGAACCAGGCTGAAATATCCATCTTTTTTAGGGCTAGAAATAAAAATTGCAACCTTTTATGGAAATGTGGTAAAGCGAATTTAAGATTGAAACTAAGAAAAACTGAAAGTGAAATTGACAGATTGACCTAGCCCAAGTGCAGGCCCAGAATTCCATGTGTGTCCATATGGAGACCACCTGAGAAAAAGAACCTAAGTGATATGTGATGACCTAAGCAAAGCCATGAAGACACTGTCTGTAAATAAACAATGGACCTAAGATGACGTCAGGAACTGGTAACCTTTCCAAGAGATTTTGCTCATCTGCTTAACACACCTGAACAACAACCCCCTCCCATGTGTCTAATGCCCAGTTCTAATAGGGAACAACAGCTATGATTCGCAAAGGAGCACAAAGGAAAACATTTCATGTGACCCTCAAAACCCGGGGTCAAATGCAGCTCTCCAGTCATTGCTATCTGGTCCTCAGGACTCTGCCCAGGCTACACTCCTTGTTGACCCTGCACTGCACCCACCTCTTGTGATTTTGCCTGGAATGCATCCTCAAACTGTGATAATCCTTCTCACTTGCCTTGATGGAGGATGGAGAGCAGCGTGGGACTGGCCACACCTACTTTGGCCACACCCACCATTGGAATGTGGCCCCGGAAGGATGTCCATGATGGAATGTGGCCTCTGGGCTAAGAAAGGTTCCCCACTTCTGCCCTGTATCAACAAGATCACAAAAATCACATTGATCCTGAACCCCTCCATTGTATTTTTTTTTGGGGGGGGGACAAAGGGTTTTCCTCACCAAAAAAATACAAATTCATATGAAATGAACTTACAATAAACCTGATGTCGTAATGACATGTCGTGGATCCCCCCCATTTGTGGAATATTCTCCTCAGGGAGGCTTGTCTGATGCCTGCGTTGCAGATCTTTAGGCTCCAGGTAAAAACATTCCTTTTCTCCCAGGCCTTTGGCTAATCCACGGCCTTTTAAACTGTGGGGGGTATTGTTTTTGTTAGTTACTATGCTATGTATTTTTGTGTTTTTATATTGTGAACTGCCCTGTGAGGGCAGCATAGAAATTTAATTTTTAAAAAATGATGATAATGACTTGGCAGAATACAAGGCGGTGTGTGTGTGTGTGTGGGGTATTTGTCTACTAGATGACTTTGTGGTACAAGACATAGGGTAAGTAGTCAGCACTGCAGGGAATGGGAACAGTTCTGAAGCTCTATGGTTGTATAGATATTTAATTTTGACTCTCCCCTCCTTATTATGACAGCCATGTGCACTTGCAGAGGACATTTTCTTCAGCTCACTGTGCACGTTCATTACTAACACTGGACTCCTCTAGAACGTCTGGAGAGCAATAGTGGGGAACCTCCAAATGTTGTTGGGACTTCAACTCCCAGCAGCCTCAGCCAGCATCGGCAATGGTCAAGGATGATGGGAGTTGCAGTCCATTAACATATGGACAGCCAAAAGTTCCCCCATCACTGCTTCAAAGCATGCCAATAACCCAGGACCTTGACATACACAACTGAACAGTTTGTGAGTACAGCTGCTAACAATTTCATCTGAGAAATCAGCAGCAGGTGCAAGTCACAGCATTCTAGCCATCTTTTAACCATTTTATTATGGCCACTTCTTGTCTTCCATATCCCGCCTGCACCTGTGGGGCAGAAAAGGGCATAAAGGTTACTGCCCCTTTAAATATTTGCACTCAAATTACTGCAAACATTTCAAAAATGAAAGAAGTAGGGGACATGCGAAGTTTGCATTCCCCCAAAAAGATTCCATTCTACTTGGGTTTTGCAACCTGATATTTGCAGTCTGGTGACCTGACTCTGGTTTATGGGTTCAAAAAGTTAATCCAGTATGAACCTAAAATGTCTGAAATAGTATGGCCGTTTAGACTAGAAGGCATTTCTTACTTTCACCCACTGCCAAGTGCATTTCTTCCCTTTTTCAGATTCCCCCCCCCCCAAAAAAAAGCAATAGGGTGTGATGCTTTTGACTGTGGACCAAGATTGGGGAGACTCAGGTTCAAATCCTCACTTGGCCCCAATATTGTTTAGTCTAATCTACCTCATGGGGTTGCTGTGTAGGTCAGATGGGGGAGTGCAATGTATGTCTTGCCTGAGCTCCTTGAACTCCTTGGATGAGACATCTCCAGCCTGTGAAAATCTGCCCCTATTGAATTTCTTGCTGCAATACACTAGTGTGTGACATAGAGCCAATATGCTCAAAACAGAGGAATGGACAATTCTATTTTTTAAAAAATTAATGACTTGGATGAAGGAATCAAGGGGATGCTCATCAAATTTGCACCAAATTGGGAGGGGTAGCTAATGCTGCAAAAGACAGAATCGGGATTCAAAATGACCTTAACAGGTTGGAGAATTGGGTGCAAGCTAACAAAATGAATTTCAATAGAGGTTCTGCACCTAGGCAGGAAGAACCAGATGCACAAATATAAGATGGATGGGGGACACCTGGCTTACTAGTGGTACATGTGAAAAGGATCTAGGCATCTTAGTAGACCACAAGCTTAACATAGTCAACCGTGTGATGTAACAGCAAAAAAAGCTAGTGCTATTCTAGGCCTATTCTAGGCTACATCAACAGAAGGATGGTGTCCTGATCAAGGGAAGTAATAGTCCCTTTCTATTCTACCTTGGTTAGATCACACCTGGAATACTGTGTCCAGATCTGGGTGCCACAGTTTAAGAAGGACATGGACAAGCTGGAGGTGTGCAGAGGCGGGTGACCAAGATGATAAAGGGTCTAGAAATGAAGCCTTACGAGGAACAGTAGAAGAAGTAGGGTATGTTTAGCTTGAAAAAGAGGAAGCTGAGAGGAGATATGATAGCCATCTTCAAATATCTAAAGGGCTGTCACATGAAAGATGGTGCAAGCTAGTTTTCACCTGTTCTGGAGGGTAGGACCCAAAATGTTGACGCGGTGGAATAATCACAAAATGTATTATTTTGTAGGGTTTTTAATGGTGAATTTATGAATGAGAAGATATTGCCATTCATCCCTTTATGGAACCTTGGTCATATGCAGACAACCTGTTTATTGAACATTTGTCTTGATTATTTTGCAGAGAAGTTAGCCGACGTATATTTATCAAGCATTCGTTTTGTTTTGTTTTGTTTGGAAGGTTGTTGCCGAATGTTGCATCAAGCAAATGTTATCCCACATTTTTCAGCGCGTCTCCCATTCACTTTCCTGGTTGCAAAAGTTTAATATTTGGGGCAAGCGGGCTTCTTGTACAAAACTTCAAAAGCAATTGTTCAGCCTGAATTTCCTGGCATGTGATTGAATCTCACCTGAAAACAGCAACAGTCTGGAAATGGAGCTTGTTAGAAAACTAGTTTTAATGAGGTTGTGCAATAAATTGAGATCCTGCCACATTTCAAAACATTCACTGGACTTGCCATGTCAAAATTGGAAAGGAAATGTCCAAGTTGCTGTGAGCTCGTTACAAATTTCCTCATAAATTAGCTCAAGATGGCTGAGATCTAAACAGCTTTGCCACACTGGACGGAGACTGAATGCTGATGGGAGAACAGGCGCAGGGGCCCTCAAAGAAAAGGAGTTCCACAACTGAATGCAACTATAATAAAGTATTTCTGAGCATGTGCAGAGTGCATTTCTCTTATAATGGAACAATTCTAGTTACTGCCACCTTCAAATTTAAGACCAGAAGGTTAGTTTCTTTGGGCAAGTTTGATCCATGTTTCATACTTTCAAAGCACCAGGATGCTTGTTCTGGTGTTTGCTAAATGCCCTCACAGGTCTGCTATAATTCTCCTTCCTCAGATATATCAAGAAGCTCTCCTGAGCTATGATTACAGTTAATATTCAGAAAGCGAGTGGCGGAGACAGTTGTACGATTACAGAACTAACACGATGCCACGCTTTGGGGGAAGGGGCAAAGCAGCATGAGCTTCCTCTAATTGGCACAATTCCCTTCAAAATCACTATGCTGATGCAGCAGCCCTCTTAAAAATGAAATGTTTTTTTCTAAAATGCTGCTTTCTGTGTGGGAAGGCATGACTTTACAAGAAAAATAAGTGTGTGTGTGTCTGTGTGTGTGTGTGTGCGCACACCCCCACGAGAAAACCCTACATTTGACATGAAGCAGCGGTTTTTAGCAGTAACTCAACCATGCATATGGAAATCTATATAATCATAATTAAAGGGGACACGAAGGCGCTCAAGAGACTTTCACCTACTGGAAAGCAGTGCATCAATAGGGGCACAGAGGCCCAGCAAAAGAAACTCGAGTGTCCAAAACTCAGCGTGAAGCCAGCACAAAACAGCAGGGACAGCCAGTTTTCTTTTCAAGACTTCGCCCTGTCTTGCAAACAATGGCCCTATTGCAATCTCCTTCCCACCCCCCTACCCCCGGCCCTCCTGCCTTTCTCCAAGTGATTAACATGCAGGCCATGTTTAGAGAAGAATGGGAATTTATTCTTCAGTTAAGGCTCCAAAAGGTGTCATCGGGTCAGGTGGCTAATCGTTAAATCAAACCGCTGTCCTCCACACTTGAGCTTCTTTTTCGCCCAAGGCTGGGTTATTACTTGGGCGGCTTATGCAAAACTAACAACTTGACCAAAGGGAAAAATAGATTCCAGTTGCAGGGGAATTGGGGTGTGTGTGTATGTGAAGAAGACAGGAAAATTGGAGCAAACCATCAGGACCCAGGAGACACTAGCCCTTTTCCCCAGCATAGTTTTCTGAACTGTAGCAATTCAATATTTCTGTGGGTTGTTTTTAATCAGCAAGGCCATATTCTCAGCCTCTCCGACCTCCTTTAGCCTGTACTTGCTCCTGCTAATTCAGTTTCCCCCTCAAACTACATTGGCTAGCAAGTTCTCTTTTCTACAGGTGAAGTCAGGCATAAGAAATCTCTTATAATGTATCTGCCTCCCACAGAAACACAAGCTCTCGGGGCCTCCCTCAAGACGTATGTACAGAGGTTTGGGGAGAGAGGGAAGAACAAGCTTCTTAGCACAGGAGGGAAAAAAGGTTAATTGCAGGAAGGTGCACGCATTAGCTGTGGGCATGTGGAAGTTCTTTGTGGCAGCTGCAACAGGTAAATCGAGGCCCTTAATAGCAGGGTCAGCTCCAGGTTTAAAGGGGCACTGGGCAAAATGACCTCTGGTGAGCATCCTCCTCCTTTGTCTATGGCCCTTAATGGGCTTACGTGGTTGCAGTGGCAGCACTCCAAACAGCACTGGGCAGCTGGATCAAGCCACCTTTTATATTTCCCACAGTGTCCATGGGTGTTGCTGGGTAAGGGGCATTGCAGGAAGTGAAAAGGGTGACTAGATCCAACTGCCTTGGTGCTGCATGGGGCGCCTCTCTAGAAAAATGAATTGTCTGTTTTTAATAGTTTAGATTTAAAACTCTCACACACACATCCATACTAAAATAAAACAGATTTTTTTTTTTTAGTCCTCTTTATGATTTCTTGCTCATCCAGAACAATATGAAAGACATGGATTAAATCCTTCAAGGAATGTCACTGGGATATTGTTAGCCTTGATTTTTCTTCCTTTCTGATGAAAAAAGAAAAGAAAAGAAAAAAGGACTCACTTTTAATTAATGCCATTTTGTCAAGTATGCTTCATGTGTCTCCTCTGACAGGCAAAGTGTAATGCAGGGGCTTTAAAATCATTTAAAAACTCTGCCCTGCCTGCCCAAATCTGGCCTTTCTGGACCCAACACCAAGCACTAATTCTGATGAATTGAAAAGTGGATCTCTGAAAATCACCTGGAATTAGATTGGGGTTTTGACCACAACTACCCACAGGTGGGAAATGAAATTCACTGATTTCAAGTAAGTCTTCCAGTCCCTTTGCTGACTTGAGTAACTGTGCTATCCTAATCAATTAATAGATTTGCCCATTTTTGGACAAAGTAGTAAATAATCTCAGCTATGGGAAGCGGTTGCTGTGTCTCTGGCCACGTAAGAAAGATTGCCTGCGGTTCCACATCCTAGGAATCCAGAATGTACAAGCTGGATCAGAAAATAGATATTTCCCGTATCCTTTAGTCTGATCATGAATACTGTAAAACTCAAAATGCTGAGACTAGTTTAATCTGATAAATATATTTGTCTTCAAAACTGAATGCTGAAGAATTCTGTTAAAAAAAAAAATCTCTTTGTAATTATATTTTGAAGGAAACGATAGGTGAGAGGGACTTACAGGACAAAATATTTTTCAGCTCAGCTCAGCTCATCTCTCTCTCTCTCTCTCTCTCTCTCTCTCTCTCTCTCTCTCTCTCTCTCTCTCTCACACACACACACACACACACTTAAGATACTGCTTCTTCATCCACAGTCTAGCTGCAAGTTCAAATGGAAAATGTGACAGTTTGCTAAAAGGCCCTGAAAGGTTAGGTGCAGAGAGTGTCTGGATACTTTTGAGCCTGACGGAGGGCATGGTCTGAGGGAAAATTACAGCAAACTAAAAAAAGGAGAAAAAACAACAACTGTAGAAGTTTGACCACAGCCCTGACCTCTGATTGAAAACGCCTCCTTGCGAACTCAGCCACAGGCAGGCAGCCATGATTTAAAACAACTTTTCAAATTCCTCCTGCCATATGGAAGGAGAGCTATTCTCCACAGCTGGTACCCTCCTCAGAGATATAAAACATTAAAAAAGCAAAAGCAAGCACATGTATGATAGCCAAGGTACATACACCGCAGCCACCACCTCAGAATTTATTCAACATGTGCTTAGACCTTGGCAGGGCTGATACAATGCGGAATGGTTTTTACGGTGCCCCCAAATATTTCATGCCAAATGCCCACAAAGTCACATAAATGCCGGAGTATTTGCTGAAGACCGTTAGGAATAGGAAAGAGGTAGCCTCTCTGTTGCTGGGCTAAGAAACACTGCTAGCATCTAAAAGAGCTATGTCTGATGAAGAGTTTTCGGTCTCTCTTTCTGTCTACGCACATACCCCCCCCCCACAACAGAGCTCAAAGCACTTTCCTTAATACTTAAGTATTAGCACATAAATGGTAAGAGAAAAAACTCCACCAAAAACCTTGAATGTAGATCAAGGCATAAGTTTAGTAGGACCCTGATCACATGCACCACACATTTAAAGCATAAGGCTCCCCTGAAAGAATTCTTGTTAAGGGTGCTGGAAATCTGGGGGCGGGGGGGGGGGACAGGATGGGATGACTACAGTTCCCAGGATTCTTTAATGGAGGCCACATGCTTTAAATGTATAGTGTGCATGTGACTGCTTATATGGTTGCAGAGGAAATGTTTCACTGGAGTTATTCAAAGTTTTAAATAAGATGTCGAAAACCAACTCCATGAGGATCCTTAGGTGGCGGCTTGCGACTTGTGTTAACGTAGTACTGTCACAATGCTTTTGTGGGCGCTTTTGAGCGAAATCACCATGAATTAGGGAAAAAAATTAGAGTATTTTCAAGGATCCTGAAGTTCCATCGAAGCTAACCTGCCACAGCTATATGGCCCCTACACCAGGGGTCAGCAAACTTTTTCAGCAGGGGGGCGGTCCACTGTCCCTCAGACCTTTTGGGGGCTGGGCTATATTTTGAAAATAAAAATAAAAATGAACAAATTCCTATGCCCCACAAATAACCCAGACATGCATTTTAAATAAAAACACACATTCTACTCATGTAAAAACACCAGGCAGGCCCCACAAATAACCCAGAGATACATTTTAAATAAAAGCACACATTCTACTCATGTAAAAACACACTGATTCCCGGACAGTCCGCAGGCCAGATTTAGAAGGCGATTGGGCCGTATCTGGCCCCCCGGCCTTAGTTTGCCTACCCATGCCCTACACTACCAGTTGGGAATAAGGATCCCAGGAGAAAGGATTGGAATCCTCCAACAATCATTGTCCAAGGAAATGCAGCCTCTAATAGCAAAAAAAAGCCCTCTCCCCACTTCTGTTTTAAATTGTGCTGTTTTAATTAGTTAGCATAAGGTCATCCAAGGTATTTCCCTGGTGCTCTGAAATGCTCTCTCAGTGGGTTTCCTATAAATAATTACAGAATGCCCATTGCCCGTTTTGTGTCCTCTCTCTTATGCGGCCACTGTAAATCTCTGAAGGCTTTTGATAACTAGCAGGCAATAGCTATATATATGGCCTTAGCGGCTCTGCAGGTGAATGAGCCCTTGGCAGTGGACGGCTGCCTTCTGAATCACACGTCAGGTAATCCAGCAGAGCGCGCTTATGGATGTGTGTCCAGGCTTCTTAGCAAACTGTCATATTGATCTAGCACAGCCTAAGAAGATTCAAGAGTTTGGGCAAAGGCTTGTATCAGTGTTCCCTTCCTCTTAAGAGTTTGCTGAGACGGCACTTCAGCATTTCCAAGCGCTGCACCTCCGACCCTGGCAATCCATCAAGTGAATGCAAATTGTGGACTAGACAAAACAAGGCAAACAGCGGTGCTGCTTAGGAATAATGTACTCCCAAGGAGAAGGACTTCCTCAATAATGATTGTTGTGTACACATTCAAACTTCTCCTTCAGTCTTGTTCTGGTGTGTGTGCTCCCTTTGAAATGCTCCAAAGTAAACGGTAAAAAGTTGACTCAGAGCTAGCCTCAAACAGCAGGCTTTTAAAAAAGGGAATAAAAGATATTCAGAGAGACCAACAATGTTTTTTTTATAAAAGCCCCTTTTTTTGCAGGGAGGAGGGACCACTGATGAAAGAAAAAAATTAAACCCTCTTGACATATTCATGTCCTAGAGTAAATGTAACCAAACGTTACCTACTCCACAATTACATAGCATAAAAATGTGGTACAGCAGACCTTGGTAATGAATGCAGCAATCGTCAGCTTCTTCTTCTTCTTTGTTGATCACTCGTAGCCGAGTAAGATTGTCTTCCATAAACACGGTTTTAACAATGAGTCTGTAAGTGACTGTGGAGGCCAGTTCTGGATCCGCAAGTCCTTCGACAGTGGGGACATTGGTTTCCAGGCGGGAGTTGATCACAGTGCGGATTTGCCAAGCGTGCCTTCCTCTTAGCACATTTCTCCCTTGCGTCCTGAGTTCAAGCGTCTTCAAAGCCCATGACACCTTTGGCAAAGGCTGACAAGACTCTCAGCCACATTCTGAGCCCTTTAGAGTGCAAAGGTAGTAGGAGAGGTGCAATGCCTACTGAAGCCCAAGAGCCAGTGATCCACCAAGTCTAAACCATTTGTAGCCCACTTTAGACTTGGCGGATCATGCTGGGAGCATTGCCTGCACATCTGTTTCCCACTCCAGGGGGCAGAGTCAACTCTGCACGTTCCCACAAAAGCTCTGTTCTGTGTTTTGCAGTGAACACCTGAAAGGGGCTTTTGACACATCCGCCTTTTTATTTTCTCTTTGGACGCAGAATCCTTTAACAACACCAGGATGGTGGCTGAGTATCAGGCAGCACGTTATATTGCCGAGTGCTTGGGCTCTTCAACCCAGGGATACATTGAGATGCTAACAAATGCAGTTGCTATAAATGATAACAATCACGAGGGCAATCAACCCAATTATAATAGTATACTAATAATTAGTTGCAGTAGTACCTAGGCAACTGCATCCCAATTTGAAACCCTTTCAAGGAGATATTCTAAAGGAGTCCAAGTTAAGAGCGGAGTTTAAAAAGAACACCCCCCCACCTTGGGCGTAGCCAGGATTTTTGTTGAGGGGGGAGACTTTTGTTAGGGGGGCAGAACTGACTTGATTGGTCAGTTAGTTAAGTATTTCTATTGTTTCGCTTGATCTGGGGGGGGCAGCTGCCCCCCTGGCTATGTTCATGTCTCCCGCCCACCAAAAAACATCTTGGAACCAGTTGCAGCCTGAAAGGAGGTTCAAATGATGAAGTGGAGTATTCAAGTACTTCATCTGTGTCATCTTTTCAACCATGTAGCTAATAAGGAGGCAATGCTTTCAGTGCTATGACTCTTGTGTCGCAGAGCTCCCCAGACAGAACCATTTTGATTTCATTATCACGTTGAGCAGGGAGACAAGAATTGGTGGTCTCAGATTCAGGAAACCTGGTGATCATTACAGTACATTTTACTGCTGTGGGAAAGTGTGCAAACTGCAGATGAATAGAGAATGCGGAGATAAAATAAAACATTTTTAGGGAGGAAGAATTTAATACTATTTCCTTTTTTCTTCTTCAAAAAGCCCTCTTTGGGGACTTTTCTATATTTTAATAGTAGGTATAATGTTCCATGCCGAAGAGTAGCAGAACTTCAGTCATGACCTAGGAAGCAGGAGGCATTGTTAAGAAAGCATACTGAATCAAGAACTAAATAGCTGAAGTGATGGCTAAGTTCTGCTAAGCAATAAAGAGAAATTCAAGAGTGTGGAACTGAATAGTCAAACAGGGTTTGGAGGCAGGTACGCTGAGACAGAATCAGAACACAGGAAATCACTGATTTGCGATAGTTCTTTTCTGTGTCATGAAAAACAAGGAAGTCACTGGGAATACAGGAAGTAGCCTTATACTTTGCCATTGATCCATCATATTTAGTAATGACTACACAGACAGACAGCTGCTCTCCTGGATTTCAGAATAGGTTCTCTCCCTGAAGATGCTGGGACCTACTGCATGCAAAACAGATGCTCAGCCACTGAGCTACAGCCAATTCCCATGGAAGTTTCACCTCTTCTTGGCTTCTTGAGTAAACTTATCATTCAAGATGGAGTGAGGCATTATAAAGTGTTGCATGTCTTCCCCTAAAAACAGACAAAGCAGGGCTGGTAAGAGATGCAACCTGGAGAGGGTTGTGTGGCATAAGGGGAGTCCCTAGTGCCAGATAGAGTCCAGGAGCGTCACTTTTGGCCCCGGGCCTGAGGTTACTCATCCCTGATCTAAAGCACTGCTGCCTACACTGGGGTGAGGAAGGCATGAGCCTCCAGATGTTGCTAGATTGTAGTTTAACAACATCTGGATGGCCACTGGTTCTCCAGCCCTGGTCTACCCTGACTGGCAGTGACTCTCCAGGGTCTTCAACCTCCAGGGTCCTTCCCAGCCCTACTTAGAAACGCCAGAGTCTTCTTGCACGAAAAGCATGTGCTCTATTATTAAACTATGGTCCTTGTACTTTGCTAATCAAATGTGCACTATGTGTGTGTCTCTGTGTGCAAAACACAGGATCATTTAATGTGACATTTCCCATTAAAACTGTTTTTGCAGATCTATTAACCCTGGTTGCATATAGGAATTTTTGAACCCCACAACACCTCCGCTATGATGCACTGCTTTTAAGTGCTCTGCACACGATGCCACTTTCAAAAGGACAAAAAAACCTGGCGCCATTTTCCTGTAACAGAAAGATCTCCTTTCCCTTGCTTTGCTTTCCCAGCATCACATGTCTGAGGAATATGAGAATAATTGCAACACCCCCCCCCCCGAAGTAAATCACGAAACCAAAGCCATAAACTGAACTGAAGGAGGGGTGAGCAGATGAAACGCAGAAATGAAATTAGGCTTTGTTTTAATTTGGGCTTTAAGAGAGGAGGAGGGGGGGATTCTTGTTTATGTGGGAGATGGATCTTAATTAAAAGGATGCTTTTGGAATGAGAGCTAAGTCTCTGGGTGAAAGCCACAAAGATCTGAACAAAGTGGAAGGGAGCTTTCAAAGTCAAAGGAGATTGTGAAATTAGCCACACACACCCCTTAAACCTCAACGCAATTAAGTTCTTTTATTCTCCAAAGCGATGGGGGTAGAGGGAATTTCATCTTGTTTGCATGTGGTGCGCGGAGAGGTCCTGGAGAAAATGAATCACCAAGCACTTCCCATTGACTAAAGTATTCTGTCTGCTAACGGTGCTCTCAGATGGAGTCCCCCCCCCCAAGTGGGCTAGTCATGCAAATTCTGCATGCCCAACACCCACAGTGGGACCAGAACAACCTCTGCTAGTCCAAATGGCAAGTCCCTTCAGTTATTGTTGGGACACCAACTTCCATCAGAACCACCCGCCAGTGTGGACAATGGTCAGGGATGATGGGAGTTGGAGTCCAACAATAACTGGAAGATTCTAGCTTGGAGAATGATCAGTATGACTGTCACACTGGCATTTCCTTCAGCAAACATGTAGAGGGTGCACACACCAACCTCTTCACACACCCATGTATAATATATTCACCTGAGAATCTTCACAGGGTTTTGGCTCTCTACTCTGTGTACACAAGTACTGAAAGACACACCAGTGTCACCCAGACTATGTTTCCAGTGAATACTTGAAAATAGCCAACAGGAAGACCCCTGCAAGATCAAGCCAGTGGCCCATCTAGCCCAGCATCCTGTTCTCCCAGTGACCAACCAAACGCTTATGGGAACCCCTAAGGAGGACCCAAGCTGAAGAGCACTCTCCTCTCTTCTGGTTTCCAGCAACTGGTATTCAGAAACTGCAAACTGCCTCCAACAGTGAAGGCATCCCTCTCTGTTGGGCATGTAGAACTTGTGATCCAGGAAATCAAATGCAGGTTAATAAGCAGGTATGATTACCTCCCCATTCCCCAAACTGGGAAGGAACATGGGTGTCCATGCTTGACTAATGTGCTCCATAACATATTTTATCACGGTCATTTATATTTTAAAGTTCTACCGGGGTTGTTTAAGTGTGTATTTTAATTTTGGCTTATTTTTTCAACACTTCTGTATTTTAACTATGTTGTGGAACTGGTTTATATGTTTTGTAAACCACATAGAAGCCATCTGGGCATTAAGTGATATAGCAATAAATACTACTACTACTACTAATGATTTTACTAGATGGGTTGTAAAGGTCTGTCTAGATATGTAAGGGTGACAAAAATGAATAAACAGTCCTCCACAATCCAAATTAAATGCCACTTGAGATCTACAGGGCCACAACTTTCTGAAGTTCAGAAAAAATGGACAGTAAATTAATTTCCTGTTTCTTTTCTGTTTCCAGCAAACTTGCTATGACAAGAGAATCATTACTAGGTCTGGCTAACAAATGTTCCAGAAAATAGCATTAGGCCTTGGGGTGTGATTGCACAAGGCAACTTGTAGTGAGAAGAGGGTGTGATTAAAAGCAAGAATGCATATTCCACATGCCAGTCAGTAAAATCCATGCCCAGGGGCATAACCTTCGTGAAAGCAGACTAGACAGCCTGGATCTGGTCCAAAGAAAATGGAATATATATGACCTATTGAAGCTCTCTCTCTCATAGGGTGAAAAAGCTCCCAAAATCTCTATTTGCTGCCTTCTGAAGAGACAGAAAGGTAAAGGGATAATCTGAAACACGAAAATGATACAGCAATTTCCATGTTGAAAGGGAATTTATATTATTAATATTGTAAGAACTAAAAAAGAAGCAGCAGCTTATCCTCACAACATTGAGTGAAGTACGTTGCTATAACTGCTGTTTCTCAGACCGAAAACTGAGGCTGAGAGCAGCCAGCTAAGCCTCAAAAGTAAGGCCAGACACTTACACATATGGGTATCCACCACTCCCTTTGAGAGACTGAGGGGGACCGTACCACCAAAAATAGGAGAGTAAATGACAGAGCTTTGCAAAACATTTCCACATGCTGATTTATATGCATAGATGCCAACTGAGATTTTTTTTTTTGAAAAGAACAGAAATACATTTCATCATAGCGAGGAAGACTGTTACAAGGTGTGTTTCATACTTGCTCAGTCTGCTGCCCAGGTGGTTCTTTACCTTTAACGCAGACCTAGACCAGACCTGTTGGCCCTTCAAGTAGAGGATTCCCTCAAATAGAGGACTGTCCTCTGACAGCTGTTCAAATACTGGGCTCTATCCTGCAAAGTAAGACATGTGGCCACCCTACTTCAGATGTTGCCCAGTGCAGCAGCCCACCCAAAAGCCCAACCTTCCAGCTGTTACACTACTTACTTTTGCTGGATGGGCATCTAAAGCTTTGGAATCCATGACAATTCCCCTTTGAAGATATTTGGTACAACCAGAAGCACAGGGTTTTTCTGGGGGGCTGTGCTTCCACATTTAAGCATGGCTCTCTGGCCTGGGGATGAGGAACCTATGGCCCTTGAGATTAAGTTGAACTCTAACTTCCATCAGCCTCAAGCAGCATGGGTTTTGGATAATGGGTCCAGGGATGATGGGGCTTGTAGTCCAACAACAACTGCATAGCCACAGCTTCCCGATTCATGCTCTACCCACTGAACCACACTAACTTGCCTTATAAACAAGACGCCAGTAATTTGAGCTCTAAACATTTTAAGCCAGTAATAACCCCAAACCTAGATGCAGATGTATAATATTAATATTAATGTATATAACATATTTTTAGTCCTCCTATATAAATGTGAATATACAGGAACTTTAGAGTTATTTTTAAGCCAACAGTTTCTGTATTCTGAGAACTGATTATATATTAAATCATGTTCACTACACTAGAAACCAAATATTCATGATCCTACACTTCCTATTATCTGCCTTCCTGAAACCATAAATAGGACACATTTCTATTTGGTCATCTTGGTGATGATAGTGGGGATACTTTATTTGTAGTTGGGGATGATCCTTTATTGTACAATAACATTTGTTTTGAGCAATTCACATCAAACTGCAAAGTGTTTTCACAGGGATGAATATTCCCTTTGTTCAGAAAGCTAAGTGGACTTCAGAGTGACAAACTGATTATGGGGCAACATTCCTTGCTGCTAATTATAAGCAGAGTATCAGATTTCTCTGGAAAGTCAGGAACCTGAATGAAAAGCCATTTATGTCTAAAGGACCACTCTATTATTTCAGGTGCTTCCCAGCAACATATTGGGTTGACTGAAGGCCGCTCTTCATGTTTTGTCCATTACAAAGGATGAAATAACAGACTGGGATAATATAGAATACTGGGAGTTCTAATACTTTCACAATAACCACAGGAATTAAATTGTTACTGCATATTTTACAAATTATGACATTTGGTAAAGAAATTACAATATGGTATTTCAGTTTTTTTTATCCTCCACTTACTTTGCTATATAGAGTAATTCATTTAAGATCAATAATATCACAACTTCCACAGTAAGAAGTATGAACAAGTTAAAATAAATTAAGAAAATGTAATTATTTAAGGGCAAAGTATATATCCACAAAGTGGATTTCAGAATGGGGGGAAGTGGCTACATAGAGCCTATTGTATAATATGTGACAGGATTTGTTTGATCTACTGACAAAAAGATAGGTTCAACATTGCAAAATGAGTTGCCATAAATGAAGAGCAAAACCTTTTAATTACAACTGACTGATAAATTACTTACAGAACTGAACAACATTGGCCTTTACACAGTCTAGAGAAATACTTGAGAGTATTTGAGAGCAGTAATTACATGAGAGTCAGTCAGTCCCTTCAACTTAAAGATCAATGTTTTGAATGAGCTGTGCTCTTTTGTGATTGCTTAACCCACAACCTTCAAATTATCTAGCAATAACTTATATGCAACAGATTATTTTTTCCAGTAAAAGAGTCAGCAAAATGGTTGGGCTTAGATGTATGAGAAAACAAGGGTTGAATCCCCATTCAGCTATAGAAGTTACAGTCAAACCTCAGATCCCTAAAAATCCTGTTTTGGAATGTTTAGGGTCCCGAAGGCCGAAAACCCGGAAGTAAATGCTCCGGTTTCTGAATGTTCTGAACGTGGCTTCCACTTGAGTGCAGGAAGCTTCTGCAACCAATCGGAAGCTGTGCCTTGGTTGTCGAACATTTCGGAAGCTGAATGGGCTTCCGGAACGGATTACGTTTGACAACAGAGGTTTGACTGTACTATGTGAGGATTAAGGCTAGGGTGGGCAACCTCACAGTGTGAGCCTAAATTCCTTGGGGGAACAAATATACTTTCCCTGCCTTTCACACTATGAAAATAATTTTTAAAAACCCTGGGCCCAAATGACCATTCTTAAAAAGAAGTGTCTTTGAGAAAGTTTCCTGTTTAAATGTTGAGTCTATGGCAGTGGTGGCCAAACTTGGCCCTCCAACTGTTTTTGGACTACAACTCATCATCCCTAGCTAACAGGACCAGTGGTCAGGGATGATGGGAACTGTAGCCCCAAAACAGCTGGAGGGCCAAGTTTGGCCACCAATGGTCTAAGGGAAGGGAAGGAATGAGAAGTAGAATAATTACTTGACAGCGCAAGAATAACTTTGCTTGGTGAAACCAAAGGACATCTAGTCCACCATCCTCTGGAAAGCCCATTATCCAGAAGAAGCCAGCACAGTGGGATGGCGCCAAGCTGCTTACCTCTCAACAGGGGTGTGGCAGCGTAAAGTGGTGCGGGTGCAACAACAGAGACAACCCTCTTTGAAAAAAATTGCCTAGCTGGAAAGTGTCCTTGAACTGTGGCAATGCCTCTTTCTTGCCTGGTTGGAGGGTGAAGCGAGGTTTACGTGCATGGGCGTCAACTCCTGGGGGCCCAACCCTTTTTGGAGGGGCTAATAAATTTTTTTTCTTGGGGGCTGGGGGCTGGTCATCCAATGTTAAAAAAAATCAGGGCCTGTTGCAGAAGGAGGCAGTAACAGCCTCTGACTGGTGGCAGCAGCAGAAGGACGACAACAAGGAGCCACTGGCCATTGAAGCTGTGTTGCTGTTGTGTCCCACTCCCTGGCTCCTCCAACGCCATGACGCCACGTGTGCAATGTCAGCCCCCCAATCTCCCTCACAAGTTGGCACCTCTGTGTGCGCGCGTATGTGTGTGTGCACAACCCCCTGACTTTGGTGTGGTTAAAATGTAGGCTACACAGAAAGGTGAAATGTCACATCCACTGCTCTGCCCATTTCCCCCTCTGGCCTCAACCAGAGGGAATGCAGCCTCTCGGCTGAGAGGGGTTCTATATAACTGCTGCTTCTGTGCCACAAAATGCCCCCTCTCGTCCTGGAGGCGCCTTGCAACAGAGAAGCAGCAACTGAGGTAACACTGTCGGCAGCTGCAGTCTTAGGCCCTGTGTACTGCGCAGTTTAGTCCCTACCCAACTGGGAAATAAAAGCCGCAGAGGTGTTTCACATGCTAGTACTGGGAGGTTGACAGACTGTACAAACTCACTCTCTTTCTCTGGGCCTGTGAGCCTTTGCCTTCTTAAGATCTCAGCTGAAACAATACTGAAACAATACTATAGAGCCGTCTTTCAAGGCTGTTCGCTGCCCTTTCATTTTTCTTCCTGGCTGCTGCTCTTTGAAGCTCCTCTTACTGAACATATCAATCCTGTCACTTCAGCATCAACTGCTTTATTCAGCTATGCCGTATCCATCATCTCGTGTCAATAGAAGAATGTGACAAATGCAGCTTCCTTATCCCTCTCCCCATCTTCAGAACGGCACTGCCCTAAAAGGGGAAAAGCAACCCGAGTGGTAATGCAGCCAAAGGAAGAGACCTTTGGACGAGTATGGTATAATTTATGGAACGTTACATTGCTCCCTCACTGGAAATAATGGCTTAATAAAGAGTGGGATTTGACTCTAATGGCAAAATAAAAAATAAAAATCTTATTTCAGAGCAAGAATGGCAAATGCATAGAGAAATAAATTCTGGGGAAATTGGTTGCCCTTTGTGCAATACTGCCATGAAAATAATTTCCTCCTGCAAAAGCCAATTTTGAATATTTTCAGAAGAAATATTGTAATGTGCTAATTTGCATTTATTTGCCTAATATTGTGATATGGAGTGAATTTGTATTGGAGTTTTGTTGGTTATTGATAATAATTGTTTAAAGAATGAACAAAATGTAGAAAAACAACAACAAATGAATGATGATGGTGATGTCACCCTTCCTCCAAGAGGAGCCTATGGCACTGCACGATTCAGTGAAAAACATTTACAACAATTAAAAGATTTGAAGCTACACAACTTAAATGACCAATATAGTACAACAGCACAATATTGACACTGCTGGATTCAGATCCATCTCCCAAATTCCTAGGAGACGAGACATGCCTTCACCTGACATCTGAAAGCGGACAATATAGGGGACAGACATACTACCTCTAGGATGGAATTCCACAATCAAGCACAGTCACAGGGTCCTGTCCCATGTCTCCACATGCTAGTCAGGCCAGGTGGTATTACTGTTATTATGCTATATATATATATATATATATATATATATATATATATATATATATTCAGATGATGCACAGTATAGAAATTAAATAAAGATAAATGCCTGCTGAGAAGTAGAATCCCCTCTGCTGATCTTAGAACATGAGGTGGCACGTGCTGTTTTATGTACCTGAGTCCTAAACATCAGCTTCTGGGCAGTCTTCAGAAGTAACAGTTCCATGGAAATCAGTGGACCTCAGAAGTGCACGGCTCTGGCTAGTTTGTGTCCCACAACTGTGCAAAATGAAATCAATCCCCAAATCCAAAACAAACCAGCAGGCTATGTTTTCTATTTCTTGCTCCTTTAACTGAAATAAAGACATACTAATTTTAGGTGCAGCTGAAATTACAAACATTGCAGCTCAAATTCATCATGTTTGGAACAGACACGCTAACAGAGCCATCCTATGCATGCTTATTCAGAAGACAGTGCTCAGTAGGGCTGGAAGAGCAATCTAACACCTCTGCTTCCCGCCAAACTGGATGAGGTTTGGATGAGGTGGGGTGTCCCTATTTCCTGCCAGCCTCCATTGTAAGGAAGCTGTGACCAGCAGGCAAGTCTCACCAGCAAAGAGAATACCAGTGCACCCATCCAAGGGGTGGCCAGGCAGAAGCCACTAGTGTCAGTGTTCATGCTGGCATTAGTCAGGAGAAACCGAGAAGGGACCCTCTACTACATGTGTTTAGAGCAGCCTAAGTTTTGCAAAAGTTGTGTTCTTTGGCTACAAAAAGGTAGATTTGTATTTGTGTGTGTGTGTGTGTGTGTGTGTGTGTGTTTAATGTAGTCCTTGTAGAACAAGACCTGACAAAACGCTGGCTTTTTAAAACAAACTAGTCCAAGGCTTACAGAAGCATCTTTCATGAACTGATTGACTATATCTGAAGAGATAGCTACCTCATTACATGCACTATATTTCAACGCTGAGAAAACAATGCACGTCAGGAGACAATAAAAAACAAGTACAAATGATACAGGTCATCTATGATAAATGTAAGTAGTGTTACATGAAATATGAGATACGATACCCAGGCTTTAAAAAAGGAAAAGTAAAAGGAGGAGGAGGAGAATGAAATAGACAAGAAGAAGTGGGCTTTTCCAATGAATCAGTCTATTGCTTGAGAGACCCAACAGATTTCAGTTCACTAAATGCCTTCTCCCATGCAAAATATTAATCAGTTTTTATATTTAATGGTGAGGAAGTGGACTGAATAAGAAGATATGTATTTCAAAAGAGATGGATAAAATGCAGAGTTCTGAAAGATGGATGTAATTGAGGAATAAGAGCAAGAGGGAAATCTTGATACACTCCAGATTTTTGTCAGATAGCAATATACCACCTGAAACAAGGGGATGTTATTGTGGCTAGCTCAAAACCAGCTCAAGGACTCCTAGAATATCAGAAAACAATTAGTAAAGGGTTGTATCCAACATAGTGCTACCTCAACGTTCTGTCAGTGCAAGGATTTTTACTTGCGAAACAGAGTATTATCCTCCACTCCTTCATGCACTGATGGGATGTGGTAGTTGAATACTGCCCAAATAATCAGTGGTGCTTAGGGCTAGTTTACATATGCACATGCATCACATGCTTTTCCATCATTTGATTTGTCACAACTAAGTGTTTTAACTGATTTGACTGAAAGGCATTGGGTGGAATCCAATTAGTGCTCTTTTGGTCTAGTGAAGATGTCCACTAATAGAAGACACAGAGAAGTAATTTTTGTCAGTTCCCCTTTCTTCTTTCCCTGAAAACCAGCTCCTGATTATTGGGGAACTCTACAGAACAGGATGAAAAGGTAGTTCGGGGTGGAGGCTAGAAGGAAAATCAACAAAAACCACTTCTCCTGTTCTATCTGCAGATGTTTCCACTGGATCAAAAGCCCTTACCTGAGTGCAAGACCACAAACTGGATTCCAGTCATTGTGTACGAGGCGATGTAGAAGTAGATTATTGTCTTTTCCGTTCGATCCATGATGGTTCCTTCACACATGCATAGTATCACCTGATGCCAGAGTCATGAAGTGATGAGTTCAGGGATGAACTAATGTTATTACTGAATGCACTGGTGGAAACAAATTTTTCCAGCTGACTGGTTTAAATACTGTAGGTTGCCTTCATCACTGCCAACACTAGATAATGGTTACCCTTTTAACTACCTGGAACTGGCAACTGTCCTCTTGTACTTAAAACAATAATGCTGAAAAAGGTAAGAGGAATACAGACCACTTGAAGAAAGAAAGAAAATAATCATGACAATTAAGAGTGGATCAGCTGGAGAAGGTGCAAAGCAGAAAAGAATTAATAAAACCATGATGATAAGACAGCATGTTGTACATTAGTGTACTCTCACTGACCAAGATTAAAAAGGGTCTGGAAATGAAGCCTTATGAGGAAAAGTTGAGTATGTTTAGTTTGGAAAAGAGAAGACTGAGAGGAGACATGATAGCCAACTTCAAATATCTAAAGGGCTGTCACACAGGGGATGGAACAAGCTTGTTTTCTCCTGCTCCGGAAGCCAGCACCCAAACCAAAGGATTCAATTTACAAGAAAGGAGATTCTGACTACACATCAGGAAGAACTTTCTGATAGTAAGTGCTGTTCAACAGTGGAACAGACTCCCACAAGAAGTGTTAGACTCTCCTTCCTTGGAGCTTTTTAAACAGAGGTTGGATAGCCATCTGTCATGTATGATTTAGTTGATATTCCCGCATTACCGGGGGTTGGGCTAGATAACTCTTGGTTTCCCTTCCAACTCTACAATTCTGTGATTCTATAAACCCTGTTCCTCCCCTATTTGGAGCTCTGACAGGTTTAAAAATGAACACCGCTCCACAGATACCTGCATAGTTTCTGAGGAAGGGACCTACACTGCTCACAACGGCTGATTTTTGAGCGACTATGCAAGCTGTGTATGTCTAGAGACATAACAAATGCGTGCAGCTCAGTTTGTAGCACCTAATTTGCAATAATATTGAAGTCCCCCCATGATAACTCATTTACTCTTATAATAAATATATAAAAAAGACAAATTGCTACATTGAACATGCATTTTCTTCACTGCATGGAGCTGCTACCCCAGGGAGAAAGCCCCGTGCCGCTAACTAATAGTAAATCCTTTGGAAAATCATGTGTCATAATGATGGACAACCACGGAAAGAGTATTAAATAGATTTAGAGGTTAGATACTCAACGAGAACAAAAGGGGCCCTTTGCAAACTCCCACCAATCAGGGCTGGCTTGACGGTGTGAAGATTAGCACCAAATCCAGGCCAGGAAGAAAAAGGTTCATTATAAGACAAGACAACAAAGGGTTTGCCCAACAAATCTCACTTTGAATTGCAAGTAGAGGGGGTATCGCATTACCCTGGTGATTGACTAACTACAGGATCGCCAAGGAATGCTTAGCACCTGGGGACTAGCCCTGCAATCTCTTACACATTTCAAGCCAATTGGCCCATTGGGCTACTGAAATAAACACGACTCAATGGTCTTTATGGTATTATTGATGGCACCACTTGAATAAGGAATTACCACTTGTATCAGGAATTAATAAAACTAGATCTTGTCTACCCTGCTTTGGGCAATTCAGATGGTCAGCATCAGAGTCGTGGGTGGTTGCACCATATTGCATCTTAGTAGCTTGCAAGACGACTGCTTTTGGAATTTGTAATAAGTGCTATCATCACAATAGACAGATGATCATCTGGACCAGCCATTACTCTCTTGGTTTTTTTGTATGGTGCCAGAGTACCCTCATGGTGCTATATAAATAACAAATTCAAAGTTTTCACTAACAAAATGAAGTGTCAGGCACATCAGACTTCAAATTCTGGTTCTCTGAATTTTTGTCCCCATTTTTGTAAGGGGAGGTAAAGTGCATGTGCCACAATACTCCTCTTCTACAGTTGTATTTTGTTTGTGAAAATCCCACACAGAGAAACACATGAGGCTTCTGGAAGGGGCGGAGGGGTGGGACGGGGAGACCACCAAATGTTAACGGACAGAAGCAAGATACAGACTTATTTTATAACTCACCTGAGGCAAAAGAAGGGATGAGAAACCCATGACTGTGTTAGACTACAACTCCCATTATCCCAAGCCATTGACCATTCTGTCTGAGGCTAATGGGAGTTGGAGTCCAACAGCCTCTGGAGGGCCACAGGTTCCCCATCCAAGTGCCACAAGGAAGGCTGAATAATATATTTTAAAAAGTGAAGTAAAATTGAAAGGTTTGAAAGGTAGGCTCCAAACTTGCAAGATGAATATTTAATTATGCACAAAAATAAAGGTTCAATGTTCAATTAACTTTAACAAGGATTTTATAGAATCTTCACTATTTTTGGATGTCACACCCGATCAGTTGCAAACCTTTCCCCTCCTGGTTTTTTGTTTTTGTTTTACCGCTTAAGACACATCATCCCAGAGTGACTTATTTGATCGCTACTTCACAATCACTATTGGTTTACTTTTCAAAACCAATACGCCATCAGTCAGTAAGAAGAATGTTAGGTGGGACTGCAAAGGATGGCTTTCATGCAATACTTGCAAAATATTATAGCCATTTCAGAAAAAGACAGTATCAGGGGGAAGAATCTTATTGCCAAGGGCCAGTGAAAATCATTTCATGCTTCAAAAGTTTGTGATTGGTCTTGCAAGGAAGAAAAAAATTATATATACTTTCCGTAGTTGAAAATTGTTTTTGGTTTTAAACTGGAAGCACCTAAGTCTGAGCTATGCCTCTTATGCATGGCAGTCTCTAATGACTTTTCTATACCTGTCCTTGTAAAACTATATTATGCTTACAATTCATGAATGAATAAATAGACGGAGAAAAGCAACAGAGGAGCATTTTAGAATTCAGCCCTCTAACCTCGCTGCCCTGAATGTGCTGGCAAAAGTTCTCTCACATGCCCTTCAAAAATGCTGTGGGAAAATGTGTCCCTGTGCATTGACACAGCTGACAATCCTACACCCACTTAACTGGAAGTAAACCCCACTGAACTCAGTGGGACTTCTGAGTCACCCTCTATGGGATTGCACTGTAAGCCAAAATCCTGTGTACACTTGCCTAGAGGACGTTTCGTTCAGGAAATGATCACGGGGCTGGGCTTTGTCTGGTCAAATTGTAGAACAGCATTCCCCAAACTGGTGCTCTCCATGCTATTATTGACTATTAGCTATGCTGGTTGGGGCTGATGGGAATTGTAGTCCAAAACACCCAGTGTTGGTGGAATATGCATTTTCCTTATTCATCTCCCAGTGATATCAGGAGGATTCATTAACAACCAGGATTGTCTCATATTTCCTGCCATGGGTATACCTACAGATTTCTTGTTTCATCTCTGTTGTATTTGCTCATTGTGGGTTATAAAACAGCTCCCGTGTTTTGTACAGATCCCAAAACACTTTGCCTATTAGATGACCGTAATGGCAGCAGTCGAGGAGGGGAATGAAACGGACAGTTGGAGTTTGGCAATAGCCTTATCTGGCAAATCTATCTGCTGAAAATCCTGTCATGTGCTTTTCAAGGCAGTAGGGGAAACAGAAGGGTTATTTTCCATAACTTTTAGAATTCTCCGTGGATAAGCTGAGCTGTCGCCTCCCCTCCAAAATCCCAATTCTCATGAGCTTGCATCTTGCTCTGGCTATACAGAAAGTACAAAGGAACATTGCTAATTTGCACTTTTAAGAGGCAGGAGAGAAACCTTTTCTCTGACTTCTCATTCGTTACCCCAACGCCTCTCACTCTGTTACAGTTACTGGGAAGATGTGGCTGAACTGGAACTGTAGAGCACATGCACACGCCTTCTTGATGTAGCAGGATGGACTGAACATCAAGTGGATGTCTGTGCACAAAGGTGTGGCTATTATGAATCATTTATTAGGCTAGCTAAAGCTTTAGGAACAGCACACTCACTAAGGAGACCTTGACTTCGGGAATATTGTGTTGTTGTGCTTACTGCATATTTTTACAAGGGGCGACAAGATTGCTTTATAGCTGTCTGTTTCAAGACTTTCAACACCACTTTTTTTGTCATCAGAAGTTACCACTTTCTCATAAGGGAGCAGACTTCAAAACAACAGCCAGAAAGATCACAGAACCAGGCATTCAGAGATAACCTTCTGGTCTAATGGAGATTTTTGGTGATCATTACGGGGTGCACATTACAAGTCATTTGGACAAAACAGGCAACACAGAGCAAACCAAACATTACAGAAAATAGCTTATAGCTCTGAAGATACCCCACTGCTTGATAAATTACTGGTTATATTAATATGGGGCATGCTTAAACTTTGTATTGCTTGAATTGGAGACCTATTGACAAACTTGTATACTACCCAGGACTGTTTGTCAATAACACCAACTTAAATGTTGCACAAGGCTTCCACAGCTGTGGCTGCTTGCCTCTCCACCTGGGTCACCCTGGCTTGTAGAATCTGGAAGAAAAGCTAATACCAAACCATTCTGGTTTTATTCCTTGATACCTAAAGAGAGTCGATCCCTCCTTCTGATGCTCCCTACCTCATTATCCATCTTTGAGGGACTCCTCCAGATGACCTAGTTATTGAGCGCTCATTCCGATCTGCTTGCAGGGAGCTTATACGACAATGAGAATTCATTCTCATTTGCTAGTGGGGGTTCTTATACATCTTCTCATTAATCATTTGTTCATTCTACACTTTTCCATGCATTTCCCCATCACATTCCTAACTGCAAAAAGCCCATAAAAATGAATTTGTAGCGTTAGGTCGACAGAGGGCTTTAATCTACTTGTGCAAACCTATATTTCTCAGTATACCCTTGAATCCCTCCCACAAAATAGTGACAGCCTGGCAGTGCCCTTAACGGCTCTTGCTCCTGATGGTTTCCCATGCCAGCTTCCATTTATGGAGAATTTTTTGCAGGCCTGGTACAGCTGTGCCACCGAAGCCTTCCCTGGAATGGAAACACATTTCAACTTTGTGTCTGGACCATCTCAGAGGCCAACAGCAGGACAAAGTCCTAATCCCTCTTTGTATTCCAAGTTCCTATGACCCTGGTTTACCCATCTGCTAGTGATTTCTGAATCCTTCCCATGGCTCACAGGGGAGAAAACAGCTCCAAGCTTCAGACTTTTGGACATTAAATTGACAGCCAGAGAGCTGGATAATAACATCTATGATTCTGTTTTGCTTCTAGGTATTTGTGAATTGTATGTGGTATGCACTGCTGATCTAGTCAGAAGGAAACAAGGACTTCTGTTCATACTTAGTTGTCCCCTCTTCTGT
Source organism: Podarcis melisellensis (assembly GCF_964234715.1). Taxonomy (NCBI): domain Eukaryota; kingdom Metazoa; phylum Chordata; class Lepidosauria; order Squamata; family Lacertidae; genus Podarcis; species Podarcis melisellensis. Next base: position 89,447,228 of record NC_138528.1, on the reverse strand, counting down.
GTCAAAGAGTATGTCTTCTAAGAGAAATCGTTAAAACATTAAGATGGGAAAGAGGGGGGGAAGAAAGGGGTCTTTTCAACAACAGATGCAGTCCCCGTTGTTACTGCTTGAGCTTGACCCACAGATCTATATTGAATTAGGTAATGTTCATCAGTAAAAATTGACAAAATATTATTGTGATGAAATAGCTCATGCCAGAATAACTGCCTCTCAAAAAACACCCTATCCCGTCCAGTCCCTCACTCCTTTTCCTCCTCCTCTTTCTCTCCCTCCCTCCCTCCCTCCCTCCACTCCCCCCCCCCCAATTCCTCTGTGGTCAGGCAAATAATGAAGCTTCTACATAGAGAGGACAAAAGGAAGAGTGAATAGAGCTTAACTTGCATGAGGAGGAAATAACCTTTTCATTACAGTTATATGACTTTAATTTTAATGACTTCCCCGACCGCATTAACAAAGAACAGGGATCAGAGGCCTTAGCGGGGGTACCGTCAGGGTCACCAAGTCATAAGAATGCCCCAGGAAACAAAAGTTGCTTCAGCATGCCATAGCAATGAGCTCTATGGGCCATCACATTCCCAACTCGTCATGCCACCTAAGACCATTTCAGAAATACAGAATGTCTGAATATTTAAGGGAAATTAAAAGGAGAGGGAAAGCTGCAGAGGTGGTGGGGGCAGAGGGGGTTCCCCCAGAGCTTTTCCACCAGGAGCCGGCTAGCCAGGGCAATAAATGTTTGGCAATGATCTGTCTAAACTGCTTCTCACTGCTATAGACTGGACAGATATCTACAATACTCACAATGCAATTAATCAGGCATTCCATATCACCAGGGAGATAGAGAAGTAATAAAGAGGGATTGACAAGGGGAACTCATAAAAAAACAAATTGCAGTGTCTACTTGATATTAATAATTCTGCTAGGCAACATGCCTTCCTTATCTGAATAAATCTTGGGAGTTTTACGGCAAAGGAAATACAAATTACAGACCACAATGTCACATATACGACACAAACTTTATTTGGCAAGTGTTTCCTCCATGCAAACTGAAGACTAAAATGCTTCACACAATTAAGAGAATAAATGACAACATGCAGAGGAGGTATATGAAAGAGAGAGAGAGAGTATGGTAAAAGGACAATATTTTGGCTGAAAAGAAAAATGAGACTTGAAAGCTGACAAGATGGGCCAAACAGCAGAAGGAGCTCAGGTAAATACTTTGGAATCAACCAATTAGATCAGTGTTTCCCATCACAGGAACTTTCTCCTTTAGGTTTTCTTGCAAGGTTTCAGTGCTGTTAGTGCCCACTGCTACTGCAAATGTAAGAAGCATTTAGCTATCCAGTAACTGCTTACACTCTGTGAAGAAGCCATTATAGCTAGCGGCTTGCACTGAGCTTGCAGCTGCTCCCTGTTTTCGCAACTTGGATGCATTACAACTTGGGAATTGATATCCCGAAGGAAGGTGGCAAATATCGCAATGAATGAGGTGGAAAATCTGGAGGTCCAGGTGCTGTGGTCCAGTCATAGGTGAATCACGACAAAGGTTGGAGCTTCACTAACATGTAAGAGAAGTCTGCAAGTTGCTCTAGAACCTGAATTATAACAAGCTGCAAACAGGAAGAAATTCAAAGCCTCTTCTTTTATTCCTTAAATGGACTGATGGGAGTTGCCTAGACATTGTCAATAAATATACAGAGAATACTGCATTATTCATATTACTTTCCTCTGGTTAGTAAAACCTGCTGCTCTTTGGATCTTATGCGCAAAAGCTATGGTGACCTGCCCTGTATAAATATCTCCAGGAAATACGAGATAAACAACACCTACTGATTCTTTCACTTCCTCCTTTTTTACACTAAAAAGAGGACCTACAAGGCAATGGAGTTGCAAGCCAAACAGATCTTGCTAGTTTCTGGCCAGAGCTGCTTTAAATAAAATTAGCTGAAGGAGACAGACACATCCCAGCACTGAAGAACATTTGGAAAATTGGATTGCGGTGATGTGCATCTGGAGGTTTGAGCTAGAAGTATTACTTCAGATGTTCATTGCAATTGTGATTTTTGTTGTAACAGCATAAAAAACCATTTTCTTTCCTCTCTCCACCTCCAGCATAGATGTGCAATCTTGGCCAAACAGTACAAGGCCAAATCAGCCTCAGGCCGGTCCTACCTGGGAACTTATTTTCTGCCAAGCATATTTTTTAAGCACTCAGCAAACCAGTCTCAGGAGCAGATGACTGTGAGCCATGGTTCCACAATCCAGAGTAGATGATTCCTTTGGCTTCTCACTACATTAATTTTCTTGTTTATAAGAATATTTGCCATCAGTAGTATCTTTGACAGTATAAAAGAATTCTTAATATGAAAACTATTGGGTCAAAAAACCTTGACTCCAGAATGTGCAGGAGAACAACTCTGTTAGGTTGGCTAGCTTACCTGCTGTAAGTGGTATTGCAAGTGCACAAGCTTTTGCAATGCCCAGCAGCTAGATATCTCATTAAGACTACTAAGAATAATCCCAAGCCAGTGTAAGCAAGTCTAAATAAGGAACTTCCACATCTAAACTTCTTGTTATGAACAAGATAATTGAATTCAACGTGTACTCCAAGTATAATTCATGGCTGAACTGATATACTTGGGGTACATGTTGAAATTCAGTTGTCATATATTGATACATTAACTGTTGGTTCACCTCCTCCTTTTTACTCAGCTTTCGCCTATCAGGATACATGTAGTCAAGTCCAAGACCACAGAGACCAAAAAGGGTCAAAACACCACAAGTGAAGTCAGAAAGCTTATCATGGAGGATAAGGCTATTTTGCGGAGGATAAAGCTATTAATGGCTACTACTTATTATGGCTATGCTCTGCCAGAGACAGTGACAGTGATGCTTCTGAATATGAGTTGTTGGAAATTATGAGAGTCGGGGGAGAGTGCTCTTGTGTTCATGTCCTATTTGCTGGTTTCACACAGGCATCTGGTTGGCAACTGTGAGATGATGCTGGACTAGATGGGCCATTGACTTGATCCAGAAACTCTTATGCCCCATGAGGCAACTGTCATCAATGGTGCTGAAAAGGTTTATGAAGTTCAACTTTCCTTTTCCTTTTCCTTTTCCATTCCATTCCAACACTCATCTTCCTAAACCTGCCAGGATGAACTGATAAATATTGATTGTCAGAGGAAGGTTACAGTTTGCTGAAAAAGGGTTCTTGGCCAATATCAGCTCTGACTCTGAGCTACCAGCTGACCTATAGTAGTTATATTATAAAGTAGTCCTGATTGGCTGGCCATTCTTCATCCCTTTGTACTTCAGCTCAAAGTAGCAATATAAGTAGCCTAGTCCTCATTGTGAGAATAAATACCACACCCAAAAGTTCACAGGTATGGCTTCTTGGCATACAGTAACATTTAGTAAGGACAATTGACTCCCAGATCAGTAGATACTCTGAGAATGGATGACATGCTGCCAGAAATCTATGCCAATACGGCAATAGAAAACGTAACCTCAGACTGCAAGTATGCAGTGTAAAAGGTCATAATAGGCAAGCTGACAGCAAAGCAAAATTCAAATTACATTATGCTTTAGTTTTTAGCTATAATCTGCATATTTTTTTTACAGTCCCACTTGGATCACGTTGAAAGGAAACAACAACCGAGTGTTCTCGTAACACTGCTCTTGCTTTTGAGTCTGGGAGGCCTTGTGGCTTAAGCTGTGGTGGTGGTGGGGAGAGAGGTTTCTTACAGAGGGATTTGCCAAGTCAGGTCAGAGGGTGGTTTTCCCCACTTGCAGCCTCTAGCTCTTTATTTTGTTTAGGTTGCAGTACTTCTCCAGTTCCAGCATCACCAGGCCAACAGCTCTGCTGCTTTGATGATGAGTCAGACTAGGCAGAAATAGGTACCTAGTATTTCAGCTCTGGTCTACATTAAATTGCCGTGTGCTTCAGAGGTGGGTAGAACAAATCTGCAGCATTGGAGACGGGGGCTGTGTGGAAGGGCTGCTGTTTGTTGCATTCATTCATGGCATGAATGGTACATGTCAGAGCTATGGAAAGCTCTAGACCTCAGTTGTTCTTTTATTGGCTATTGGATTTTCTTGTTGTTTGTAGCTCTATAAACCTTGTAAAAGCTGAAAGGCTTTATTTTTTTAAAAAAAAAAAGATGAAGAGATTCAGGCATGGTGCAAATAGTTATGGAGAGGGGTGTTTTTATCCTACTACAACATTTTATTTTCCAACACCTCCACTTACACTGTTTTGCACTCAGAGGTGAGGTCCTCACAGGTGGTAATAAGGTTCCCCCCCTTTATGCTAACTTTAACGATGAATTCTTATCCACTCCGAGGAAAGATGGAAGTCTGCATGAATAGCTTCTGAAGAGGCTGGTGTTGATTTCCAATTTTATGTGGATCGTAATCCTGACAAATGAGTCCCTTTGGTGAGTTCTAAAGTATTACGCCCTGGAATGATATATTCTGGAATATATATTTGATTCCCAGTTCCCCACCCTCCTCCACCTAAAGAAGAAAAGGAAGTATGAACTTTATAGGAGTGACTTCGTGCTAGAAAACAACTAATAAAACCACTAAGCTGACTTTTCATGGATAGCCTAAAGTCGTCTTCATAAGGATTTGCTTTCAATGATCCCGCAGCAATCGATGAGCAAGATGTGCAACTGCAAGTGAAACAAATCTTGTATAGAACAAATAGCAGGTTGCATTCTGTCGTTTTTACCATGTAAGGGGTGGGATTCTGCTCTGCAAAATTCAGAATTCTGTGAACCTGAATGCCATCTAGCCAAGCGGGTTCTCCAGATGAAAGAACCAGCCATATAAACCATGTACTGTGGGAATAAGATGGATTCTGTGGAAGCATATTAAATGCAAATGGCTACTATGCAGCCTTCTGTGCAAATCAAGTCCTTAATATAAGAAAAAAAACATACATAGGAATGTGAGCAATGTGGTACACAGATGCTCTTCAAAAGAACCATGACATGTTTTTACAGTGCGTGCACAAGCAATGCTGCTCATTTTATTTTCTGAAAACATTCCAACATTTAAGGGAAGTTTCTAAAGGCTCCATAGCAGCAGGATGCTCTAGTTTCAAAGCATGGTGCCAGCACATCTCCAGCTGAAATGTGTGAGGTGTGGGTCAGCAGAATCCAGTTGAAACTGACAGCATAATTCAGGGTAATTCCAGGTGCAGGTCACCAATGGAAGAGTCTTCAGGGCAGGGAACTTAACACAGGCCCACGGCACAAATTTGCATAAAATATGCATATGCTAATTTATATGTTAAAAATGACAATTTTCTTTCAGAGGGAAAATAAAATCTGGCTTTCAATTTGCCAGTGCTTAATTTGTCTTGGTTGGAAGCAGAACTTTGTTATAGGCTCTCTGAGGAAAAAAGATTGATCCATGCAACTGTTTATTTAAATACATAACAATTCAACAGCCCAAAGTGTGATGTGATATTGGTGGGGTTGTATTGGTTTATACAACCAATAAAGGCTGGTTGTATAAACCAATAAGCTGACAATATTATTTTCTGAAAAGTAGAGACAGTTGGGAAATATGCCTCAAGGATCATCTCATCCCACATGAACCAACCAGGACCCCAAGATCATCATCTGAGGCCCTTCTCCGTGTGCCCCCTCCATGGATGTTTTGGAGGGTGGCAAAATGAGAATGGGCCTTTTCAGTGGTGGCCCCCCTGCTTATGGAATGATCTTCCCAGGAAACATGCATACTAAGAATATTTTAATAAAGAATCAGACAGATAAAATTGGTTTGGGGCTATTTCTGCATTGGGTTTACCATATCCGTAAGTTATGCCTTTCTAAAACAAGTCAGCATCCAGTTAACCCTCAGGTTTAAACTGATTTGCTCCCACTGAAGTAAGTGGGACCATAACCAATTTAAATCTAAGCATTCCAGTCTAATTGGGTTAAGCATTGGATTTCCATGGTGGTACAGCTGGGGTTGCGCAGCTGTTGCAAAGGCTTTTAATACTGCAGACTGCAAAATTGCAGAACACAAACTGACAGACATTTCTACCACCTGCAGGCAGCCCGAATTATCTGGGGTAATAAAGATAAGAGTGACAAGGATTAAATAGATTTGTAACTATTGTATATGTAACTGTTGGCTGCGATCATTCGTTTTTACTCTGTTTGTATGGTCTTTACTAGGCAGGACTCTGTCACCTGCTTGCTTTTCTCTCTCTCTCACACACACCCCACTTCCCACCTCATGAACCCCCTTGCCAAATTTCCAATTCTGTTTTTTTGAAGCTACTTCTCTGTTCTATTCTGCAATCCCCTTTGCGCCCATTTTCACCTTCACCTTTGTACCCAATACCCATGTCTCTTCCTCACCCTCCTTTATCACAACCGCACCCGGACATACAGGCCACACACATCCCAGTTACCTCCTCCCACACATTATACCTACTCAACACCCTTTTCACCTTCTGCAGCCGCCACCACCTCCTATTCTGCATTCCCCTTTGCACCCACACTTTCCTCTTCTTCCTTACTCGCACCCCCAGCTTCATCTTCACCCTTTTTCTCAAGGCTCCTTTTTTCTCAACTCCCCCTTGTACAAACACCTCCATTTCTATGCTGACTCCTTTCCCTTATTCTGCAGCCCTCCCTTTATGACACACATCATTATCACCAACACCCACTTTTTCCTACTTCCTCCTCCTTTCAACTCTCCTTTGCACAAAGGTAAAGGTAAAGTGACCCCTGACCATTAGGTCCAGTCGTGACAGACTCTGGGGTTGCGGCTCACTTTACTGGCTGAGGGAGCCGGCGTACAGCTTCCGGGTCATGTGGCCAGCATGACTAAGCCGCTTCTGGCAAACCAGAGCAGTGCACGGAAACGGCGTTTACCTTCCTGCCAGAGTGGTACCTGTTTATCTACTTGCACTTTGACATGGTTTCGAACTGCTAGGTTGGCAGGAGCAGGGACTGAGCAACGGGAGCTCACCCCGTTGCGGGGATTCGAACAGCCAACCTTCTGATCGCAAGTCCTAGGCTCTGTGGTTTAACCCACAGCGCCACCCGCGTCCCTCCTTTGCACATAGACCAGCCCTATTCCCAGGCCTCCTTCTCTCTCCTATTGTGCAGGCCCCTGTGTACACACACCCTATGTTACTGTATGTTTAAGATGAATAGAATCTGTACTCTTAGAGAACATCAATTTCAGCTGTTGGATGGTGTACATACATGGATGTTTACTTGTTAATGAAATAGCCACTGTAAGCTACTACATAGAATTTGGAACTTCATTTTGAAGACAACACACAGTACCAGGAGTGAATACATTGTGAAAGTATTATGGAATATTTGAAGGCTCTGCGCCCTTTATTACTCTCATATGAGGCAGCTGAGAGGGAGAAAGGAGGGACACTGATATTCTGGCCTATTCCTGTTGATTTCTCCCAATGGCCCCTCTTTTCCTTCATAGCACTACAAGTGCCCCATTTAACCCCATCCATTTCCACCTCCCCCCCCCAATTCCAGCTCCTCTCCAGATTTCTTCTCCCCCATCACATGTCCTAAAACTCTCTCTCTCTCTCTCTCTCTCTCTCTCTCTCTCTCTCTCTCTCTCTCTCTCACACACACACACACTCTCTCACACACAAACCTATCTTCCTCCCTACTTCCCATATTCCCACACATATTTCGCCTGCCCCTTCACCAATTCCATCTGCCTTTCCCCCTGTCATTGGAGGATTAACACAGAGAGAAACCCATCTTTCCCAACACCAAAATCATCATACTACAGTCATTTGCTACAGACAAGTCTCCCCATTTTTTCTTCCCCCCTCCCACCTTTAGAACCTTGGGAAACAGTCAATGAAAACCGTGTGATAGAAGACTAGTGCAAATATAGTCTAGAGGGAAACCAGTCCTCATATTCTGCTTGAGATTCCATTTGGACCACCAACTTGGGGTGGGTGGATAGACTGAACATCTCAAGAAACCACTTTCCATTAAAAGATGGTAGGAAAGGCCTCAACATTAAGAGGAGGCTTACATATTTGTCTGCAGGCAATATAATTGGAGTCTGCATCCAAACAGAACAAAAGCAGACTTAAAGTGAAATCACTATGTAATCCTTATTGTGGGTGTTATTGTATTTATGGCTTGCTATGTGTTGATTTTATTCAGATTTTATTCTAGTGTTTGTGAAGTGCCTGGAATTTTTTTTTCTTAATGTAAGGTCATATAGAAATGTTTTAAATAAATAAATGTCTACTGATCCCAATGCGGCTATAAGATTTGGCAAGCAAATCACACCATGTTTTTCTTTTTAAAAAAATCATTTGTGAGAAGTTAGACGGTCAGAGGGGAGTCAAGAGGGCAAGAGAAGTTAGTTGGCCCTTCAGTCTCCCCCTGCTCTCGCTGGCTCAGTAAACAGTGTATAAGAAATATTTTTTAAAGCTCTCTGCCACTTACTGTTCAACTCTTTGTGTACTGTGTATGCATAGCTCTTTTGTGGCAGACACCGCTAGCCTCATCATGGAGTTGTGACACTGCTGAACTGCTTCATAAAACGCCACTCTCCTGTCATTGATTTTCGTTCATTGAGTGTCACACAGAACAGGAACTAGTTGAGAACAGCACACATAATAGCTCCTTAGAGACACTCTAACTGGGTTCGACAGATGTGCAGGGGGGTGAGAGAAGTGCACTGCAGCACCAGTGGACTCCCCCCCATACCTATTCACATTCATTAGAGCATCTATTGAGAGCCCCTGTACATAAAGGTGTACAGGGAGAGACCTCTCTCTGCACAACTGGGAAGGTAGGGTCACTGATTGTGCGGAGACAGGCTTGGCCTTACCATTAGGTAGCATGAGGAGCAGATGTTGTTAGAGGAGAGAACCATGTGTGCTGCATTAACACTGAAAGAGCCTGCTGGATCAGACCAATGGCCCATCTAAACTAAGATATTTAAGTACATATCCAACGTTTCAGTTCATAGAACTGTAGAGTTGGAAGGGACCATGAGGGTCATCTGGTCCAACCCCCTGGAATCTTCCACCCAATGTGGGGTTCGAACATCCAAATGGAACACAACAGAAGAAAATTATGATACTGATTCTTAAAACAATTAAAACCATTCTTTAGATGTGCGATTAATATTTCACTCAACCCCGAGATTAAGAGTCTTATGCTACCAGAAAACTGGGGCTACCAGTTTTGAAATTAATAGATAGCTTACACTAACATGATATAGATTTTTTTGGAAACTACAACATCCCTTTAAAGATATCTCCGATCTCTTTTTTTAAAAAAAAGTATAAAGAGAATGGGGAACCTGTGCATGTCCCCATTCAACCTGTTGGCTGACAGTTTGTGGTCAGTGAGTTGCAGTATAAACACTTTAGAAAGCAAAATGTTTTGTGCTTGTCCATTTGCAATGCAAATTACCATGGGACGGCCACATCAGTGTTGCAATGGTTAAGGAGGATGACTTGCTCCCATAGTATCTGAGAAGGGATTGATAAGGTTAAAGTAACATAGCAGGGGCTGGAATTAGGTCAAGATAGCTTAGTTGGTAGAGCATGAGACTCTTAATCTTAGGGTCCTGTGTTTCAGCCCCCCGCTGGGGGAAAGATTCCTGCATTGCCGGGGACTGGACTAGATGACCCTTGGAGTACCTTCCGACTCTATAATTCTGTAATTCTATGATCTGCAAATCTAAATCAACAGCATTTTCAACAATGAATATTAGATTGCGGTGGGGGAGACAGTACTATTAGCAGTGTAACCAGATCAGCTCCATCTGATATTTCAGGGGCTGTGACCAAACTGAAATATAAGCAATGTTGAGTTTGCAAACTCTATTGAAGGACACTCAACAGTTTATCTTAATCACTTTTCAAGGCACAAAAGCAGATCTCAATATGAATCTGTTTCCCACATTGTTTCCTCCCAACAGGGTTAGATTTCAGATTTGCCTGGATTAGGCTAAACCCTTGGAATTCCCCATCTGGACGTTAAGGAAGCAAGGCAGGCTTCATTTCAAAGGCTGGCGGCATGCAGTAATTTCTGCCTGGTTCGAGAGGAATGGGACTTTCATTTTTTAAAATCAGTGAATCACTTTTGGTCTTTTACTAAATCCTGTCTCCTGAACCCCACCCCCCCCATCACCAGTTTTATTACATTTTTCAGCATTCTGGCATACACAATTAAAAAATAATAATGAACCTTTTATTCTAAATGTTGGTGGATCAGAAGATATAGCACTTACAGGTTAAAAGAATATGAAAACCAAAATGAATGAACCTAGTTTTCATTCTCACTAATAACTCCATGCCATTGCTTCTGAATAAACTATTTGGTCATTGTTAATAGTTCAGCGAGCTGCAGGTTATTTTCAGTGATCCTTTATAAAAATTGCAGACTTGCATTCTCTGACTCTCATTATTGCTTATGCACTTCTAGTTTAAGCATAACTTTAAGCATAACTTGCAGCGATGCAATAGAGCCATTAGAAAGTATGGGTAGTCTTCACGCATTGCCTGCGCTTTTGGCTTTGGAGTTTGCTGTCACACATGGCTACTGAGATGTACAGATTGCCTCAGAGCCTTTTTCTGAAGTCCTGCACTTCGTATTCAGGTCAGAACAAAAAAGTTTGTCTGAAAAGAAGTGTGCATGCACACGAAAGCTCATACCAATAACTAACTTAGTTGGTCTCTAAGGTGATACTGGAAGGATTTTTATTATTATTTCATTTCATTATTTCATTTCATTTATTTTGTCTGAAAAGAGTACCTTTAAAACAAACAAACAAACAAACAAACAAACAAACAAACAAACCCTAACATATGATAATTCAAAGGACTAGGTATAATTGGTAAATACAATTCAGAGGTGTTGCTAGATACTTAAAGGACTAGGGGCACAAAAAAATGAAAATTAAGATGATTGTCTGGGGTTCTGACACCATTGTACTTTGCAGTATACCCTAATGCCCCATATGCACCCGTTTAACGCTCCATCACCAAAAAAGGGGGGCAGGAGAATTGATACACAGGGGAAGTTCTGCACAAGGGGGTCAGATTTAAGAGGTTGCACAGACCAGACCACTGATCAGTGCCCTAGTTAGTATCACTGGCAGTGGCTGTTGTTACTACAGAAGTAACCCTAAACCAGCACAAGACCCTGGTTTGCTCTAGATTTCTTAACAATAGTTATGAAATTGGCAACACTAAATCTGTATCACAACCAAATGGTAATATACCGCTGAACATCTCCACATTTTGTCCATCTAAAGCAGCCGTCCTTCTGGTTTTGGATTATAACTCTCATCATCTCTGACTCTAGGCCGTGCTGGTCAAGGTTGATGGAAGTTGGGAGTCTAAAACATCTGTAGAACATCAGCTTGGGAAAGGCTAATATAAATCCTGCTTCATCACATTAAAGGTCTCATTAGTTTAACAGGTCTCTCATTATTAGTACAAATGACAACACCTGGGTAAAAATGCTACTTCTCTCAAAAAGCAGAAGTGGACTTGACAAACCTCACCCATGCTGCTGAGGCACTTAAGACTGGGAGAGGATTTAATTGGTATTTGTAGATATGCCCTCATGAGCTCATGCTAGAGCATAATCCTTCTCAAATACAACAAAGTGATTTCGTTTCAAAACAATGAAATCATGGGTGTAGCTGTGGTTGAAAGGAAAAATAAATGCTGTTGAGTTTTAAGGTGGGCACGGCTTTTGAAAAACTAAAAAATGTACACTGAAGCGCAGTTCCTTCCTGTGAGATGAATAGAGGGTAACAAAAACAAGGAAGAGATGTAACAAATGAAGGGACGGCATATAAGTGTGTTTGAATTATTTGGCCTCTCGCTTGTCCTGAAAGATGTAACAGTTTCACCAGTGTGTCTTTTGTTAGAATTCCAAAGAGGGTTGATGCAAAGGTTCACAGGATTCCCCCCCCCCCCCCGGAGCACCAATCCTATTGCAAATTTTGTTAAGCGCCTGTTAAGAACTGTAGCAGTTTCACTAAATTCTCCAGATTCCAAGAAATGCAGAAACCAGCATCAGCATTCTGTACAGAGAGCGAGGGATCTGTGGCCCTCCCAGTCAGCATGGCCAATGCTCAGAGATTATGGAGCATGTACGCAGGGGAGTAAAGAGGCAAGTATGTTTACACTTTTCATACAGGGAGTGAAGGCAATCCGCTCTCCAAAAAACCTACAAATTTCCAAGATTCTTTAGGAAAATCATGAGAATTAAACTAGTACGTATAATGCTAGTATAAGTGTGAATGATCTCAAGCATCATTTTATCCCAGCCTTTCTCAAAGTAGCCACATCAGTGTACGTTGTTCTCCCTTTCATATTATCGTCACAACCAGGGCCGGCTCTACCATTTGGCAGAGTGAGACAACCTTCTCAGGCTGCATATGCTGAATGGTGTGGAACAGTGGTGAGGTATTGGTGGACAGGGATAGTATGACCTACACTCTCCTAGATATCCTCCTATGGTGCAGTGGAGGATGCTGTCCTGTTGCCAGTGTTGAAATAAGATTCAGCTACCAACTGAGTCAGCTTTTGCACATGGAATAGGAGAGCCATTTTGCCCCAGGCAGCAAATTAATTAACTTTGAGATGGAGATTTGAACTTGGATCTGCCCATTCCTAATGCAATATTTTAAACACTACATCACACTGGCTTTTGTTGTCTCTTGTAGAAAGCTTCTCTTTTTTGGAATTTGCCAACACTTAGTACAGTCTTCTGCAAAAACAGAGGACCCCTCCTCCCCAGCCAACCAGACCTTTATTGGCAGACTGTATCAAATTCTAATAAAAGACATCTCCCTTTTAGGTATAAGGTGGGAGAAGTTCAACAGGTGCAGCACATTCAGCAAACGAACTGAAGTGATGGGGGAAAGCAGCACCATATTAACTTATTCGTGGTCCAGGTACATCATTCAGGGCCAGGAGTTGGCGACTCTGCCAAGTAACAGTGGGGGAGTAGAAACAAATGTTCTACCAAAGTATCATCAAGCAAGAAAAACATCAACAGAAGTCCAAGTCTCTATTTAACAAGGGATCAGGCTTCAAAATTCCAGGATGAGTGAGGTTTGTGGCATCTCCAACACTGGTCTCTTGTTGTAAAGAGCTGAATAAGGAACAGATGCCAAAGAGTCATCAGCAGCCAGTGTTGGCTGTATAGCTTTGCTTCTCTAGACATACCGGAAAAGGCACAGCCTGCTTTGGCCACATTCATTAAACCTTTTTTGCTGCCCTAGGCAACTGCCTGCTGTGCTTTGGTGTAGGAACGTGCCCTTGTTGTACTCTGCAGAGCCACAAGATTAGCTTCTTTCATTTGCCTTTACATCTAAGAAAGCTCAAAGCTGAATGACAAATCAAAAAGGCAACATAGTGAATTCATCCAAGGTCTTCCTTAATAGCTGCAAGGGGGACCTGGAAAATATTAGAGGGTATCCTCACCTCCTAACAGGAGTGCTGCTCTTTGGGGTTTCAACTAGTTTCCACTCCAAGCAGAGAAGGCCACCCCATACTGGTTTTTTGCCCCCCCCCATGCAACATTATGTGGCTAGTGAGTGTGCTCAAACATCCGTAGATTGTGTGCATGCAGGTACATATATAGGTGTGCGTAATCTGCCTCTTCTGGGTCTTTTTAAAAGAAGTTTTCGGTATTCAGAGTTTGCTTCATCATGCCAATTCTTCCTGTTTCCCAGTGCCCCAGTTTGACCTCATTTGTTGGCACGTACTACCTGTGCTTAGTATTAGAACGTGCAATTAAACATTTCTGTTGCCGTCATGATCTTTCTTGTTCACAAGCGATAGCCACAAAGTCTTGTCTTCGTAGGAGCAGGCGGCAATGCCAGTCCTTCCTAAAGCAGCCAGAGAATGCATTGTTCACTTGTGTGGGCACTCATGGCTCAATTCCTGCTCAGATGAAATTGCCATCAGGCATCAGGCACTGCTGAGCTGCCATACCTTCATTCTATGCATTTCATTTCAGACATGTTACTTTCAAGGGAGGGAGTCTACAAGCACATGCCTATGGTATTTTTTTTTTTTAGTTCCTCTTGGCACCATGAGTTAAGTAAGCATGATGTGCAGTGATAACATTTTAGGAAACTGCTTACCCGCCCTCCACTAAGCTCTAGGTCCTGACATGAGATCATTGGCATACACCAGAGCCTTTGTGGAGACCTAGCATGGTGCGCCAGGATGTATATGTGAAGTTTGTCTGATTTGTGCAATTCTAGAAACAGATCTACCGTGGGTGAATGCCCAGTGAGTTTGTCATAGGTAGCATCTACATCGTCATTCCCACACTACTCAACAGCCACTGCTACTATTCCTCTTGTAGAATGGCTTTTGATCTGGTAGAGAAGTCCACTAATGTAACAGATGGGGGTGCAGTTCTTGACTTCCAGCTTCCCCCTGCACCACCCTTCACACTGTTTAAGAGTTCCCCACCCATTTCTGGACCTTGACCCATTCATTGCTATAATTTCTGTGTATTACCTCAATATGGATGTGTAGATTGAGTTCTTTGCAACATTTGTTTCTTTGCATTGTCAGCCACACTGCAAAAGCTCTTTGGCTGCTGGGAATGATTTATTACGCAGGATTTCTAAAGGAATGCCTCTCCATCCCTCCTACTGCCCTCACTTTATTGTCAAGTTCTTGGAACATCAACCTCAGAATGTGATATAATTTAATAAAGGGGGATTTTTTCACCCTCCTCCACTGCCCCATTATGACTAAATTTATAGATTCAGGATTGCTGTAAATTATATTATAATTATACTGCTGCACAAGTGACTTCACATTCTAGAAATTAAAAAGCAATTCAGGTAAATGATCTTTAGCCACCGTGGTGCATCCCTGCAGAACTCATTAACTCTGGGGATTACATGGCATACCGAAAAGATTACACAGGCAAAACTACAGCTTTTGAAAAAGTGATACACCTGGAATATAAATAACTTGAGTCATTTGGGAAGAATATGGGATGGGACATCCATTTGCAAACCTTGTCATATTAAGGATACTAGTTTGGTTGGTTTGTTCTTTGTGGACCAGCCCATTTTCTTAGCTTTCAATAACTGTGAACATAAGAACCTAAGAAGAGCCTGACAGATTAGGCCAATGGCCCATCTAGTCCAGCATTCCGTTATCACAGTGGCCAACCAGATGCCTGTGGGAAACCTGCAAGCAGGATTCAAGCACAAGAGGACTCTCCCGTCCTGTGGGCACAGCCATCATGTCTAGTAGTCATTGATAGCCCTCTCCTTATCCTCTAATCTAGGCTGATGACCATCACTGCCTCCTGTGGGAGCGAATATGTGGGAAGATATTAGAAAAGCTTCCAGATTAAAAGATTTCCATATTCCTCCCTGTCATAAAAGTATATGTTCTGCTTACAATGAAACAGAGCTGGATCGCATAAAGTTTTAGTGACAGATACTTTGTATTTGTTATTAATGTTCTAAATCAGGGAAATTCCTGAACAAGAAAACTCTTACTCCCTCCCCCTCCCCCCCCAAACCCCCTATTGCAACCTTCAAATACCCCCGGGTATAGGGCGGTATTGAAACTCAATTGAAATGGATGAGCTTCCACCAATGAAGCTACTGGAGGAGACAAGTTGTCTAGATTTGCAAGCAGAACCAACCTCCAGATTAAGGAAGTGAAGAGACTGTAATATAAGGGATCTGGTAGCTGTAAAGCAAGTGCTGTTACAGTTAATGTCACTTGTTAGTGCTAGTGATACCAGAACTATGTAAAATGTCCCAAAGTAAAGCATTCTTTGTTCCTCAGCAATCTCAGAGTGTGTCTGTTCCTTGCTGTGCAGCACCCAAAACAGAACATTACAAAGATCTCATAACTAGGTTCTGAGAAAAGACAATATTCTGAGGAGGAATTTATTTACTAAAATATTTAGAATCAAAGGTCCAGATAGCAATCAGAGCCTGCTAGCTGCTGTGATTTTTATAATATGAAATTAGGAATATATAACAAGTACCTAAATGTGCTAGTCAACTTAAACAAGATGTATAAACTTGTTGGTATGAAGGCAGATTAGGCATTAAGCAGGGATGGGGAAGCTGTGGCCCTCCAGATGTGGTTGGACCAGTCCCTATCAACCCCAGCCAGCATGGCAAATGACCAAGGATGATGGAAGTCCAACAACACCTGTAGGGCCACAGGTTCCCCATCCCTGCATCAAAGCTTTACACTGGAAATCTGCCTTACTATCATAAATTTCAATTTTATCTTTATGTTCATTCCTTTTAGAAAGTTTGCTCCATTCTGTTATTTTTCTGATGTGAAATATTATGGGGTTTTTTGGGTTGTTTTTTACAAGCACCCTGTTACGTTCCAAAACATAACATATATCTGGACATTTTCTTCCATTAGCACTTTGGGGGGAAACAAACTGGTGAAGTCTATATTTTATCTGAGCTAAGTGCAAATCATAACATCATGGTTCTAGAATGCTATCCAAGAGACACACCACAGCTCTGCAAGGTCTACAAGAAGAAAAAAACAACAACAGTGCCATGATCATGCAAGAGAACAGGGCAGGGAGAACAAATGTCATTTCAATCTGAGACTCTTTGCAACATGAGCATACTTTTAAATTTTCCTTGAGGAGAGATTACTTGGTTTTGGCTAAGAATCTGAAACCACTTGCAGGCCACACAGAAGTTACAGCGTAAGCAGATGACATCCTCTTTAAAAATCCTTTTAGTCACAAACAGATTTTGAAAACATATACTTAGAAACCACGCCAGTAAATTGGCTTTTCCGTGTTATTGCTCTGTAGCCTTTCCTATGAGCAGGATCCGGTGGTAGCTTCTGCCTCTCTTTTGTTCCCTTTCTGTTTTCTCTGCATGTTTCTGGTTCTAACCAAACAGGGGCATGAGCTCTGGAATGAACCCACTTGAGTCCTTTCAGACATGTTTAGATGGTATGATCTGACCATGAGCACAGACTGCAGTTTTATGGGTATGATTTACAGTGGGCGTGAGGAACCTCTGGCTGCCAGCTGCCTCCATCCAGCTGCCAGCACTTCCCTGAAGTCACACACTGAGACCAAATGAGAATGTTCATTGTTTTTTCCCCCAGTAAAAGTGGGCACCCAGGGAGGCTGCAGAGTACAGACCACTGAAGAGATGATTTGAAGAATGAAAGAAAAGTTATCAGAACAAATAAACAATAATCAGGGAGTTAAACTCCAAAACACAAAGTTATTCTAAGGTATTTACTAGACAGTAAATCCTATAGTGTAAGATGACTGCCTACTATCAATGCTGCAACTTTCATAAGGACTGGGCTAAAGATACTACAGAAGTTGCCACCCTTATAACTCTTTAAGGAGTGATATTGTCCTGATCCTGCAAGTATATGAATAACCGATCCTGCAAATACTTGCATTTAAGCAAATAATTAAACTCTATTTTTTCAGTGGGTCCACTGGGTTGAAGAGAGTTTAATATAAACAGCTGGAAAGATTTCCTCTGTAACAGTATATACAGCTCATATCTTTTGATAGTCTGTTTTTAGGGTGATCTTTCTTCCTCTTCAATTTGTGTGTTCACATTTCCTATTTCGGTGGATATAGCTCTCTTTTGCTCCAATGTGGCTCCCCCCTCCATTCTCTGGCTTGTTTGTTGGATACATAAGACCATGGAGGAATGGATCATTGTCTATGATCAGATTGTAATATTATTTCCCCCAGCGTCCTCTTCATGAAGGGAAAATGACACAGGCAGAAATCAATAGATATGTTACTGCTCTTTGCTAACAATATACAGTGGTACCTCTGGTTATCGACGGGATCCATTCAGGAGGCCCGGCCATATCCTGAAAAGTCTGTAACCAGAAGCGCCCTTCTGTGTGCACACGCATGACAAAACCTGGAAGTATACACTTCCAGGTTTGCCACATTTGCAACCTGAAGATTACGTATCCAGAGGGAAACGTAACCTGAGGTACCACTGTAATTAAGCTGAGCATAGCAGCTACGTTTCCCAAAGTAGAGATATTAATACTGATCTATTTTGCAGGGCTCTTGTAAAGATTAAAGCTGAGATAATACATGAGATAACCTTTGTGCACTTGAAATATGTCCTTATGCATGCTTATTGCTTTTTCACACAAATATTCAAATACATCACATGCACACACCTTTTCTAATAATCAACCGAAATACTTAGTGATTCAAGACTTCATACCCTGTAAGCAAAATAACACGTTTTGGTTATATCAAAGCATAATGTACAGAAAAGCATCTTAGTAACTGACTTTGTAGTTTTGCTATGATGGAAACAAGAGACATGGGGCCTTCTGGAAAACTCTAATGCCCAGGCTAGCTTGTTGGAGTGATACATAGGTTAAAGAGCTGTTACTGCCTATCATAAAAGGAAACCCATCCTCACTTTAATAAGAACAATATTTTCCCCACTCCGTCCATCTCAAATATATATTTATGACCCAAACATTTCTGCATTAAAACTTGCTCCCTTCAAAGACCTCTTTCATGTCCCAAAGGGAATTTTTTAAAGTGATCTTATAGCAGCCGTTACTTATCTTTACAATGCACATAGTTAATGCTTGGAACTTTTACTTTCCTCTATATATTTTTAGCAACCAGCAATAAATTTGGTTTGATTCAGATGTTAGTGACTCTGTGACAATCTGTTGCCTTCCAGATGTTGCTTAGGCACTGTTTTAGTAGCTGGTTCTATAAAAGGCAGCAATCAAATTGGCCTTAGCACACTTCGTCCTGCTCCATTCAAACAGTTCGTTATAAATATTGTTTATCTGTGGAACTGAATGCAATCATTCAGACAACTGTCCTAATTAATGCATTAACTGAGTATTTTAAAATGAGGCTTTAAACTGGAGCACTCTCCTATGGAAGAATTTGTGGTGCTCATTACAAACAACCTTCCATCTCTTGATTCTGGTAATAAGTGACTTGAGAGAAGCTCGCCCTGGAAAATCTGATGCCCAGACGTGCTTCCCAGGATACTTCCATCCTGGGCCACTTACACATTTATTACTTATGTGACTGATACACTGCCTTTTTGGACACAATTGCTCCTTCAAGGTCATGTACAAAATTTCATAAAGTAGAATAATGGTGCTAAAACATTATGAAATAACCATCAAATGAAAACCACATTATCATCCCTTAAAACTGAACCGTAGCAGAAATTAATAAATGCAACAGCAATTAGTAAGAGGCTGACTGAAATAAAAATGCTTTAAAAAGTGCTTGAAAGTTTCTTTTAAAAAATCCAAACACCCCTGTGTTCCTCAGTCATATTTCCTGAGGAAGCGTGAGCCTTAAATGCGGGGCCATCACTGAAAAGGTCCTGTCCTTGGTACTTGTTAGCCTAATACAGGATCAGAGGGCAGTGCATAAAGCTAAGGCAGGTATGTATGGATGCAGGTAGTCTTTCATAATTATGTGTTAGCAATTATTAACAATATTTGTAATAGGGGCAGTACTAGTAGTGGCAGCATTGCAGCATGCCATTTCTTCCAGGATCCTAAAATATGGATTAAGGCCTACTTAAAGCTTGGCATTGTTTAAATGATGAAATCTGTCAGATGTCTTCTGGGGAGACGGGAGGATAATACTGTCAGGTCCTTGTCCTTATGGAAAGATAAAGTATCAGGTGCTGCTGTTCATACTTGGCTTTGAAAAGAGTTGGCAAAAGGTGAACATGGTCTGACCTTCTGAACATCTCTCCCTCAAAGTAACATGCTCACCTTAATGCATTTGCTCAGACTGTCTAACCACTAAAAACTCACGTTCAACCACTAAATGCTGCCTCATTTAAAAGCTAAAGTCATGGAGTCATATGTGGTTTTGACCCCAAAACCATATGCTCATCCGGGTTTGCCTATATTCAGGAACCTCAGCAAATCATTTGGTGAACCTAGCTTTAATGTCAGGTATATAATTAAACCACCAAAGCAAAACCTGGGAGCTGAGCTTCTCTACAGAAAAAGTTCTTAGGCGTCAAGTACAACTCCATACAGGGACCTTATGTGCTGCCTTTAGTTCTGGTCATCTGCTGTTGTTGAGGTCAACAGATCTTTCTTGTTCTTATATTGTACATATTAATGATACAACTGGAAACAAACTGGTGCTAAGAGAGCTACACGTTCCACTGTTCTGATCCCACGATTGGCCTTTGGAAACTTATTCCCCATGTGATTTGTCCGGAAAGTCAGACAGGAAGTGTTGTTATTGTTAGCCACCTTCTGTATCATTTTGTGGAAAGGTGGATCACAACTAACTAACTAACTAACTAACTAACTAACTAACTAACAAAAAACATATTTTGTTAACGCAGCACAGTGCTTTTGATTTCACTCAGCTTGGTGAATTGTGAGCCTGACTGAACAACCAAGAGTCTGTCAGGGAGCCAACAGCACTTTTTTGTACTTTTCTTTTTTATATATAAAAAGCCATTTTCATGTGCATACAGATGACACAGGAAAATTCACAGGCTTCACATCCTGCAGCTGCAAAAAGTAACACAACAAGTATCACCAATGTTTGATCCAAATGCAGTTTGATTCCTTTCCCAAAGCAAACTTCTGGAAAGGAGGAAAGTTTACTAGAGAGAGTACGTCATAATACTTTCACGAAAGCCCACATACACACACACACCAATAAAAAACAACACTTAGCAAAATCATCACCTTTGTGTTGTTTTGTTTTGCTACTTTCTCCAGCTGCTAACACTTTGGAAAGAGCACCAGTGGCTCTAATTACAGGCCAGCATTAGAGAGGTAAGTTCCTGTGCCAAGTACTGTTCTAGCAAGCAAGCTGTCTCAGTGTATTCCTACTTGTATGCGAAAGGAAGCAAAGATGAATAGCAGCGCCAAGATGCAACATGTTACCTGAATAAACAGTGGGAGGAATCAAGTCCCCATTGGCAAAAACAGGATACCGACCAATTTGTATTATGTTGCTCACTTTGATTTAAACAGGTAAAGCCTACGTAAAATATGAGGACACACAAATTCACTCCAGTTATCTGTGAATGAAACTAGCAGTACAAAGTAACTAAGGGCAAAATCGTTCTCAGAACCATTGTAATTTTTTGATAATTGCCTAATCTAAGGAAGCAACTCAAGGAACAGCAGGGCTGAATGCAGTGGCACTGCCAAGCACTGCCATTTGCACTACCCAGGATAGAAGATGGTGGTGTGGCTGGGGAGACAGTATTTGATTTTTGATGAACCAGTTCCAGGCTGATGCAGCAGAGGCAGACTGAGATCAGGCTCCTTTCCAGGAGCTGGGCAAACTGAGGATCTAAAGAAGGGTTTCCCAAACTTCAGTCCTGAGCTGTTTTGGACTACAATTCCCATCATCCCTGAACACTGGTCCTGCTAACTAGGGATGATGGGAGTTGTAGTCCAAAAACAGCTGGAGACCCAAGTTTGGGAAGCCCTAATCTAAATGATCCTTGGTTGGCCCACCTCTACACTGTCTACCTACCATCTGTAGGTAGCACCAGGCTGCCAACAGCTCACACCACTCTAGTGAAATGGGAGCCTGCACAGTAGTATTGACCCTGACCAGCAAAGGTCTTCCATTGCATTCTCAGCCTTCCCCAGTTGCATGGATTATGGGTGTCAGGGCTGTTCTGCTGAATATTTAAACCCAACCTTTGCATTTTACATTGAAAAATTAGTTCCGAGAAGCTGGGACTCATGGACACTCAACAGATCTAGTTTAAACTTCACATTCAAAAGATCAAGTAAAGCCCTGCCTACCTCAGAATGCTGTACCTGACTGTAGCTAGAGGCACACTGTAGAAGGAATATAAAGGCAAGTAGAAATGCAGTCTGTTCCCTTTATTCACTCCTCCAGAACACACAGATTAATAGAGAATCTGGCCAAATGCCAAAACAGAATTAAAGGCGCTTAAATCCCATTGGTTTCAGTTGGGCTTAAAACGTATTTCTGCATTCGGTTGGGGCCCTGATTCTAAGCTTGCTTACTGGTTGTTTGCAGCACATTGTTATCTAAGGAGCCTGATCCAGAGCTCTGTGGATCTATGGTTTCAGTGGTGGCGCGTATGTTTTGGATTACATGACTTTTGACCTCTTTCATCGTTATGATTTGACATTTCCTTTATGTCTACAAACCGATCTGAAACTACGAAGCCACTTACAGCATTGGGCCTTTTAGACATAAGCTAGGCTCGGATAATTTAATTATGTGCAGAAATATCTAACGTCTGGTTTTAACTTTCTATGACCTTTTAGTCCATTTAGTCTTCAGCACAACAGAAAGAGGGTGAAAGCTTCAAGGGAAGGGGAGAGGGAGAAAAAAAAGCCCTTTACTGCCCCCCCCCCCAGTACGGCATGCTTTGTTTTTAAACTCTACATTGGGACTTCTATAGTGATACAAAGGAAGTTATCAAAATCTTGACTTTAGCTGTTTATTTAGAAACGCATCTGCTCTGAGCAGAATTTCTTGGATCTGTTTCAGAGCAGAGAGTAAATTCATGTGGCAGAAAGCTTCTTTTGGAATAAATGTTGTGGATCCCCGACTGAAAAGCTCTTTTACAAACAGCATTCTGATCTCCTCAGGATGTTACTTGGAGAATGCCTGCTCAGAATTCCCCTCGGAACTCTGTGAAAACAGAAAGATGCTAAAAAGTTTTGAAGCTGTTTACATAAATAAGCAGACCGCCAATCAGACAGCCACGAGGCGCCTCAGAGCCTCCACTGAACCAGATCACGGGATGCCTCCTGCCAGTTTTCTAAAACTTTCAGGATCATTCAGCCTTTACATATATCAAGCCTTCACCAATCTCCAGAACATGGATAGGCAAACTAAGGCCTGGGGGCCGGATCCAGCCCAATTAGCCTTCTCAATCCGGCCCACAGACGGTCCAGGAATCAGTGTGTTTTACATGAGTAGAATGTGCCCATTTATTTAAAATGCATCTCTGGGTTATTTGTGGAGCCTGCCTGGAGTTTTTGTATGAGTAGAATGTGTGCTTTTATTTAAAATGCATCTCTGGGTTATTTGTGGGGCATAGGAATTCGTTAATATATATTTTTCAAAATATAGTCCGGCCCCCCACAAGGTCTGAGGGACAGTGGACCGGCCCCCTGCTGAAAAAGTTTGCTGACCCCTGCTCCAGATGTTCTGGACCACAACTCTCAACAGCCCCAGGAAGTGCATCTGGAGGGCACAAGGCTGGCAAAGGTTGGTCTACCAAATTCTTCTCCACCCTCCCCATTTTGAGAAAATGTTATGCACTGAAGTGTCAATCATTCCACCCACCCTTAGGAAATTATTACAGTGGTACCTTGGGTTAAGTACTTAATTTGTTCCGGAGGTCCGTTCTTAACCTGAAACTGTTCTTAACCTGAAGCACCACTTTAGCTAATGGAGCCTCCTGCTGCCGCCACGCTGCTGGAGCCCGATTTCTGTTCTTACCCTGAAGGAAAGTTCTTAACCTGAAGCACTATTTCTGGGTTAGCGGAGTGTGTAACCTGAAGCGTATGTAACCCGAGGTACCACTGTACTGGGGCAAGGGGCTCTTCAGTCAACCTGGTTCTTTGCAGAAAGAGTATTTAATATCACATTGCTCACAGCATCACCTTATTTGTAAAATGAGGTTACTGAGGCATTCCTGGCCTGTGTGCCTTTCCCCATAACCTCAGATGTGTGAAGGATGGGGTTGTAGTTACTAAGTGGAGAGAGAAAGGCGGACTCTGCCAGTGGTCAGAGCTGGAATTTTCTTTTATTTCTTCTCCCACTTGTCCCAGGAACAGGGTCTGCCACAAAAATTCCAGAGCTGCTTTCTGACTCTGATGCAGGAAGGCCACAATACCTTCTGTCTTACAGGAAACACTTGCCATCAGTTGTAGGCAACAATGCTTAGGTTTTGCTTAGAGGACAAACAAGACCATCTGGTGTTTTGAGAAACAGTTACCTAAAGCTGAAATGAATGTTTGTTGGGGGAAGCAGGGTGTATACTGATTACCATTTTACTTTCCATTCTGCCACTCATTTTACAACACATTTGCACCCGATGGGAGGTAAAAATAAATAAATCCCCAGTGTAGCTCAGTTTTCTGTGTAGGCTTCTAACCAGAGAAGACAGAAAGCAGGACCTGGGAAAGAATGAGAATTATCTGGGCCTAGAGATGGTATGAGAAACTTTTGGCCCCATAGATGTTGCTGAACTACAACTTCCATCAGTGCCAGCAAGCATGTCAATGGCCAGGGATGGTGAGAGACGTAGTTCAACAACACCTAGAGGGCCAAAGGCCTAGACAGATCCATGCAAACTGCTTTCTGCCACACTTTGGCAACTGGTGTGTCGCTTGAGAGCACTCACTTTGGAATAGTTGACTGCAAGGGGTCAAAGTTACAGAGCTGTGTAGCAGCTGTACGAGTTTTTGTTGTGTCAAAAAAGCACCCTTTATTGGGACTTGTTGCTCAGTTATTTGTTTCCACACTGCTGTGATGAAGACAGTGGTAGCAAAAGCCGCCGAGTGAGAAAGCAGTGGCAGTGGAAGGAGTGTGGCTTGTGTAATGGTTAATGCTGGCCACTTTTGAAACTGGAAAGTGCCGGCGGGTGGGAGGGGCTTACTTGCATTTATTCTCAATAAATCCTCTCAAGTGTTCTGACCTTGAAGTGAGGGTCCCACAAGTCCTTGTCTAGAGCCACATTAAGCATTAAGCGAGGGAGAGGGAGAGAGAGAGAGAGAGAGAGAGAGAGAGAGAGAGAGAGAGAGAGATCACATGGTACGACATTAATAGAAACGAAATACAAAATCTATGCAAGGTGTTACACTGTGCTTAATTAAACTCACACACTGGGTAAAAAGAACCACACCAAATCCACCTCAGGCTTTGCCGTTAGGTGTCAAGGAAGTAACACATTCCATCCCTTTGCTCCGTTGGCGCTCCACTATCTTTTCAAGGCACGGCGGCCATTCTTTAAGGAGGGTGGGGAATTCAAGCCCCATTTCTAGGTGTCAGTAGTGGAAGTGCAGCGTTTCTTAAGAGCATTCTTCTTTGCCACTTGCCTGACCCCGAGAGCAGTCCCACTGCTCTGCAAAGGCAGCTGTGGAACGCTCTGCCAAACCCTATCAATTATTTAGCGTCAAAGGGAAAAGACTTAATCTGTGTGATAAAAGAATGGATTTTATCTGGAGCTTGTTCTCGTTTAAAAGTGATTTACACAAGCAATCTCCCCAGGCCTTTTCCATAATGTAATTATTTATTTTGTGTTAGCGGCCTTCCTTCAGCTCGGGTTATTTTTATCTGCTGCAGCCTTTAAATAGGAGAAGGGGAAACCCACTAAGTCCCTATTGATCCCCCCCCCAAATAAAGCTTCACTCTTTGAAGAAGAAAAAATACAAGTCTTACAGCTCATTCAAACTTTGCCTTAAAATATTTATTCCATGCATGGGAGTTATCCATCTATAGATAGGGTGGTGGATGTTAAGGTCTGCATCACATGGAACAAAAACCCGCAGATAAGACATTTCATTTACCTACAGTGTTGACTGTAGCACTTGAGAGCCATGCTGATACTTGACAGCAGGTAAAAAGGGATGCCAAACACATCTTGGAAACTGGCACTTGGTCCTGGGCCTCCATACCCAATAAATACATGTATGCCTTTCACATGCTATGGAGAACACAGTGTATGGGCAGGCACCCATAATTTCCTTAAACTGTGGCAACTTCCACAGTCAATCTTCTTTATACACGTTTAATCTCAAAGAGGCCCCGAGTTGTCCTGCTGCATAACATCAACTTCAGAGTTCTGGAGACTGAAGAAATTCTGAACATCTGGAGCAGTCCTTAAGTAACATTATGGTACAGCTGGAGAAAATCCAAGGGAGTAATCAGTGACTATACTCTACCGGTACAGAAATAACAGAATTGCCCTTCCAAAAGAATAGCAAGCCATATTCTTGCTCAAATCCCAACCCTGAAATTGTGGTTTCAGAGAGTTTATTCTACTTAACTTGCAAAGGACCTGTGGTCTTACAAGGAGCTGTACTTTATCCAGGAGCTCAGGTTTTGCAAGACTTGTAGCTTGTAGAAGGGCTCCCTCTGAAAATGCTTTAAACCATTAAGTTCCGCTCTTAGAAACAAACTGAACTTTGAACTTAACATACAGTGCGAATCCTAACCATGGGTGGAAGTGGGACTTGTTGCGATGACCTCCTGCCAGTGCAACTGGTTTTGTTGAATCTGCCCCGTTTCTACTAAGAAGTAAGTCCTACTGCATTCAGGTAAATGGGTTTAGGATTGCAGACTAAGAAACGTAGTAAATTTCAGTGAAGCAAAACTGACTAAAACAAAAGCATCTGTTTTCTTTAAAGGTGGGGGCGGGATATCCAGGACATGGTAACCTGCGATTTTTTAAGATGAAGATGTTTTAACAGGACCAACTTGCCATATAAGATTCTTTCACCGGTCCTCAATAAAATTGCCTCCAGCTCATATGTTCAGCCAGGGGTATTGCTGAAATAGTGTGGATGAGGGTTGGTGAGAGCTCTTCCTATTTTGATTTTTGTCATAATTAATATAATTGTGCGAGCTGTCTTAACTTATGTTCAGTTTCCCCCCACGTGGTGTGTGTCAGATGTTTTGCACTGAAACTCTCTTCATCCTTGACCATGCTGGCTAGGGCTGATGGGAGTTGCAGTCCAATACCTGAAGGGTACCATGCTGGTGAAGAACAACCTAGTTCATGAGTAGGCAAACTAAGGCCCAGGGGCCAGATTCGGCCCAATCGCCTTTTAAATCTGGCCTGAGGACGGCCCGGGAATCAGCGTGTTTTTACATGAGTAGAATGTGTGCTTTTATTTAAAATGCATCTCTGTGGGGCATAGGAATTCGTTCATCCCCCCCAATATAGTCCGGCCCCCCACAAGGTCTGAGGGACAGTGGACCGGCCACCTGCTGAAAAAGTTTGCTGACCCCTGACCTAGTTCAATACTGCATAGTCCATCTGATGGAAGGTTTCCCCAGCTCTGCTACCTAACATCCAATAACTGGAGATGGCAGGGACTGAACCTAGGACCTTACATGTGACAAGTATGTGCTCTATCAAGAAAGACTCACAAGGTCTAGAAGCCCTCAGATTAACTGCAAAGGAAAAGGAACAGGAACCGCCCAAGTCTATACTGTAGTTATGAGGATTGATCTACAGCAAAATTCACTGCCCACTCATTCTTATTACACTCTTCCCTCTTCTACATTACCTGATAATGGAATTCTCCTGGCAGCAAAAAAAAAAAAAAAAAAAATATCAGAAGAAACCTGCTGAATCAGGCCAAAGGCCAACCTAGTTCACCATCTTGTTCTCCCAATGGACAAGCAGATGCGGGACCCAAGCACATCAGCAATCTCCTCACTTGCTTTTCCTAGCATCTGGTACTCAGAGTCATACTGCCTCTGATGATGGAGGTAAAACTTCCCTCTGCTTTTCTGGGATCTTCCAACATTCGGTTTCATCACATGTCCCCATTTCTAGTCTTAAAGGAGAAGGAGAAAAACTTCTGTCTATCCTAGGGTTGCCATATTTCAAAAACTGAAATTCTGGACAGAAAAGAAGTTGTTGACCTTTTTTTTTTTTGCTTGCGGCTGCAGTATTCCCGACATATGGCAGCCATAGCACTTCTCCACACCACGCTTTTCTAATTTATTTCTGTAACTTACAACATTTCTGTAACTTACAACATTTTATGAATCATCTACAATCTCTAACAAACTAAAATACATGACAACATCATAGGTACAACAAGAAAGTATTATGTGCAATCAAATAAAATTAATGCCCCCCCCCCATTCATGCTGAAATAAAAATGTCTTCACACCCAGCCAAGATCCATAGAGTGCTGGCATCTGCTTCTCCTCCACTGGGAGGCTGAACGCTTCATCATGTCTATGGCAATCCAGTACACGTCAATGCACAGTTGCAGATTATAAACCCTTAGAGTGGAAATCATACATTTTGAATGTCTCTAGGCCATGGAACAAGACTTCACACACCGTTTTTTTAGGAGTGTCCATTTCCAAATTGCCTAGGGCATGTTTTGCAATATGCGTCATACAGAATGAACTTCACTTTAGGATGTTGCTGCTGATGGACATACTAAAAGCAACAGAGATGATGGATGGAAAAGGCATTTAGTAAGGCCATGGAAATTTCTGTTCAGCCTTCAGAGATGCACCTAGGATGGGTATCGGTTAAGCCACTTTACAGCCAGATAGATAGCTTCAAACAACATTTCAGCTGCCTGCCAATAATTCACAAAGTATCTCCTTATCCTGCATTCTTACTACAGTCTGTTTCCATGACTCCAACACCAGAGGAATTGGTCTAAATTTGTAGCCATTTCCTCTGTTCTACAGTGTGCCATGATTAGCTACATCTGTTATGCAGTTAATTGGGGGAAGAACTGGTGCTGATGTTAACTCTGGGGTTCCCTTAACTACGTTTAAGAGTTTAGGAACAAGCCACGAGACTGAGTGCTCCTTTGCTAGAATGAATTTCCTTCTGATCTGCAGTGCAGTTAAGGGATTCATTGTTAAAACCAATCAAGTGCTGCAATTAAAGCAGATACTTAGTTTGCACTGACACCTTGACTGAGGTAGAAGGAATAAATTTTCTCAGGGGAGATGCAGGGCAGGAGGTAGAGAGCACCTGATTCAATGCTTTGTCCCAGTCCCTGGTCCTCTGGGCTGTTCCATCATAAGAAAAAATAAGAGAAAAATGAACTTAGATGGCATAGACTCCTTATTAGAGGTCGCAGGAGCCAAAAGATGGTCGGGGGAAGGGCCAGAAGGTGGCCTGAACAATGTTAGTCAATGTGAACCCTGTGGAGAGATCTGAACACTTTATTCACACAGTTTTCTCAGGCTAAGACATTCCAATCTACTCCAACAGAAAACAGCTTAAGGAGAAAAGAACTTTAGAGGCCTAGAATTTGAATTAATTTGCAATATATAAGTATCTCTTCTGCTGCTCTTTTCTGGTGAAACTAGGCAAACAAGTCTCTAGAGCTGTCACTGGCTTGCCAAGGAGGATAGGTTAGGCGACTTTAAGTGGCAGTTTCTATTTTCTTATTCCTTTAATTCTAAGGAACACACACACAGTTGACATTTTTATTGGTTTGTTTATATGAGGTCTGCTGGGATTCTCCTTTCCTTCTACCTTCTCTTTCCCATGCTCATGGCTGACCCACCTATCTATCTTGTCAATCCTCATGACTTTTGGGGGGACGATTCAATCTGTGTTGCTTACATAGACTGCTTGGGAATCAGAGTGGAAAAAGCTGCTTCCTTCTAGTCCCAACTGTATCACTGAGGCTGAACAGGTGATTCTAAGTGTCTCTTTTGGTCCGTTTATCATTAGATATAATTTTAAAGCTCTTTGAGAGTTTACTGCAGCCATTTTGCAACTGTGTGTCCCACAAGAAGCACATTAGGGGTTCAGTGATGAGAAGCTTGGTAATGGTGGGCAAGGTTTTCTGAAATAAAGCTTGTCTGTCCCCCTGAAATGTACAGCCTCCCCTTAGGGGATGTTAGTGTTCAGAGTCTCCTAGGGTACCCACTCCGTTTCTGTGGGCTGATAGTTCAGCCCAGCAAAGGGAAAGGTTTGGACAATAATTTTGGCAGATCAGACCCACTATATGCAGCTGAGTTAGGATGTGCCTGTTCCCACTGCCCAGCTGGCATGCTGGTCATCCAGTCCACTCAAGTGATGGTGCATCTGAAGTCAGCCTATGCATGTAATATCCAGCACACAATCTCCATCAACTTTGGGAGGGCCCAGCCCCCTCAAATATTTTATTGGGGGCGTTGGCATGACATTGGATATCAACTCAATTGGGATATCAAATCAATTGGACAGGGGAGAAAATGCTTTCTTGACCTCATCTACAACAGCCTTTTAGACCCTTGATCTGAAGAAGTAGTCTATTGGAGCCTCAAATTAAAAAAACCCACACAGAATATTCTTCGTTCTGCAGCATTAATGTACCCTGTACAATATTCCATTCCAACAGTTCTGTACTTAAAAGCACATGTGCAAGGTGACGGGTTTTTATTTAATCAACCAAGGCATTAATTTCTGAGAAATATTACCTAGGGTAAAGAGTACATCTTGGTTTTCACTGGCTCCAACCTTGGCTTTCCCATGTTTACACCAAATGACTTGTTGGACTTCATTATACACGAAGTATTTCCATAGATCAGAGGCAGTGAGACCTATGCAACTAACATAAAATAAATTACCACCCCATGATAAATGGTTCTATTAGCAATCCAGATTGTTAAACTCCGATAGAACAGAATGGAGGGAGCACCAGCCCATTCATTCTCCCTCCGGCAGATACCAAGTTGTAAATAGGTTATTTTGTGTGTAAATAACACATTAAAACTCAGCATTAGCTGTGTCTTTTGATAGAGAGGAAATTGTTCCAAATAAATAATCCCGGACAGGAATGTAAAATAAGCCAGATTTAATAGTGCATGCCTCCTGTAGCCGTGTTAAACATGACTAAAATGATAAACCCCAGAATATACTAATAGTAAACCATGCTCTGACATCAAAGTAATGAGGCCATATTTTTACCCAGCTTTAGAAATGCTAAAATTAGTCTTGACAGAGCTAGACATCAGGGGGGAAATGCTGCCAACGTAAACACCATCAATTCTCCAAGCTGGTATTTGTGTCATGAGGGGTGTGCATTATTGTGGGGTTCGGGGGGGGGGCATACAGTTAACGATAAGGCACTTGACACTTTCAATTAAGAGCTGAAACAAATATTTACAAACGTTCAACATTCATTAAATTTTCTAATTTGACCAGCCAGTTTTTAAAACAAGGTATTTCAATTTCAATTTTATATTTTGAATGTGATTCTTCTTTTACTTCAAAATATAAATGCTTTTAATATGGTATCTCTTGATTGTTTTGAGCTTGACAGAATTCACATATGAACTGTCAAATACTGATTACTACTACATATTAGCCATCAAATACTACTAAATACCAACCAGATACTGGTGAGTATGACATAGTGATCCTATTCAAATGGCTTTCAAAGTAAGTTTGAAGCCTAGAACCATATTGGCAGTGCTAGCAATGCCTTCTGCATGTCACCTACTTGGTTGGAGGTAGGTGATGGAGTATGCTTGCCCCAATTACTCATTTTTCAGCTGTATTAGACAATAAGGTTCCATGGATAAGCCAGCTAGAATATCAGATGAAATACCTCTTGACTTCTTTTGGTGGGAGTCTCTCAGGCATATTACAGCCCTCAACCAAGATCTGGGAAATGTTGCTGACTGACTACCATCACAATGTGGTGTTTGGACGCTACTGTTTCTAAACTTCCAATTACCTGAAATTTCAAGCTGTCATTTTATAATCCACACTAAACATTTCAGTGCATTTATACCAATACAAAGCATCATGAGCTGGGCCTGGCTTTCCCTTAGGGTAGTGGGTGGTAAGCACAGCACTGTTGTACCATAGCAGTATTATGCGGTTGTTCAAAAATATGGGGCGGTATTATGGAAATATTTTGTGCTAGTGCAAGGTGATTTCCTTCCTTCTCCCACCCCTGCTTGTCCCCTGCGCTGTCCACAAATCTGCTCCAGAGGACGGAGGGAAAGCCAGAACAGATTCAGGGGACAGGTAACGTAGGGGGAAAACTTTCTGCTACACAAGGAGAAATCCTTGCATTGATGGAGCATTCACCTTAGAACTATGTTGAGTACAACCCATGGTGTACAGTTGTGTGGCTGGTTTTAATGGTTTTATCTTGTATTTGAGACATCTCTCAATAATGTTCTTTCCAGAGCTAGTAACATTTGTTGTTGTTCTGTTTCGACAGTGATCTCTAAAAGGTTTTCCCCACTGCTCACCCCTTAACCATTGTCCTGCATATTTGATGCTTTTACAGAAGAACAACAACTGGGAGGTTTCTTTTTGAACAGGTGAAATATAGACTTACACCTTTTGAAATTGTAAGTAGTTATAAAGAAAGAGATGGGAATCTTTCTCACTTCCCCTGGCAAGCCCATGTTATCTACCAAATAGCCAAGAAAACAAAGAAAGCTGATGGCAAGGGGTGGGGTGGGGAACTTTTCCTACATTCTTCTGTTCAGGGGACTATATAGTGTCAAAAGAATGAGGCAAAGATATATTCTGAAACACAGTCTTGTCCAGCAATGAGAAATATTTTTGAAAGGCCAAAAATCAGCTGAAAAAGTTTATGCAGCTGAAAATGCCACTTGTCACATTCCACCGGTCAAGTCTCAGCTAATTTGTTCCTTCATTTCCTGCTGTGAGAGGTCATTCTGTCCCATGCAAGGAAAACAAGGAGTGGTTGGTGTCTAACCAGAGCAAGCAACAGTTCTCTGATTTTGCTGTGTGTGATTCCCTCTTACAACAGCAAATACCAACAAGTTCCCAGTCAGTTGTACACAAATGTAGGGTTCAGCGAGCAATCCACAGCATACTCCCAGGCAGTTCTGGTTTGCAAATCCCCATTTTTACTAGAGTTAGGTTTCTCTGGGAGATACCCAATTAATGAGGCCCACAGGCCAAATACAGCCCCCAGACCTCTCAGACTGGCCCTCTGTACTCTGCCCAGGCTATGCCCTCTTTTTGGAGCCAGAACCATTACTGGCCCTGCTTTGCATTCGCCTCAAGTCGCTTTACCTGGCTGGAATGTATCCTCCAACTGTCGTAGTATCTTTTGCTTGCCAGGATAGAAGGTGGAGAGTTGTGTGTCTGGCTACACTCACTTTTGCTACGACAACTATTTCTATGCAGCCTGTGGAAAATTGCTCCTGAGGCAATGTGAGCCCCTTGAAGTAAGTCATACTCAGAGTTGAGCCATTTAAATCAATGGATCTTTTGGATATAATCCTCTGTTAATAAGAGTCTTTAGTTTTTTCAGGCTAGCCACTTTTCCCATATTCTTTCTGATTCACGTTAGTCACTATGGGGCCATCATGATCTGAATTCCTTTTATGCTTTTATATTAACGTTAAAAACACACACATACACACACACACACAAACCCTAAATTAAACAACAATCAGCTGTTTGGGTAAATAGTTCGATTTTTGCTGCAGGACAGGACAGGACAGGACAGGACAATAGCAAAATAAACCACAAAACCTGTAAATTATGGTGTTCTCTGCTGGAAGACAGAACACTTTGCATTCCCCTCCTGAAGATGAATTACTCTGTTCATTCCACACAGGCATCCAGGAAACAGCAACAACTGACAATCAGTACTATCTCTGGAGTTAATTTGAATGCAAAAGCCACATGCGTCTCAAAACAGGTCCAGGTTACTCTCTGTGAAGGCATGGGATCTGCAGTCTGTCAATTTCCAGTTGCTTTAACTTTCTAAGACCAAGAGCCCCAATAAACTCAGCATATTCACACATGAACATATGCCTCTGTTCATATTAAAACCTAACAGTCTAATGAAAAAGAGCCCCTGTTGCTTTCAAAGTGTGGGAAACAAAACAACAACGAAAAAAGTACCTCCTTGTGTCACTGCTGCTGCTGCGGCTGCTGCTAAAGGAGTTGTTTTCTTCGTTGTTTCATTAAAACCACTGCCTTCCAGAAGGGCATTTTTCCCTTCTTTCTTTCCAGCAGCAGTTGAAGTGGATGTTTCCATCTTAGACATACATATTCCAGCTCCCCAGTCCTTAAAAACAAAGAAAAAAATAGCAGTTCAGACATTTCTTCTGTGAAAGATGCAAAAAAAAAAAAAAATCTGGATTCATGGAGGACGATTGATCCCATTCCAAAAAATAATTAAAAACACAAACATTCATAGATCTGTTTAATTGCTCACCAAGTCTTCGTTAAGCTATTGTAATTATTACCAGAAAGAGCACGAATCCCCAAAAGTGCCAAGCTTTCAACTTTAAAATAATAATAATAATTTAGAGTTGACTTCCTGCCAACAGTAAAATTATTTTTACTTTTGTAAATCTAAAGTTGCCTTGCGTGCCAGCAGCCAAGGTAAAAAGAAAAAGCTTTTGGTCTGGACTACTTATTAAAAATTGCATAGGTAACATCACTTAAGAATCTTAAAACATTTTATATCCTTCAATGGGGATTCTTTGAAAATTGTCCATTCTCAAAGCTTTCCGCAGCCATAGCAATTGCATAAAATTGCAGGAATTAATGATATTAGTAAAGAAAATACACTTCTGGGAAACCACGTCTACGGATTTTGAGCTTAAATAAAATTTACTGTCGGTTTGTTTTGTTATTTTTATTTTACTTTAAAGGGAGATCAACAATGCACATGATTCTGCCAACTTTAAGCATTTTAGATCTTATAATTAAACTAAGGCTGTACTTTAACTTTCCCACTGAATGAACAGGACACAGCCTAGGACGTTTTACCACACTAGGCAAAACTAAAAATGCCGCTGTATATATGCACACATGAGGCAGCCAGGGGAGTGAAATGAGACAGACAGTGCTGAGTGGGGATGCAGTGGTGTAGCAAATCCATTGCAGCTGGGCAGATCTGCCACCTGAAGCAATGGCCTCACCCTGCTTCATGGGCTGGCCAACCCTGACAGGACAAATTTGCTTAACTTTGGCTGGATCCTCACGCCTTATACATTTCAGCATATGAGAGAGATGGCAGTACTAAATTATTATACAGTGTGAAAAAAAATTCCGCATCTCAACATGGGGTGGAATTCAGTGTCACGCTATTACAAATGTTTCATCTGCACAAGAATTCCAGCTTGGTCCTGCCTCTCCCCCCACTGTGTGCTGTTCTGGGAATTTCCCCAAACCCCTCAGAGTCAATTTCGAGAGACGTGAGGGGGTGGAGAGTGGGCAGGGTGAAGTCCCCCTGCACAGGTGGAATGGGAGTCCTCCGGTGAATCCTGCCCAGAAAACACAACCTTACACACACACAACAGAAATGGCAATTTAACTTCTTGAGTATACTCATGGGTGTCTCAGGTGGGGGATACTGCCTCCCTGGAATCCTCAAAGTATTTCTTTATTTTAACAGACACATGCACATCCACCAAGTAAATAAGAGGCTTAGAGTGATCTCTGAGGCCACTTATTGAGAGTGGCTGCCAGACTTGGACTCTCTGCACTTTTCTGAAGGAGAACCTTCCTGGGCCAGATGAAAGCTTCTTCTTCTTGCTTAATGATGCTGCTTCTGCAAATGTTAAAATAGCAACCATGATGTAAACCTCAAAAGAGACAGTATCCAGGTTCAAGCAGGGACAGGGCATGGGAATATCCCCACTGACAATACCGAGGCAGCTACCAGCACTGTACAATTTGAAAGACAGAAAAAGACTAGCTATAAGGAACTACACTTCGAAAGAACTTATACAGTGGTACCTCGGGTTACAGACTCTTCAGGTTACAGAAACTTCAGGTTATAGACTCCGCTAACCCAGAAATAGTACCTCAGGTTAAAAACCTTGCTTCAGGATGAGAACAGAAATCGCGTGGTGGCAGCGCGGCAGCAGCAGCAGGAGGCCCCATTAGCTAAAGTGGTACCTCAGATTAAGAACAGTTTCAGGTTAAGAATGGACCTCCAGAACGAATTCAGTTCTTAACCCGAGGTAGAATTGTACAATGCTGGGCTCCTACAGAAAGTTATGACTTCAGGCATGATAGTATGAGTCCAAAAGCATTTTGCTATGCATTGCTTTCTAAATATTCTCCTTGGTTAACATACTCTGCTGTCATTACCTTTTATTCCCCCAATCAATAGTATGAGGAGCACAGGACATATTCATTACCAAAGTTTGTACCAACTACAAAGACTTCAATGAAGGTGCAAGAGTGCTCACAAAGTGGATGCCATAGAGGTTCTAACTTCCTTTCTGGCATGAACAGGAAAAAAAGCTACCAACTGAGCAGCAACAAACACACCATTCAAAGTAATTCACTATAAAATGAAGGATCAACATAGGAAATGTTTTATTTGGGCTATTTGCACTAATTAAGAAATGCAGTATGAGATTAGATCATCACCCCCCCGAACTTCAGAGCATGGGAAGTCACCCAAAAGATATATAATTTGGCATTGAATATTTGACTTTTTTGATTGTGTTATAATTTGGAATGTTTTAATGTGGTTTTTATTGGATTGTTAAAATGGAAAAATTAATAAATATTGTATTAAAAAAAAGCAAAGTAATTCACTACATACTAAGCAAGGCGGAGTTGTCCTGATTTCCTTAATCAAAAACTCATGATTACAAAGGAACCATGCATGTCTTCAAATTTGTTAAACACTTCACTCTTTCTTATATTGAAGAGATAAAGAAGAAAGAGTCTTTTTCTTATTAAAAATGGATCATGCACCCCCCCCCCTTTTTCACACACAACTCTTAAGAGTCACATTTTAGCCAAGGACATCAGTAGTACATTAGACATCCTTAGGACTGGAGCTCATTATGCTTCCTGGAAAGCACACAAAGTAACTCGGAATAAGTGAGACTTTCACTGTCAAGAGATGCAAAACTTGAGAGCACAATAAAAAGATGACACGGCTTTGCAATCTTCTGTGGTTTCTGGTATACCCACAACAAACAAACCCTAAAAAGATCCAAAGAGTTAACACCTGGATATTAGTTCCTAAACAATTAGCAAGCCTTCATAGAGGCCATTCTAACCTCCATATGAAAAGATATCAGCTCTTCTAAACAAGCCGTAAGATGTTGGTGCAGAAATATGATTGCACAAGCTTCTCAGCTGAATATTTGTCTAAATGACATCCTTCTTCTATATTTGTGGTTAGTAGGTTGAACATACAAGATACGGTTCTTGAGAAATTTATTCACCTCCTACTCCCATTTCTTTGTTTTTTGTTGTAGGAGGAAATTGAAAAGAAGTGAGAGAGCTGTTACGGGATAGGTGAATCCTTGCATAATGATCTCAAGCCCCAGAGCATGAGAAGCTGCCTTATACTGAATCAGACCATTTATCCACCTAGTCCAGTATTGTCTACCCTGCAGGTTCCAGGCTGCTGTCATGACTAGTCCTACCTGAAGATGCTGCAGATGCAACCTGGGACCTTTAGAAGGCAAAGCAGATGCTCTACCACTGAGCTGCAGCCCCAATTGTGTTTCTTCAAGTCCTTCACCATCAAGTGATTGCCAGGATTCACCCCCGACTGCTGCTGTAGGGGATGCAAAATTGCCTTAGAGCAGCATCTTTCAGTTTGGTTCTAAATGTGTTTATTTCAAGTAATGCTGAATAAGAAGAAAACCAAACCATCAAGGTTGGGCCATAAAGAATTGATTGTTCAGAGCTACTAACACACAGGCAGAATTATTTGTTAGTGCTATTGTTAATTTATTAATTGGAGTATATACTTCTGGTTTTTCTGGTGTTATAAAACAAACAGAACAATTTTAATCTGTTTGCATTGTCCTTTGTTAGCCCTCTTGAGTCTCTTCTGAGAAAGAGGTGAGGTAGTTTTTTAAAAAACAAAAATAAATAAATGTATTCAGAACTATGTCCCACTGACTTTAGCAAGTGTGCGCAGGGTATGTGAATCAAGAAATAATAAAGTGATTATTAAATATTTGCATTTAACAGTTAAATCCTTCTCAAGTGCTAGACTGAAAGGAAATATATATATAAAGAATGTAGTCGCCTAATCTTTGGGATTTAAGCGACTTAGTATACATAAGTCTATAATTATTTGCTGATTTAAGGGTACTGGCTGACTGAGCGAATTAGAAAGGGAATACACGGTCTTTCACCTCTAGGTCATGGGGTCAGCAAGTCAATAATGACCAAAAGTTCTTCCCAACTGACAGCCAAGCCCCACTGAAGAAGCAATAACTGAAAGTAATTAGAGCGATGGGCCAAGGAGTGACCCAGCTGCAATGAGGCTCAAACTCAGCCACTCTGCAATCTGAAGGAAAGCAGCCAGTCATTGAGGACTTCCACATACCTGTTTGTGTCGCTGAAATTATCCTTGATATTTCACTCATCACAAAACCATATCAAGAATGGGAGCTTCAGAAATTACTTTTGGAAATATCAAAATCAGTCAAGATGTTTGTTCCCTGCTTATGCTGTCAATTTTTTAAACAGTCCATTTTTAGCATCCTGACCAAAGCTATAATTATTTATTATAGTTTATAATACTGGCCTGAAAGAGAAAGAGGAGGTGCAGTTGATATATTTGTGAGAGATTATTTTTTGCTAAACAATACTATCAAATCCATGTCAGAGTCTCTTAAGGAATAGAATGGGAGTTCATATTTCAGATAATCATATACAGTGCTACCTCGGGTTATATACGCTTCAGGTTAAATAAGCTTCAGGTTACAGACTCCACTCACCCAGAAATATCACCTCGGGTTAAGAACTTTGCTTCAGGATGAGAACAGAAATCATGCTCCGGCGGTGCGGCAGCAGCAGGAGGCCCCATTAGCTAAAGTGGTACCTCAGGTAAAGAACAGTTTCAGGTTAAAAACGGACCTCTGGAATGAATTAAGTACTTAACCCGAGGTACCACTGTAATTCTGCTCACTGAAACTTCCATAGGCTTCCCTGACCACCTGATTGAAACAAAGTCCACCTGCCGGCAGAATGCTACCCAGGACAACAAGCCTGCACACAACCAGGTTCCCTCCCCCAAATTCTGGACACATGTCTTGCTTTGCTTTTTTTATACTGGGAGAAGGAATACATGCCAGCTGTTTGATGAAGCCTCCCAACCCCACGATTGGTGGCACCATGACAAGCATGCAGATTTCGATGAGACACTGCTTTTGAGCAGCCAGCTGACATGTCACGGATTTTCCATTTCTCCTTTTCATGGCAGGATGCATCAAATGACTTTAAAATTGTTCATCTCGCCTGACATCTTGACGCTAACTTTGTGGTGGCTTTATTAATAAAAATACTAAGGCAGCTTTATTATCAATCATTACAGTGGCTAAAATTCTCTGTTACTGAAGAATGTGTAAAGTTGTCTTTTGCAAAATCAGACCACAGTCTACATTTCTGAGGATGCCAAATGTATCTTTTTAATGAGGAATAAAGTTAGTTTTATTTAAAACAAAAACAAAACCTTTCTAACATCCCTCCTCCTCCTACCCACACATTGCTTTTTATGCACTCAGTCCTCAGGTTTTTCCACTGCTATATGTAAAACAGAATTTATAAACCCACTGATGGATTATCCCTACAGAGAGCCATTTAGCATGGGGGGGAAATCCAAAAGGAAGCTTCATTTTATTTACTAGTAAAGGTAATTCAGAAGTAGCTACCTAGCAGAAGACCTTGTGTGGTATTCAGACACGACCCTTTCCTCAGTCAATACTCAAAATTTAAAAAAAAATCTTAACCACATCTCTGCAGGAAGAAAGCTAGGCACTTGATCTTGACACCAAGAGTGATTGTGGCATTTTGGAGCTGCAGTATATAAATCTGTTGTGATGCTAAAATATTCAGAAATGCCCGAGATCTCAACAAGGAAACT
This sequence comes from Podarcis melisellensis, assembly GCF_964234715.1. Lineage (NCBI taxonomy): Eukaryota > Metazoa > Chordata > Lepidosauria > Squamata > Lacertidae > Podarcis > Podarcis melisellensis. The sequence goes on along the minus strand of NC_138528.1, from coordinate 89,407,654 downwards.
GCTTTATGATTTGCCCTGGATGACCCCAGCTATTTTAACAGCTGCATTATATTTAATGAAAGAGAGATATCCCAACGGGATTTCAAAGAAAACAACTCAGAATCACGTTCTGAGGAAAACAAAAGAGTGTTAAGCACAGCCCACTTGGTCTGCGTATAATGGCCAGAACTGTTTTCTGAGCACGGAAACAAATCACAAGTTTAGGGAGCAACAAGCATCCTAGGAAGAATGCATGTCATTTGGATTTGTCCAAAACAGCATGTGCTGTCTGCTAAAGGAGTCTTTTATTTGTTTACAACATTCTCATACTGCCCATTCATGAAAAATATTCTAAGCAGTGTACAGAACCATGATATCTGAAACACAGCATAGACACAAAATCAGAACCAATTTAATTATTGCTGAAGTACAGCTAGTCTGACACTGCCCATCCCTCAGTAACAGTCCCTTTTTCGTAGAGACACAGTTTTAACAAAGCTATGCTTAAGCATGGATGAATCCAGGAGTTTCCATTTCAACCAGCATACACTGGCTGCATCCATATAATTCTCCAAACTATGGAGGGCTTGTTCTTTAGACCATGGTTTGGGGTATTATATTCCTACATTAGGTCATGTTGCCAATACTTTCATGTGAATTTTGGAAAATATGACATATTCCAGGCCAACTTTATCTAGCTTTTTCAAGACACTTGAACATTCTGTGATTTTTTTAGTTCATCGTGCTAGACATGTTCCTTCCTCCAATGTGGATTTATTAAAAAGTATAATAAATAGGCCATGGGACGCGGGTGGCGCTGTGGGTTAAATCACAGAGCCTAGGACTTGCTGTTCGAAAGGTTGGCGGTTCGAATCCCTGCGGTGGGGTGAGCTCCCATCATTCGGTCCCAGCTCCTGCCCACCTAGCAGTCCAAAAGCACCCCTAAGTGCAAGTAGATAAAAAGGGACCGCTTTCTAGCGGGAAGGTAAACGGCGTTTCCGTGTGCGGCACTGGTGCTGGCTCGCCAGATGCCGCTTAGTCACGCTGGCCACGTGACCCGGAAGTGTCTTCGGACAGCGCCGGCTCCCGGTATCTTGAGTGAGATGAGTGCGCAACCCTAGAGTTGGTCACGACTGCCCCTGACGGGCAGGGGTACCTTTACCTTTTATAATAAATAGGGGGGTGGACTTTTTAACTATAACTCTCAGTGATGCCAAAACAAAATTTTCATTGAAAAATTAAATGAAAGGATGTGGCGTCTCTATTTCATTTGTTCTCTTCCAGGGGCTATTTATAAGAGGAAATGGCCTTGCCATACTTCTCTAACTTCCTATGAATAAAACAAAGTTCCAGCCAAGTGTTTTAACACTGACTCAACACAGTGACTGCTGTGCTATCTTTTGCAACTTGTAAGATCCTGTTCCAGAATGAAATCCGTTTCTTCATCTCACTCTTCTCTGCAATGCCAGCTACACTGCAGAAGTAAAAACAAATCTAACTTGGTACAATGTAACAGAATCGTACCTCACAGATTTCTCTTAGCAGTGTCTACTGGGTTCCTCAAAACAGGACACTTCTTTCTATTTACATATTAACAGCAAAGTGTACTTGCAATGTTGAGATGGAGAAAGGATCAGCCTAAGGTGACCAGCACAATAGTCATATATGAAGAATGACAACCTCCAGCAGGGTATTTTCCTCATGCAAAATAAAACAAATACTGTAAGGCATTGTGCTGGAGTATGTATGACTGGCAAGGAGATTAGTATGGAAAATGCTGCGATTTGGGATTGGTTTTCTAATCCCTAATCCCAGAAATACTGTGTTATTAAATTTGATTAGGTGGGAGAGTGGCTAGCCACGTGGGCTTCAGTGGTCATTGCTTATTTCCACATTGCTGATTTTGAAACTCATAGAAAACTGTTCTTAACTTGGGAAATTTAGGTATTAAATTAAAATTTAGAGATTGAGATGGTGGGACTGACCACATGGCTTCAGGTAAATCTGTCAGTGTTTATTTCCAAACACCTTATTAGTGAAGCTTATAGATGGCTAAACTAACTTAGAAAATTTAGGTACCCTTTTAAAATAAAAAACAACAACAGCCCTGAACCCTCACCATACTTATGTGTGCTGAAGGTTCTCATTGACTTCTTTGGGATTTGTTTGAAGGCTACAGCCTTTGTTTTTTAAGAAGGTAAAATATTCAATGCTCGTTGACTCATCTGTCCCCCACAACAGTAAACAAGGTGAGTCAGTGGATGTATGATGTTGCAAAGGGTTCTCCAATATGGCACCCACAGCCACACATGTGCCCACAGAGGCTTCCTGTGATGCCCACAGGATCACCCCCATTGCCTCTCCCTCTGATGAAATTAGGCTTGAAAGAAGCATTCTACATAGCTTATATGTGTGTAGAATGTCCAAAACAGAGACTTAAAGTGGAAACCATATGTGGAGTCCATTGTGGACATTTGTATGGACACACAAACTGATTCCCACAATCCATCTGCCCTCTACTTTGAGGAGTAAGGCTGCTGGATGATTGGCCCAGAGAGGGAAGATTCATCAAGAAATTCAAAGGTATACAATGGCAGTCTCCTCCAGGAAGCAATACAGCAACTGTAACTGAGGAGGATGTAAGCTTTTGCATGTATAAAGAATACAAATATTGAATAATGGGGTGAAAGTCATGATGTCTAGAAAGTAGAGGAGTTCTTACGTAAATATCAGAGCCATATGTTGATCTGCAAGTTTATGTGAATAAGCAACCAAGAACAAATGAAAAATCGTCTTAAGCTTGAGTCAGCAACTACCATTGAGAAGCTGGCATTAAGCTGTGATCTTAAATTATATTTCACATGCTGATTTGAACCTATAGCAATAAATCCTCTCAACCTATGAGCAGACATAAAAAGGCTCAAGAGACAGACACAGATTAGGCCAAGGTCCTTGCCTAGACATGCAGGCTTGGAAGGTGGGAGGGGGGACAACTTTTGCTTCTCTTTTTGGAGCTTCTTTGTTCCCTTCTTGGGAAGAGGTGAGAGGTTGTTGGGGAGGAGGGAGAACAGGGAAGCAGGAAAGGGCTTTTTTGTGATGGAACACGGGGAAAAACAAAGTCACACTTGTACTTTTAGAAGTATGCCTTAATCATAAAAGATTCTTCCCCTGCAAAATTCTTTCAAGCTGAACAACTGTCAAAGCAGAGATAGCCAAGGTTGCTGGTGTGTTTCTTGGAACTGAGGTCAAGATGCCTTGAAGAGATACAGCAGTGTGTTGCCTAGGACACATCAAAAATGATGTATCAAAGACCACTGGCATGCCACATAAAGAAAATGTTCCCTGCAATAGATCCCAGGTATGAAATTCCTTCCTCTCTGGTGCCTACAGGAAGCCAAGCTTGAGTGTATTCTGAAGACATTTGGATATTGCTATTTGGGAGATATAAGTCCTTTCCTGATGCATCTCCCAGTCTTATGCAATGGTACCTTGTGAGCAACTTTCACTGTTGGTTTGGAATGGTGAAGTGGACCATATATTTGTCACACTTTCTGGAGAACCTTGGCTTTCATTTCCAAAATACAGCAGGAATCTAGCTTTCCTCATTTTAGAGGGATGCATAGAAAACAGCAAAGGCACCATATGCTAACACCTCTGAAACTTGAGGGGATTGCGTAAAGTCTGGGAAAACCACGGAAATGAGGAACTTGCATGATCCTGCTCTCTTTCAACAGATGTAAAACTTTTCAGCTCTCTGAGGGAAAGGGCAGCAATCTGTGGTACAACTAAAGGAGGAAGTCAGCAATTCACTTAGTGGTGGTGAATATACTCTGCCTGTAACCCACGGTGGTTGGTGCTTCCCCACCCCACCCCACCCCAGAAGCCACAGCTTTCCCCCCCCCCCTGCTTTCCATGTTCTGGGTGTAGCAGTGGGTGAATGGCAACCACACTATGTTACTGTTTGAGGGAGCAGAGCAGCAGGGATTCCTGGGGAGGGCAGGCTCTTTGGTGTTTGTTCATTTATTTATATGGTTAATATAATGTGTGCTTTTAAGAGGATTCCTACCATCAAGCTGTGCAAGCTAGCCTCTGAAACCATGCATCATTATCACCAACCTCCCATTAAGCTCTACATTATTATGACAAGAGGCAACGGAGGATTCTCTCTTATTGCTCAGCTTGTGCAAAACTGCCTAGAATACCTGCTCAGGGCTATGGACTGAAGGATTTCCCTGCATCTGGGAAATGGAACCATTTGCCCCAGAGGAGTTCTACTGACACTAATAGGATTCCCACGACAAGGGGCTGCATAATAGCAACTTTGTCAACCTAAGTGAACACCCATCAGGTATAAAACGTGTGTGTGTGTGTGTGTGTGTGTGTGTTTCCTCAAACCAAGGCGCTGACATTACCGGTATTTTAACTGCTGTGCAATTGTCAACATGTGCCGAATGTGTGCGCACATGCACACATTCATAGGGGGCTTATTGATTTCATTCTGAATGAGCTTAAGATTTCAGACAGTGAAATGCTGTCAGATCGCCATACACCCTGCTCATCAGGAATTGGGACAGGAATAAAGCACTGTTTTTAAAAGCATGGGCAAATGGGTTGCACCTTTTCCACTTCCCAATGGCAAATTGTGCTTATGAAAGAAAGAAAGAAAAAGTTTGCTCATTGCCTCCAGACAGTAAGCAGAAGTCACCATTCCCATCCATTTCCCATCCAAAATACTACACTTAATTTGTTATAGAAAACTTTTCACTGCACTACGTTTATAAATGTGCCCTTTCCCACATGTACCAATACAAACTTTATTTGACATCAGAGATGTTGGACCAATGGCCTCAAGAGAAATTGGGCAATCATAGAAGACACATGAATGAGGAAGGTTGTTCAGGGCCATCAGAAGTCATGGCTCATCATAGCAGTGGACTGTAAGCTAGTTTTTAATATAGCTTATGTATTAGTTTAAAAATGCTTCAACAGGGTTTCTTCTTAAATAAATCTTATAATCTTTCAGCACTTAGGCCTCGATCCTGCTCTCCCCCAGAGAACATAGTGCAGAGTATTTGCTATAGGACCAGCATGCAGCTGTACCCAGTGACCAGGCCTTTTACTTCCTGTAGAGGATTCTCCCAAGACCTCTGAGTCACCTTCCATCACCCAGCAAACCACATTCCTGTGTCCTCATGAATGGCTCTACTTCTGCTTGAAAGCCCTAACTGCAAGAAGACTGACCTGGATGAGAAGATTACTGGGGAGCCACAATCAGTATGGGATCTTGTGATGGATGAATCTGACAATTATTACAGCAATGGGAGGAAGAAGAAGAAGAAGAAGAAGAAGAAGAAGAAGAAGAAGAAGAAGAAGAAGAAGAAGAAGAAGAAGAAGAAGAAGAAGAAGAAGAGTAGTAGTAGTAGTAGTAGTAGTAGTAGTAGTAGTAGTAGTTTGGATTTCATATCCCGCTTTATCACTACCCGAAGGAGTCTCAAAGCGGCTAACATTCTCCTTTCCCTTCCTCTCCCACAACAAACACTCTGTGAGGTGAGTGGGGCTGAGAGACTTCAGAGAAGTGTGACTGGCCCAAGGTCACCCAGCAGCTGCATGTGGAGGAGCGGAGACGCGAACCCAGTTCACCAGATTACGAGTCTACCACTCTTAACCACTATACCACACTGGAGGAAAAGGTGATTTTATCACAGCTGTTCTGGGGCATCAAGTGATGGGGGAAGAGCGGACTGGAAGGAAAGCCAATGAAGAGGAGGGTTCAGTATTCTTAATAAGAGATGACTTTTGCTTGAACAAAAGTTTTAACATAGGAAAAAGAGAAGAGGATGTAGCAGCAGTTGTCTAGAAGTGGGAGGAAGAAGAGAAGGAGAAGGAGAGGTCCATTACACTGTATTTCATAAGCTCAAAAAGCTTATTTTTCAGTAGAATTGTTCAATAAGCAAACGCACACAGGTGCCTTCACTTACTTGCACATAAAAGGAGAGTATTGGGCCAGAGAATTATCCCTCATAAAAGATCTCAATTTGGCCCATTATGTAATTGGATCTGTTCACCTCATGAGCTGTTCTGTTCTGAGGCTAGGAGTTCTGTCAGTATTTCCATTACACCCCTCACACATAAATACATACCCCTATTCAAACAAAAACCCAGAACAACAGCCCTGGAGGGCATTTTTCCAACTTAAAGCAAAGTTGGCTAGAAGCCATTTGGCATCTGATCCCAAGTCATTATAACAGTATTGCAAACTAGCTGAGCCCCCTCCCTCCTTCCTCATTTAGTCTTCATTTTGCCTCATACCAGTCAAATACCCAGGGAGCCTCTTTGGCCTATGAGAAATTTCATCCTGCATTCTAGAGGGGACAATAAGAATAGTAAAAACAGATATTTCACAGTTGGCAGGGACTGTGTCCCTTCTGCGACGTCTCCTTAACAAGCTGTTGGAATTACAGCCAGTGCCACATATTTGCTGCAGCATTATTTGTAACTAATTAGGGAACAGTTTTAGGATGGGATTGTGCAACCTGTGAACTCCCAGGTCAAGTGCAGCCTTCCAGTTATGTTACCAGTTTGACAAGCTCCCTTATTTGCAGTCTCAGGCAGGAAGAAAACCGAAGGGACTTACCAAAGTTCTAGTGGGCTAATGCACATCGCTAGTGGGCTGCATTCCCCTGGGGGAAGTACGAGTCAGAACTTCTGCACCACATTCCTACTTTAGGCCAGGGGCAGAGGAAGTGGGGCAGGGGACAGTCTGCCCCATGTGTCATTACTGAGGGGCATTCGGCACATCTGCCCGCAACTCCCAAGCCTACCCCGAGCCATCAGGAGAAGGGGCGGAGCTGCGCTTGCTGGCAACCTCCCCCCCTTCATTTTGACAGCTAGGTTATTTTAAAAGCTTACTCTTTGGGGTGGGAGATTAAAGGCAGACTTTCTGGAAATAAATCCACTGCTGACACCTTTTTGCTCCGCCACTAGTTATTTGTATAAGAAGCTACCTTCTACCGAGTCAGACCAATGGTCCATCTAGCTAAGTACTGTCTATGCTGACCAGCAGTAGCCCTCCAGGCTTTTCCAGCCCTATTGGAGATGTCAGAGATTGAACCTGGAACCTTCCACACAGAAGACACTCTGCCACTGAACCACATCCCAAGATGGCAGCAGATGCCTACAACGCCTGTTGTGAATGCTTTAGAGTGGCAGCCGTTTGTCCATGGTGTCCAGCTAGGCCATGAAGCCCTCCTTGGATGACCCTGGGCCCATCACTATTTCCCAGGTGAACTCGAGTTCTAGATGTGACCCTGGTCTGCTTGGAGGAAGGATGAGATAAAAATGGGATTTTAGATGTGTGGGAGATGGAAAGGAGGCCTTTTCCTGACCCCAGCCAAGTTGCAACTGGGATGAGGGAAGGTCAGAAGGAAGGCCAGGTAGTGTAGTGCAGCAAAGTGTAAGTGTCGAGTTATCCTCCACCTCCAAAAAGATGATCAGGTTCCAGGGATGGGGAACCAGTGAGCCCTCCAGATGTTGGATTACAGCTTCCATCATCCTTGGCTATTAAGCAGTGCTAACTGGCGCCTGATGGGCCATAGGTTCCCCATCCCTGATTGAATCAAATGTAGCACACTAACATCCTGGGCCAGTTTGTGAACCACTGATTTAATACAAGTTGGCTCACACAAAACTAGCACAAGCTAATCACCAGGAATAGGTGGGCCAGTCTTTGACTGACAGGGCAGGAATCAAGAGCATTCTTTTAAAAAAACATTGTTAAAATGCCAAGGAAGAAATTCTAAGCTTTATTAGAGGAAGGAAGAAGGAATTTTAAGAAACTCTGTGATAGGTGAAGCAAAAACCAATTAAGCTCCCCACCATGAAACCCATTTCTGGTATTCACTGCATTCCCCCCAGGAGGGAAACAACTGACCATAAGCCTTTGGCATTTTTGAGTCAACAATACTAATATTCCTCCCTCCCAAACACTGAAAAGAAGCTTCTTCTCTGCCAGAATAAATCCAGTTACTGTTGTCCAAGCCAACATCTCAGCATACACTTCCTTCAGTCTTCGTCAGTATAGGAGAGCAGGCATACCAAGAGAGAGAAGAGCTAGAAAAGATGGTGCCATGGGCTGCATACACCCCCATATGATTAAAGCACCTTCCCACAAGAATTGTAGGGACTGTAATTTGTTAAGAGTGGTGGGAATTGTAGTTATGTGAGGGGTAAACTACAGTTCCCATAATTCTATGTTGTGGGGGGGGGGTATGTGTGTACTGTGTAGATGCAGTCACATGGGCACCCAGAAGCTAAATATTTGAGAATCATCAAAGAGAAGGAAATTTACCCCTAGTGTTCCAGGTAAATGCTGATGTTGAAAATTGAAAATTGGTATTAGCTTCCTTTAAAGTGTGTGCAGTCCTCTTATGTCTATAAATACAGCCTTCAGGAAAATATACAGCTGTTTGCTTTGAGCTTGTATACAGAATAAATATCAAAGAATAAGAAAATTCCACAATAGCCAAACAGGAAGGGAATGTTTTTAAAAGTTATGTGTACGAACTTTGATGAGTCTCCCCACACATCTTACACAACACAAACACACACACACACACACACACACACACACTTGTTTGCAGGTGATCTATAACGGGTGAGCCCCATCCCCTCAGGAACAGTCGAAAGGGTGTGATTGTGGAGTCATTAACTCACCCACACGCCAGTCCATTTCCTGGATTTAGTGATGGGTCTTTGTTGAAGAGCTGCAGCTGGGCTGGAGGATACAAGTTCACCAGGGGTTATTCTGCTCCAGACATCATTATTAACAGGACAAATAAGTCAGACCAGACTTCTCCTTCTTCTCTCCTCCGCCCCCCTCGCCCCACAAACTGCACAACCAGTGAACTTCTGAACCCTCGCACAATAGTAAGAAGGTAAAACAGCACCATGAAGCTACTGTAACTTACATGTTGCTGAGCCCCACAGCCTGTAATTCATTCCTACACATGACATAGCATGTTTCTCCCAGGTCTCAATGAAATGTTAATAACAGAGGACTTTGCTGACAGCTCATCTGGCTAAGCCTGTAACTTTCCCTAAACGCACAATAGACCATTTTCTAACTCTACTGTAAAATATTTAAGCATATGGCAAAGGGCACAAATGGGAATGCAGCGGTTCCTTGTAAAAATTGTGGTTTCTGCTGTTCCCATGTTGTGCGATACTACAGTTTCCAGTGTGATGTGAAATATGTTGGGTTGGATCCAGGCTGAGGGGGCTTCCAGACTGTTGTTATTTTGCCGGTGGGATTCAATCACACCCTGGCAAATTGAGCTTGCAAAGAACTGGCACTCTGATGCCCTTACACAATTCTCTACCCAACGGCCAAGGATGTTATTCACTGAATGATTCTACAAATGTAACATTCCTTCCCATGGTTTAAGCAGTATCATAGCACTTTAAACTGTCATGGCTTCCCCCTAAGAATCCTGGGAACTGTGGTTTCTTAAGGGCGCTGAGAATTCTTAGGATACTGCTCTATTCTCACAGAGTTATGTTTCACAGAGCATTCTAATGATCAGTCTATCTGGAAACTGAAGTTCTGTGTGGAGAATTAGACCTTCCTGGTGCCTCTCAACACCCTTAACAAACTTTAGGGGACGGCATGACTGTTTAGAGGGCTATCATACTGCTTTAAAAGTATAGTGCAGATGGAGCCTAAGTCAAGAAAGACTAGTTTTTATGATCACTGATAAAACCTCATGACTCTGCAGCATTTTCTTTTTATTTTGGATGTGCAAATCAAACTATAAAGAAGAATTAATAATAATTGTTTATTTAAAAAAATTATGCCACTGAAAAACTGAATGAATCATCTTAAAATGCCTGATTCGTGACTATTTGTAATATTTGGGGTTGGCCGCCATGATACAAAAGGCAACCATGTTCTAATCTAATCTGTTTGGGAGACACACAAAGTCCTTGAACAGATCCCAAAGACTTTAGCCAAAAGAGAGGAGCTTTGAAGCAGGGAAGGATCCTGTGTGATAACGGGCCAGTGTTAAAGCAGTGAGTCACAATTCCAAAAGGGGAAATTGCAAGAAGCTGATCCCAGCTGTTGAGGGGAATGCATCAAAACTGACAAAGAGCTAAGAGACCAGGTTTCCATTTTGTAGAGATATTCAGCAGGAGAGGGAGAACTCTTCTTAGCCTGCCAAATTGCAGCCCTGGCTTGGAATGCATGCTGTTGTTTTGACAAACTGCAGCTTACAAGAGAAAACTTAATTTTCACATCATAAAGTTTGGCTTAAACTGGTTTCAGGCTTCATAATGTCTAAACCACAGGAAGAAGGGGGAGAAGGAAAAAAATTATCTTACTCAGAACAAGGGAGGTCTGGATACACATCATACTTGGACATCTGAATAGTTTCATGAATATTTTACTCAGGGGGCGGAACTTACTAACATGAATAACACTGCCAAATAAGGAATCATGTCAGTGTTAAATAGATAATAATCTGATGTGAGCCAGGATATGGTATCTGTGCTGAATTCTTTAGCGTTTTATTCTCAAGAGCATCCCATTAATCACACATCTGAGTTGTTGGTAGGAGCTCCAGCCCAGCTAAAAGGTTATCTGTGGACTGAAATTGTTGGAACAAGATGACCATGACTAAATTAAGGCCCATGGTTTTCAACACAACCTACAGAACAACCCTAATACATGTCTGCTCAGAGGTAAGTTCCTAGGAGCTGAATTGTGCTTACTCCCAGCTGTTACTGGATTGTGGTTCACCTGGTGGGGTAGAGTTGCAATAGCCTTCTTGCAGTAGCATCACTGCTGTTTATGAGGAGGAGGAATGTGGCAGCACTGAGATCAGGGCTGCATGGATGCACCAGTAGGAGCACCAGACTTGTTCCACCAGGGCATCCATGTCTTGCCATTCCTGCCCACCCTCCTCCTCCTGGTAAGCAGAAATGGTCTTCTGATGGGAGGGTATTGCTGCAATTCCACCCCACCAGGTGAGCTGTTCCTGGAAGTCTCCTCAACTCACAAGTCACTTTAGCTGGCATTTCAATGCCATGGGAGTTTGCAACTAGGAAACTCAATGGGGGTAAGTGAATCTTTGCTTCTACTTTCAAACCTTGACGGTGATTTCTCAAATGTGCTAACCAGGGACATTTCATGCAAGTGTCAAACCTTTCCCCCTGATATTCAGAGGACTTCATTTGGTCTATTGACTCACAGGCAAAAGAATTAGCTACAACTGGGAAATACCCTTGCGGGGAACACCCTGGCACCACCCCGTATTCAGTGTATTCCCCTGTTCTCCCATCTCATCCAAATTAATGGAGTGAAGAGGATGGGTTGTAGTTCCAGAAGGAGTTAACTTGCTGCCCCTCCCTCTTGTTCTCTTAATGGCCCATCACCCAGACGGTTACCTCATCAGGACGCTAGCCTGGCTTTGAATAGCTTTTAACACTTGCTAGGATTGTGCCGGCACCCACAAACTCATAATGTTATTATTAGGATTTATATACAACCTTTCATTTAGGGAAGAAATACCAAGGCAATTCCCAAACAAGTAACAGCTAACATCAAAAAATAAACCAAAAGTATAAAACCAATTATAAAAATATAGCTACCCATAATTAAAATATATAGTAAAACGATTTCATCACATCAGTAAAACATCCATAATTAAAAGGCATAATAAACAAGCCCATTAAAACGGCATAACAGTTAAAACAACAATTAAAACAGGCACTTCATGTCAGGAGATCAGGCGGATGCTTGTGTAAGCAGGTGTGTACCCTCAGGAGCCAGGGGAATGTCAATACCAACAGGGCTCTCGTATTTCAGCAGGGAGAGGATTCCAAAACACTGGTGCCGCCCGTGAAAAAGCCAGCCCTTTACTACAAGCTGATAGTTATCAGGTTGCGGCAAAATCCACAAGCTTCCAAACGCCAAAAACGTCCCATTACAGGTATACAGAAAACACATCATCTTTCAGAATTGTGGCCACCATGATCTTACTTTGACTATACTTGTGGCCACGAGGCTACAACCACTCTGAGAACTGCTGACTTAGCTATACCTTATAAAATCCTATTATTAGACTTCCCCCAAAACAAAACAAAGCAAAGTGTGGCGAATACAAGTGGGACAACCACACTCCATTCCCCACGTAGTTTTATGGCAAGGCACAGGCTGATGTGTTCGCCATTTTGAGCTGAGCCAGATAGGCAATTTGATTTAATATTTACATGCCACTTTTCCAGAAACCAAGTAACGGCCCATTTAAAAATAACAAACAACATTTCCATCAATATTGTTATATTTTCTTTAAAAACCACAGAAGCAGTTGAGGAAAGCAAAACATAAAACAAATCAATAAACCATTTATAATTGGCTGTAATTTTTGGAGGTCAGACATGTTCTTTCAGTCCTGCCAATCTCTGTGGGTCAAATGTGTGCACTGTTTCACCTCTGCTAACACACATGGCCCTCCAATTGGTCAAAGCACTGAGAAATTAGAGGTGACCAACTTCTGCCCAGCCAAGAGTCACTCAGTTCTTTGGACAGTGGTCCAGCGGCTAAGAGAGTCTTTGCTACACAATGCAGCCTTTAAATGAGAAGTCAAGCTCCACCGTAAAGTCAGCCTTGCACACAAAACCACAGGGAGATGTAGGATTAGTGCATGAACTTGAATCTCTCACAAACTTTTTAAAATGATTTTCTTCTTTTCTTTTCTTTGGGGGAGTGAAAATGCAGACGACACTTTTCACATCTTGATTAAAACTTGAGCTTCATTAGGAGCCAGACAAAATTGCTTCCCAGGCTGGATCTGGCCTGTGGGCTGTGCATTCCCCATCCCTTACTTAAAGCTTGCCTGCCAGATGCTTCTCCAGATGCTGCTTAAGTCCCTCCCAGAGCACATGATTCCATTGTACACCAGAGTGTTCCCTAAACAGAGGCATGCTGCTGCTTGGAATTAAAATTGGAGGCACACTTGACTCACACAAAAAACGGGAAAGAGGCATACCCCGAGCAGTGACTCATGCACAGAGACAATGGGTAGGTAGTCTTGCCTGTAGGGCACCTCATTCTTAATTGCCTCTGCATCAGCCATTCTTTCTACACGGAGCTCACTGGAAAAGGGAGATACCAAGAGCTTTTAATGGATGGATTTCTCAAGGTTCCCTCAAATTAGGGTGCCCAGTTATGTACCACAAAAAGAGGCCAAAAAAATGGAAACAAACTGCATAAAATTTGCATATTATTTTTATGTATAGATGCAAATTTAGAAATAATTTAAATAGAAATAGAAATACAATGTGTCATATCACAGTGAAGAAGTCACCAGATGACTTCTGTACTTGCTCTATCTGCTGACTTCAAGGTTCCTGCTCACTCTCCCTTCATAGGCTCCTTATGTTTATACCAGACTTGGACTGAACAGTCCTCAAATAGAAGGCACCTGCAAATAGAGGACCATCCTCTGTAAAACAGGACATATGACCACCCTATCTCAACTTCAAAGCACATTTATTCTACAGCACCCAGTTGGAAAACCACTGCTCTACACATGGTCTTAGTGGTCAAATACTCTTCTGGCTCACTCAGGCTTTTTCTAGCCAACTTCCATTGAAGTTGTGGTTAGTTTAGTGGTTAGAGTGTTTGGACTAGGGCATGGGAGACCAGGCTTCAAACTCCCGCTTAGCCATGAAGCTCACTGGGTGGCCTTGGGTCAGTCACAATCTCTCAACCTAGCCTACCTCATTGGGTTGTTGTGAGGACAAAGCAGGATAGGGAAGCACTATGTATGCCACTTTGAGCTGCTTGGAGTAAAGGTGGGATAAAAATGTAATCATAAATGGCAATCAATACCTTTCCTCAGTTTAAGCTTGGCGCCTCTTTTCTTCATTTGGCCTGAGATAGTCAGGAGAACAAAGGTAGTAAACTACAATCGCTAATAAAAAGAGGATTTCATGACACTGGAGAAAAAGAGAAGAACTTGGTGGTAAAAGTTTTTTTTAAAAAAAGAATCCAAGAGTTTGCTCTTTCCCCTCCTCACCTTTATAAAAAGTTTCAGCCACATAGTGGGAAGCCATAATGATCTGGGCCTTTCAAGGTTTCAGATCTTGCACTTCTGGCCACTGGGGTATTCTACCGTTGCCATTTTGAGTTTAGTTCAGTTGGCACTTTTGGAGCAAAGAGGAATCAAAGTGGACCATTCTGCTCTTTGTTCAGACTAAGGAATCTTCCACTTTGCTTCAAAGAAATGGGGACAAACAAGCCCCACGTCTTTTATGAAACCTACAATGCAGTACCTTCACTTTTGCTTCAGAAACCCCCATTGCTTCAATATCCTTTCGCTCCACTTGAAATGCAAACGGAGGTCAAAGGCTCACTCTCTTACAGGCTGCCCATAACCCCTTGCCAGTCCTTTTAAAACATCCTTTGTGCAGGCCAAAGGGAAGAGCTGCTTTCTTGGATTCCAGGAAGCCCCAAAGTGTGCCTCCTAGATCGCACCTTGCTTTTCCGTATCTTGAAAACCTCAATTGAGGAAATGAGGCAAAAAGAGGGATCTAAATCAAGCTACAGCATCTCTGGCAAAATGGTAGTTTATCTTCTGCACAAGCTGGATGGTGGAGATTCATGTAATTAGAGAAACAAATGCAGCCGTAGCTCTTAACATCCACACCAGTAATTCAGGCTCTTCCATGAAAAGGAAGGTGGGGGGAGACAGGCAAACAAACATGAAAGTGTCGGCTGGCTTAGATCACAAATTAGATCCACAGCTAAAACTGTCTTCCATAATGGGTTTTAAATACGTTGTCTACTTCAGTGCTTTGCCTGTGCTTTACCACACATGCTGTCTCCCCCCATTCACTGAGAAATCTGTGTTACTTGTTCTGCTGAGGTCACTTCATATGTTACTTTCAGCTCCACCGAGGAAAAGATGTGAACCATATTGTCTGAAGCAAAGGGCAAAGGAAACATGCAGGGGTTTCCATTGGGAAAACCTGGTAAGGAAGTGCACCCGTTTCCATTCCTGTGTATTTACAGGATGAACACGCACACACACATTTGCACAACATATCAATCAACATCTGTTATTTCCCCTACTCAAAGAGAATCTTTTTATTAGGAGGGAGCAGGGAAGCCACTGTTAAATGCCATATTTAGTAGCTCTGTTGGCACTGTAAATAATGAGTGGTCATATATGGTCAAAGTCACTGCATTATGTACTGCATGAGGGGGTAACAGCCCATTACAATGACTGTCAGGTGGCACATTTTCAGGAAGGTTACATATGCAAGGTTACATAGAGGTCAAATGGGGACTTTTTAGCAGTGGGTAGACTAGAGAATGGTAGACATGCCCAGTCTTAGGACTCTGGACACGCTTTGTAATGCAAGCATGGCATTACTATAGCTTTGTGCTGTTCATAGTAGCTTCTCAGCCCATTCTTTGCCTATGCATGAAATCCTGAATGGCTGCTGATGGACGCAGGGTAACGGATGCTGCTTGCAGGCTTCTCATAAACATGTGGTTGGCCACCATGAGAACAAGTTGCTGGACTAGGTGGGCCTAGGGAAGCTTCTCTTATGGTCTATTCCAGTGGGAAGTTCTCACCAGCTTATGTAGAGCCAGTGTAAGGAAGCCAGTAATGTACAATATTTGACATGCCCTTTCATATATCTACGTTAAGACAAAAAGTCCCACTGCACAATGCCGCCGATTATTTTAAGTCTCAACAGTGCATAATATTGATAGCAATACATTAGCCTTTGGCAGGAAATCTGCTCTGAAGTGTCAACAGCAAGAGCGCTTAGGTCTGCCTGTGTCTCTGCAGACTTTTGATGGGGAAAATAATCCTGGATTCTAACCAAAGTCCCTAAAGTCAAATAATATTTTAAAGTGGATTCCTGATAAGACATGTGCTATCTTGCTTTGAGCAAGTGCAAAGAAAAGAAAAATCCTGTTTCTGAGTGCAAATGGATCCAGATTTTTTGAACTTCTCTCAGATTTTAGGGTGTTGGCTTATTACTTGTCTCTTATTAATTACAGTGATGATTTCTTTATAGTTATTAATATGAAATGGCTCCAAACTAGCTGAAAGAAGATGTCTGGTCTTCAAAAAGTCATCCAGAAGCAGAATTTGGAAAGATATTTGTGTGCTTAACAAAAAAATAAATGTCTAGTAGTGTTGCAAGTTTTGTCACGCAACTAATTATCATTCTCACTAAAACATTTTGGCTTTGATTCCAAGAAAGTTAGTCACATTTAGGGCACATTGAAATTAGGAAGACTACAGCTACAGATGCCTGAGGATTGTTTTCAGTCTGCATAGTTAAGTGAATGAACCTGATCCACGTCTCCTAGAGCGGAACACAATTATCCCTTGATTTTTGCAGTTCTCAGCTCAAAAAAGTACTGAAAAAGCATATAAAATGTGAAATTTGTGGGGGAGGCATTGCTTGCAAATGTGTACAAAACTCATGTGAATTTTCGTGCATTAAGGAGACAGAATGCATTCATGAAGGAACACACGTGAAGTTGCTGCTGACTGGAAATTGACAACTTAAAACAGGTAGCAAGGGATGGGAAAGAACCTCTGCTGGAAATTCTGGAGAGCTGCTTACTAGTCAAAGTTGATAATACTGGGCTAGATGGACCAATGGTCTGATATAGTACAAGGCAGTTTCATATATCCAACTAAATAGGGCTTAAGTTGATTGTTACTAACCTGCCCCATTGATACTGATAAGGCTGAAGCACAACCAACTTTTCATGCACTCCTAGTCATTCCTGAGTACTGATTTGCCCTAAGGAAAATTCTGATTAATGCCCCAAATGTGTAAAGTGGACCAAGAGAGCCATGAAACCCCCAGGTGCAGGTTTCGATCCACACACAGTTCATTACATTACTTACCTGCTTATTAAGCAACTGCTTAATGGCCATATAAAAATAAAAAGAACAGCACATAACGTAAGCTCATAACCTGACCTGGAATATGTCCAACACCTGGCCTGTCATAAATCTCTAGCTGCTTTTTCCATCATGTAAAAATAATAATTAAAAAGAAAAGTCCTGCTACATGTTAGCTTTAATTAAGTGATCTGAACAAATATTACCGGGACGGTCCTTAAAATAGTTCATGAGTTGTAAAACCACAATTTAAACAATTGCTCGCTGTGCGAAAGTGGTTGCACCAGACTGACATTGCTAAGGAATGAGATCATCTACTATGGATGCCCAGCAGGTTCAGCCTGGACGGCCAACAGAGTGAAATTCCACCAAGAGTGCTCAGCCTTGGGGTCTACTGCATCTCCCACCATTTTTTTCACAGTACATTGGTAAATTTCCCCTCGTCTCTCGTCACCACAATCTTTTTGCGCTCCTGTTGTTTCCCTGAGAACATGTGGCATTTGCCCTTTGTGCCCAAACTACATATTGTGTGTGTGGGGCCCCCACAGGCCTATAATTATTTTCTAACATGAAGCAGGCACTGTTGCCCACTGTCTGATGCCCAACACTAGTAAGGTGTGATAGACAAAAGTTCTTAGCCACTGGTCTCTAAGCTACAGCGAAATCAGTGAAAGCTAAGCCAAAACTACTCAGTTTTCAGGAACGTCATTGGGAATACTAAAAAGCATTTTACTTGCATGGGGATTTTTTTAACACCCCCCCTCCTTTAGCTTATTAATTTACTTGGCCTCATTCTGACTTGCCCCCACTTGCCAACAGTGACATCATCATGTAAACAAACCTGATTGGTTACATAACTGTGTGATGTCATCTTATGTACTGCATGACCTCTTCTAGGTAGAATCACTTATGTGACTAACTCACAAGGAAGCCGCAATTGCACAGAAGGGGGAGTAATGGAAGTAAACTGGATTGAGAAAAATTTAAGTTTTTGTTCCCCTCAGGAACAAAAGTATTTGTTTCTCCCACCAAAATTTCCAGTTTATGCCCTAAAATGAGAATATTCAGCATGGGTTTAATGCTGGCACAAAAATATAAAGCTTTTGCCTTGTTGTACATGTTAGGCAGAAGCATTTTGCAACCACACTGCTTCAGGATAATTTTGGGGTCTGGAGATATTCAAGGATTTCTGAGTATTTAGGGTCTTTTTGCATTATTTCACAACAGATGGAGTAACAGGGGTGGGTGGGTAGAGAAGTATCTCAAGACACAACCTGCACCTTTTATGAACACCTCAGAGACTGTTACTGCAAGCCTAGACAAGCCTGTTCAGAAGTAATCCCCATTGAGTGAAATGGGCAGAGCAATCCTCTACTTGCCTACTCAGAAGGAAGCCCCACTGGGTGCAAAGGGCCCGTACTCCCAGGTCAGTGTGTATAGGATTCCAGCTTCAAGAGCTACAATATAGTCGTTCCAACTGCAACATTCACATGGAACTTAGAAAACAATAGTACAGATCTAAAGCCAAACTGGAACAAATTATATCCCATAAGAGAAAATTATAATATGTGTTTAGTTCTCTGGGAGTTCTTGATCTTAAATCACAATATGGGCTCCCACATGAATCTGACGCCATTCTGATTAATAGCAGAAGAGGCTCCGTCCTGCTCAAGGCAGATTGAAAACCCAACAGAGAGTTTTCATCTTTACCTGAGCAATTGATGGGATATCATACAATCAGGCTAACAGTCTCTTGCATGTAGGCTGCTTTGCCATTGCAGCTCAGGAGTGGGTTGCTAAAAATCATCAATGCTTTCACTGAAGCTAATCTGTTGGATTAGCAGGGGATGGGATTATGCAGCTGGGAGGAGGGAAGGGGGAGGGTTAAAAATAACACATGTTCCGCTTTCAAATCATACCAAAACATGTGGTGCTTGTCTCCCAAGTCTGGCGCTAAGGAGCCTGTGGTCTGGCAAAAGTTCGGATTTCTGGTTTTGATTTGAGAAATCATCACAAACGCTGGAGCCGAAAAGCTCCAAATAACATTTGAAGGGAAGGGCTATAAAATCCAAGTTTATGTACCATGTATGATATTAGTCATTGTTCTCATTTGAGTTTATGCTCCAGTTCCTTTTTTCACATAATTAAAATGAAACGGGCTCTTTAAAACGAGAAGAAAAGAAGACACAGGGACTATGTTAGATCTTGTCGTAAGAAGCCTTTTGGCACCACAGCCATTGAAACGCAGAGCTTAATTCTCTACTTGAGAAGGTGATTAAAGAAAGACTCTTTGATCCCTCTCTAGTCTGCAAGTACCAACATGGAGACCTGCCTGCCTGGTATCTCCAAAGGCATGTTGATCTGATGGCTTTATCAAAAAGCATCTGTCACTACCAGATGTCATCAGAACTTGAGGAAGTGGTGAGGGGAGGGGGGGGGAGGAGCACTGCTCAGGTGGCTTTGATATACGCAGAGTGCCCAGCATGATAAAGTTACAAAAGGTATAATGGGACAGTTTAATGGTACCCTATTTTCCGACATGCACATTTAAAACCTCAGTTGTCCCATTTGGTTCTCCCAGGTATGCAAGTTCATTCATTGTGTGCTTCCACAGATTCAAGAGTCTCACCCACATGACAGTTTCCCACCCACATGACCCCACCAGGCCTCTCCCGAGTTCCAGTTCCAATCAACACTTCCTCACTCTGCATTAGAGACCACTCTCAAATTATCCTGGAGTTCTGGGAATAGCTTGTTGTCTAGCTGGAATAAAAACCTCATTTTCACATCTACAGAACTCCAGTTTATCCAAATCAGAAGTCAATACTGTGTCAAGTTGTGGATGTGTCAGAGGCAACTGACGTTGACCGACATACTATATACATAATCCACAACGGCCTTTGCCATCCTGGAGGAATGTTCTACAAGGGCATTCTGAGAAATGGGCAGGGCATTCTGAGAAATGACGAGGAGTTAATCAAAAGCACAACCTGAACATGTGCTGCTTCTGCCACATGAGTCCTTAACAATAGGCTGCAGGACTGAGGGTCTTGGCTGATTTGAAGGCTGGCAGGTTCATTTGAAAAGACAATGCTGTACAGGCAGGTCTAAAGAAGTTAGTGAGGACTGGGGAGCTCACTGTGAGAACTGTGAGAAACCAAGAGGCATAATGTAGGCAGTAAGCAAATGAAGGGAAGCTGGGTGAAGACTTTCTGAATCAGCAACACTTGGAAGCTATGAGCACTTTTCAAGTCCGGGGCTTTTCGAATGAGGTTTTTATTTACCCATTAATAAACATGTAATTCAATACAGAATACTGTGAATTTTGACAGAAGATAAAAACCTCATGTAGTCAAAAAGAGGGGAGAGGGGGGCTAAATTTAGGGTCTGTTATGGGGCACATCTGAGAAATGTACATAGATATGCTTAAAATTTCTGATTTCATCTAATGAGTTTTTTTCTAAAGGATTTAGATGTGGACTTGGTGTCAGGACATCCTCATGGGAGCTTTCCATCCTGCTAAACAAGTTCATTCCCATGATTGTGTTGATGAAGACAGTATCCCTACGGAGGCACAGGTGCCCTTTCTCACGAATGGCACCTCTAAATTTACTTGTGGTTGCAAGACCAGCAGTTGCCCCTGAAGTAACTTGTATTTTAAGTCACTAAGTCTTAACAGGGTCTGAAAATCAATTATCTCTTATTAGCGTTTATATGCCCTCCGCAATTGTGCTCAGACTTTGAGCTGTTTCAATCACACATACAGATAGCATCTTGAAAGAAGGGCAGGTTCTTCTTACAAATGGCGTCAATGCAAATGCTGGACAAAAGGAGCACAGGCATCAGATCAGAAGAGAGAAGCTCATAAGTGCACTAAAAATATGGTTTATCCAGCTTCCCTGCTTCTCTTTAAAATAAGATCAGTTTCCAGCTGAGTATATAGAAATCTAGGGATCCGGTGGCCCTGATGACAAGTGTATGGCGGGATGGTATTTTACTGCACCAGAGAGCTTCTCTCGTTGCTCTTTGGATGGTGCCAGTCTAAGCTCAGCAATGATCCCACATGAATCCCAGATGCCTCCATCTCGGCAGTTGTTCGAACTCTTTCAAGTGATTACTGGGATGCATCTGTAATGATGCACCTAAGACCTACCTGGGCATATTGACTCTAGAAAGTATTATCAGTTGATAATGAATTAAGTTCCCCGGGACCCTCAATTACCTGTAAGTGCAGGAAATTGTACATTCATTCCTTAGATCATGAGCCCTTTAGGAATCATTTGTTGCCTAGAATAAACATAATGCTAAAGCAGAACTCAATGGAGGACAAAGAATGCGATAACATGACACCCCTAATTTGTCATGCAGTTAGCCGGTGAGAAGATGGAGATGCCATACGCTGCAGTTTTGCAACCTAAAAATGCCAACTTGTGTCTTTGATGCAAATATGCTTAGGAGAGAGTAATTGCCAGGAGGAAATAGATGGCGAAGCAGCACAGGGTGCCCACCACGTCCCTGTGTGATGGTAACATGCAACTGATATAAACAGGAACAAAGAAGGTGTGACATTGAGCATAAGCTGGCCAATAAAAGCAGCGGCCCCTGCAGCAATGCACTTTGTTTGAACTTCTCCACCAGGGGTTGAGCGCTCCTCCAGCCCATACACAGCAAGAGTTACACAACCGTTCTTAAGGATGGGTGGTTTTAGTACACCCAGAAGGTATAGGAAACACAGCTTTTAATTTAGCAAGTAATGACACGCAGCGGAAGAAAATAAGGCACTACATCTACTCTAGGGTAGTCACCTCGGAGGTGAAGGGCAAAACAAGTTGCAATAGAAATCCCCAATGTCCTTGGGGTGTGTGAGGGAGAGGGAGAGAGCGGGGAGAACATGAAGTTTGTCTGCTGCAACGGGATGTCCAAAAGAGGGTTCATAAAGCAGGACAGTTTGTAGTGAAGTGTGTCCATAAAGAACAAGGAAGTGTTTGGATTAGACGGCACCGGATAAGCAATATTTTGCTGTATTTAAGAACTGCCAGTTTTCCTATAATCTCCCTTTCACACACAAATAGCCAGTTTCCAATGGTGCAACTCCCTCCCCATCAGATGTTTTGCATGTTCTTTTGCTTATTGTTTGATTAAATCTATTGTATAACTTGTAAGGCTATTTAGTGATCACCCATCCTGCCTTATTACAGTATCCTGCTCTACAAGTATCCCCCCAGCATCCAATTTGCATTTGCCTGTTCCAGGTCCAGATAAGCCTCCAGCATCTGGGTGATAGGTATGATTCATAATCACATGAACCCAATGTTGATGTGTTAACAGCAGACAAAATGCATGGGGATCCATTTCTGTTCAAATCCCCTGGAACAAATGCTGCATTCAAAAGCAGAGCACATGGTAAGATGTGTTGTTAGACAACCCTCAGTCATTTTCCTTGGGCTTCTGTTGGTCAAGCTGCTGACTGATTTGGACCCTTGTCCTGAATTTTATAAACTGTCCACTTTATTTGTATTCTTAACTTTATTGCAAGTTTTAGAAACTGTCACAGACTTAATACTAGATGGACAGGGAAAACCAGACTTAAAACCTTGAGTCTGAGGCCACTGAAATATCAAGACCAGAATATATTGTCACAAGCCCAAACACGACCAATGTATCAAGCCAAGGTGCCTTGTGTCTGTATATCGGGAGAAGGAAAATGACAGACTGAAAGACTGTCAATCATTGGATTTGCAAGACCTCAATTTTTTGAAAGCAAAGCTAAAAAATTATTCTCATCTTCAGCAATCTGAGATGTATTTATGTGTCAGGTGTCACTCTCCACTGTCCTTAACCTTGAGTAAGAACAGGTGGGGGTATGATCAGTTGGAAGATCTGCAATAATATAGACACCCACCCTTGGACTGAGATTCTTAGAGCTCTTGCAGATTTTTCAAAGCATTCTGAATATATGGCACTTCCATAGATTGTCTTAGGGTAGCCTTCATAGTGAGTATAGGAAAAATAAAAAACTGCTGTTTACCTAAGTGACCTACAAGAAAAGCTTCAAATGATATAGAATGGATGCCTCTTCATAATGTTACCTAAAATAATCATGGGTGCCATTTTTCTCTCAAACCCACACACCGTATTTGAATATTCTCTTTGAAATGCCTTGGTAGGCAAAGCATGTTACAACCATGATTCACAACCATCAATATGTGCTTACACTACACAGCAAACACACACAAATCTCACATTTGAAAAAGTAATTATGTACCTGTGTGCAAACACACACAGGCACACACGCATACAACCTATAAACCTTCAAAACAAAATGAATGAGCCTAAATATTGGAACTTGTTATTAAGTAAATCATGGTACCTGTAAAGCTTCCATTTGCATAACATTAATTCACGATGGCATGTAAAACAAATTCATCACACCCGGCTATATAATGGCTTGATTTATGCTGGAAAGCGGGTGAAATATCAAGAGGACAAAATTAAATTGACAAGATGTACATGCTCCTTGAAGCCAATGTTGTTGTTGTTTTTTACAAAAAAAACACCCCAACAAACCATCAAAACAACTAAATTATGAAAAAGGAGGGTGGGCGAAAGCATCTCTATAAGTAAATCATGCAGTTGGTTCATGCACATATACAAGTCCACCAGTTATTAATGTCAAGCACACTGAAGACACTCAAGAAAATCATTACCATTCATAGCCACTAACGGCCATTAAATCTCAATCAATTCAACTTAACACAAGTGTACTTCAGGGGCCCTTACAGTTCCTTACAGATGCAGCTCAAAAAGTCCCGTCTGACTTATTGCATTGTCCTCCGCACACAAAAAGGGCTCACTAAGGGTCCCTCTGAAAAGGAACCGCAGTCTTTTAAAACTGATGTTCTTTTAACAGATATGTCCTTAATCAACAGGGTTTTCTTTTTTCTCAGCTACCAAGAAAAAGAAGAGGAGGGCTATAATAAAGCCCCACAGATTACGCGTGTGTGTGTGTGTGTGTGTGTGTGTGTGTGAATTAATGTGGTTTCTTTTCATGTAGAGTGGGGGTAAGTGGAATGGCTATTTGAATGTTTTTTTCATTTGTGACATCAAACTACTTTTCAGCATAAAAGCCTAATAAAATTAGTAGGGTTTTTTTTTTAGTGTTATGCAATATTTGCAATCAATCTAAAGAGAATATGGTCTGTGAGCATATGAGACCAATCATTAGGGCTGTCTACATGAATGCTTCCCATGCACTCAGTGAATCCAGCAGAATCGTGCCCACTTGCCATTGTGTCAATGCACCACAGCCTAGCAGCTGTACACTTATCACTGAGAAAATTAATGCCAAGACTACAGGGAGGAATGACTAGTGAATTTAATCCTGCTCCCCTTTATACTTTAACTTGCTACACCAGAGGCTCTCTGTGGCCTTTGTGTGTGTGTGTGTGTGTGTGTGTGCTTGCATGCATGCAAGAGTATGC
Organism: Podarcis melisellensis; assembly: GCF_964234715.1. Lineage (NCBI taxonomy): Eukaryota > Metazoa > Chordata > Lepidosauria > Squamata > Lacertidae > Podarcis > Podarcis melisellensis. Next base: position 89,383,254 of record NC_138528.1, on the reverse strand, counting down.
ATAGGAAAGTGCCTTGTGGCCTTACCCTCTTTTGGTTGCGCCCATGCACCTTGCCAAAGGTGAATGATGCCCAAGAAACATGGTCATCTACCGGCAGTGTTATTTTTTTAGAAAAAGAGCTGCCAGAACTCACCATGTACGCCTCTCTTGCTCTTATAATGGCAATGGCGCCCACCTGAAAGGTTCCAGAACTGAGTTCCGACTGGAAAAAAGCCCTGCCTACTGATGCTTTAGCTGAACACATGGCTGTCTCTGAACACTCCTTTTGTTTCAGCATCAAAGGTCTCTGGATGGGATTGGGAGATGGCCTCTCCACATAAAATGCCCTGAGCTTCAGAAATAAACATCAGTCAATCAAATCACTCATTACCGGTTCTGATGACTTTCATGTACAGCATTACAAAAGCACAACAAAGGTCACACTTAAGTAAGTTTTAGTCAGAGTACAGTGGTACCTCGGCTTACATACACTTCAGGTTACAGACTCCGCTAACCCAGAAATAGTACCTCGGGTTAAGAACTCTGCTTCGGGATAAGAACAGAAATCGCCCTGCAGCGGCAGCAGGAGGCCCCATTAGCTAAAGTGGTGCTTCAGGTTAAGAACAGTTTCAGGTTAAGAACGGACCTCTGGAACGAATTAAGTTCTTAACCTGAGGTACCACTGTATATCCATTCAAAGTAATAAGTGCAACTAGGTTATGTCTATTAATTTCAATGCATCTACTCTGAGTAAAACTTACTTGACTACCCCCACATTTTTTGTCATCAGTCTATGTGGTGAAAAAATAATCCAAATAGGTCATTAGTGAAGACTGACCACATCTCTGAATGCCTCGAACTGCCATGCAGGAGGTACAAAGAACCATTTGCTAGAAGGCCATATCTTCATTCGTGCAGAAGATGAATACTGAGAGAGCAAGATCATGCCGGCTGGCACCACTTGAGTGTTCACCTAAACCTCTAAGGAGAGCCAACATTCACATAGCTTGTCCTTAGGCTCTGCTTGCGTTTGGGTAAAAGTTTGGCAAATGAGGGGTGAGGCCTGTGGGCTTGATCCCACCCCTCCTTTCACAGATGAATGCAGAAAAATAAATATTAAGGGCAGATGCAGGATGATGAAAGAGGCATTTACATTCATCTATAGAATCCAATGCCCCCATCTCCACTTTACATTTAAAGCAGTATCATACCACTTTAAAAAAATTGCTCAGGATGCTGAGTGTTGTTAAGGACCCCAGCCCCTAGTGACAAAAAGCAGCAATTCCCAGAGTCTCTGGGAAGGAGGACTGACTAATTAAACCACTCTGAGAATTGTAGCTCTATGAGAAGGAGAGGCGTCTCCTAAAAAGCCATCATTAATAGCCTAATTAATCTAGGTAAATAATGCCTTCTAGCATCTGATATGGTGATCAGTGGTCTACTCTATCTAGCCATGGCGTTGCAGGGACTGCTCATTCTCTTTTTCCTGGATTCTCCTCAGAACCTTCTGCATACAAAGTGTCTGCTCTACTCCTTGAGCTGTAGCCTCTTTTCCTTTCCACACATGCAGGCAAAAGAGTATTTTCTTTTCATTTTCAACTTCAGCACTTGTCTAGCCCTGTAGAACATTCAGTCTCTTTTGACAGCCACCTTTTGAGGCCTCGGGGGAAGGAGGGAAATACTGAAATGCTGAAGAAAGTGATTATGAAATTAACATCTTTGTTCTTTCCCCAGCATCATTTATATAGTGGTTAGGGAGTGAGGTAACTGTGAATTGATCAGGAAATTTGAGCTTCTGGTACAGTAAATTGGGCCAGCTTCCTAGCTTCTCTTTCCCACCACAGTCCATGTTTAAAAGTTTACTAGATGTTTGAACTTCAGGCTTGGTTCAGGTGCTCAATTAAATAAATTCCCAGCAGACAACATGGCCAATGGCCAGGGAAAATGGGAATTGTCCATTCACATCTGGATACTGCCATGTCGGCTATCCTGGTCTTGATATATCCTGGACCATTCACAAGACAGGTTAGTTAACCAATGTTCCCTGGGGGAGGGTGTTCAATTTGCCATACAATATCAATGCAAATAACACACAAACACTCATAAAATGGTGGTGTGATTCCACCATCCTTAGTCTGATCTGTGGTGAAAGCTTTGTTTGCTAGTACCAGTTCTCTTGCTATGCATTTGTTCCAGGGAAGAATCCTAGCCCCACTCATGAATAAATTGAAAGTAACTGTTACCAGTGATGTAGGTTTCAAAGTTGAACCTCTGAAGCCTCTGGAATCAAACCCTTATCTTAAGAAGTCATGATCCATAGTAATTATTCCCTTTTTAGACCAGACCAAAGAGTAACCTATTGGCCCATCACGGTAATTCCAACCATAGCCAACCAGATGCTCCTGGGAAGCTAAAAAGTGGGGCCATTGTAAAGAGAGTTATATCCTTTGTCCGTCCCCAACATATGCTCATCAATGAATACAGTGGTACCTCGGGTTAAGAACTTAATTCGTTCTGGAGGTCCGTTCTTAACCGGAAACTGTTCTTAACCTGAGGTACCACTTTAGCTAATGGGGCCTCCCGCTGCCGCCGCCACACGATTTCTGTTCTCATCCTGAAGCAAAGTTCTTAACCTGAGGTACTATTTCTGGGTTAGCAGAGTCTGTAACCTGAAGCGTCTGTAACCCGAGGTACCACTGTAGTATATTCCTCCATTCCATTCTTAGCTACCTGTTTCACAGTCAGTCTCTAGTTTAATCCCCAGCCTCTCCAGGCAGAGCTCGAAATGTCTCCTGCCTGAAACCTTGGAAAACTGCTGGCCTAATTGTTCTGACTCTGTATAAGTCAGCTTCCTGTGCTCCTGTGTTCTCCCTTTGTTTCATTTTTTTTAAAAAATCCAGCTGGAAAACTGAGTAATATGAGAGCGGATGTAAAAAAAACTGGTAACATGTGAATGTGGACCAAGGATGAAGAAATCTGTGGCCCTTCAAATCTCGCTCCAATCATCCGAACAGGGACCATGTTAGCTGAGGTTGTTGAGAGTTGGGGTCCAATAACATCTGGAGGGCCACAGGTTACCTGTCCCTTATGTAGGCAACCCCATGTGCATTTTGTGAATGCTTTAAAAGACTTCTCAGAGAGGCAGAAGCAAATGTTGACAGATAGCTGCACTCACTAGCTTAGATCTATAACAGTAGGAGTATGTGTGCTTGTATGCAAGTGGAATATATACATTCACATTTGGGGAGTCAGTGTATAAGACCAAGCACAGTAAGAAGTTAAACAAGAATTCAGAAGTTATTGTGAAAAAAGCAAGATAACAGCTCCAAGAGAACTACTGTAGTCTACAGTTTATCCAGGTGAATGCATCTTAATGTGGTTTGTCACAAATATGCTCAGTTCCATTTCCTCGCTATTCTGGTACTCATGCAATCAAGAGAAAAGGCAGTAGGGTGGAGAAGGAGGGCTAAGAATTGCTATTGTCCAAAGCCTTTCAGATTAACCACAAGCGCATCCTAATGAGCCGAAAGTTCAACTGGTTTCCTAAAGGGAAATTGCTCCGAAAGGGTACTGGAACCAAATATATAATCGCCCTGGAAGCCCCGCTTAATTACAGGGTTTGAGTCCAACTGGGAGAAAAGAAGCTGCTTTTCAGCTACGCCACCTGAGATCATCCAGATACTGAAACTATTTGTAAAGCAACAAAAAAACATTTGCATCATAAAACACGCCAAGACAGCACAGAGGCAGGGCAGATGTGGGCCGAGCAAAGAGCAGGCCACTAAAACAATTGAGGGAGCTGTAAATAAGGACTGGTAATCCGCAATCATTGCGACTTGGGTTGAAATGCCAGGCAACTAATGGGCTTCATTCTCCCCTCAAAGGAAATACTTTATCAGATGCAGTCCTGTGAGCAGGAGCAGTGTCTAGCATCTGACCCTCACAAAGGTATCAAAGGAGAGAGAAAGGCATTTATAATTGGGCTTTCTGTCAGGTCACACGCATTATACAAACTTTCCCCCCCAATGAACAGTTACCAGTGCAGCTGTTTCCCCCCAGTTTCTACTGTATGTTCCTACAGTAACTACACAATGAGGAGGAGAGGCAGAATTCTAGCTGAAATGTGGAGAGAGAGAGAGAGAGAGAGAGAGAGAGAGAGAGAGAGAGAGAGAGAGAGAGAGAGAGAGAGAGAGAGAATTCAGCCCTGGCGCTAAAAGTTCCTTTTATGTCACTGTTGTTTTTGGTTCATTAAATTTTCCACAGATTTGCGGAGAAGAAAAAAACGTGATCAATAAACCTTGACAAAAGTGAACGTGTGAAAAAGGCAAAAGAAAAGGGAAAGTGGAGGGGGGAGATAAAAGTGAGATCCCCGATCCCCCGATCTCGAAGGCAGATGACCGGAGCTGGGGAGGAGGGGGGCTTGCTGAATAATCTGAATAGCCCATCATTTCTTTGCAGCTTTTCACTTTCTTTCTCCTCCTGACTGTTGGAACTCTTCACTCAATACAATAGTAAATGCACTAAAACTGGTTTTCTTATGCTAATGAATGAATGGGATTGGGTACTCAGTTAAAACCCACTCCCCACCAATGTGTCCACCCCCCTCTTTTTTTAAACATTAACCTATTCAAGTTAACCCAAAAACGCCAGAGCCTGCTTTAAAAGCTTATCCTCCCAGATGCACAAAATTAATGTGGGTTCTCTATTTCTCCCCCTTTCTAGCAGGGAACAGGGAGAAAAGTCTCGAGCTGGGCTCAGGCTTCTTTTAAATGCCCTTTCAGACCTTGAAAGTGGGAAGGGAACAGAAATGATACATAGCAGCAAGTGTCTAGTACTCTGGCCTGTATTATTTTGCTTCACCTAGTCTTAAGAACTTAAATAGTAATGGCCAGTTTAAAAAAATATGTAATAAATCGAGAAGGAAAGGAGTGGGGCGCGGTGTGTGGAAACAAAGCCTCTAACCATCATTAGTAGACTCTGGATTGAGATCCAGATGCCTAGTATGTACAGATCCTGGTGACCAACTAAGGTTGAAGAAAAGTCCTATCAAATTCAATAGGACCTTTTCTGAGTAGACATGCATAGGATTGTATTACCAGGCACCTCTTTTTCAGCTGCAATTTGGGCTTATTGTTTTTCAGTTCCTAGCACTTTTTCATTTATTTAAGGAAAGCCCTAACAACTGCACCAGGATTAACAGATTCAGGGACATTTTTCTGCCATTCCTTCAGGTTCCAATAAAGCTTTTAACTCTGGTATACTTCAAGTGGATTTCTGGACAAAGCACAGAGTTTTTGTTAATTATCCAAACTGTTATTATTGTTGGCTCCCCATTCATTGGGTATTCCAAATAAAGTGAAGAGATCATCTCCAGCAATTTACCCTTGAGTTCTACATATGCAGCCATATGTTCCGAGCTTTCATGATTGCCCTATATAAGATCTGTAAGTGTCCAATGGGAATTCACAAAGTGTGCAGGTATCTAACCAAAGACCATTAAATAAGATGTTTTTGCACTGTGGCAGTGTGGGTAAAGGAAGTAATTAACTCTCAAGATTCAATTTTGGGTTGCTGCTTTTCCTTCGAAATGCTAACAAAATAAACCCCAGTTCTTTTCTATATTTACCCTGCTTTCAAGTGTATGTCAAACACTGCTCAAGTAAATTAACACACTGCAGTGCAGTCAACTTCATTCATAGAAATTCAGATAACAGAACAAGTAGCTCAAGTGCAAACAGTCCAAAGAAGTGTTAGAGAAGCTGTATTTAGGGAATAAGAGTATTTTAAAAAAGCACAAAAAAATCCAAACCATTCAAAATCACCTCTTTCTCCTTTTAACCCTCTACTTCAACTTGAGTAAGACTGTTAAGTGTACTCATTCTAAGGACAGCAATGGATGGGTGTTTGCTACACAAATAAATATAGAGTTTTGTGTGATTGCTGGCTGAATTTGCTTTCTTCGCTAATCCGTACTGGAAACTCCACTGTGAACAAGGCACTTCTGAGAGCACAAAAAGCTTGAAGGATTTGTGTATCTTTCAGGATGCAGTGCAAACAACTGGCTTACAGTAGGCCACCAGGAGTTGAGGGAGCAAGGAGTAGCAATGTCTATTCACTTTTCTACAAAACTCTTATGTGCTTGGGGAAAAGACTGTCCGTGTAAAAGATGCACCTTGGAATGCGTGAAGGGTGATTCTATGATCCTAACAAACCCCAAATTAATCTAAAATTAGAATGCCTTGGAACAGCCTTTCCCCTAACATCCTGATCCTAAATAGCAATGGTAACAATGTGGCAATGCAGTATGCCGGGCCAGAAATTGAGTATTTGAAAATAAAGTACTGTAAAAGCACAACATTATTTTATTTATGAGTGATTTCCTTTGATTGCAGCTGTATACACTCTCTATTGGGAGCAAAACCCCTCACAGTAGGATGTCTGAGTAAAGTAGTATAGGATTGGGCTGTAAGGCTGCAGTCCTATCCATGACTTCTTGGGACTAAGCCACATTGAATTCAGATTACTTACTTTCAAACAGACATGCATAGATTGGGCTGCACATCTCAGGTTTTAAAAGACAGGACTGAACCCGCTATGCATCTCCATCTCTGCTGCCGTCACCTTTACCTTTCCTTCCAGTGGCTTAAAACCTACTTCTTTATTTTGGCTCTTCTTTTCAGGATAAATGTCTTCTTCCATTTACCTGTGCCATGTCAGCGGACAGATCTCTGAGTTCACCCACAAACGGCACCCAACCCATCGTCAGGTGCTTTTTAAACAAGTAACTAAATAATTTTAAGAAATCTGAATTAAGTGTGTGGGGGGGGAATACTGTCAAGTATCTCAAAGATTTCATTCTAATTTATATTGACAAAAAGTATCTTCTATACTGTTTGTTGCTATTCAAATTTTGCTTAGCATAAACAAAAGGCAATTGATTTCTGCAATCATTTAGGATAGCATTTCAAACTTTGTCACATTAAAGGCAGATATAAATTCTAGAATGGTTTATTTTAAACATTTACACCCCACCCTTTCTAAAATGGTTCCAGTTGGCTCAAATAAGGATGCTTCTCAAGATTCTTCCCACATAAAACAAGCTAAGAATTTGACACCAGTTGCTTAGCATATTCCCGCACAGCTTTTCATAATAAGAGGGGAAATATCCTCCAAGTTGCCTCTAGATTTAAATCAGAATGATGACTTTTAAATCAGCATCATCGGATTTAAATAAGTGTTATGTCTCAGCCTTCAGTGCACATACCATATACACAAATGTCCAGCTGCAACTATTTTTTATCCATATGAATCCACCCAAACCTACAACCCTTTTGACGCATGAAGAAATAAAAACATTAAAAGGAAGTTGGAAAGAGTCCCCAGGATATGTTTTCCTATGCAGTACAGTGGTTACATTTCTGGGCACTTCAAAGTTATGTGCTTAAGGCAACAACAGGATTCAGCATCAAGTGAATCTTCCCCCACACCTTGCTTTAAAGATTATCTCTTTTACAAACACACCCCAGAGGATTGAAAAGTTCACCAAAGAGAAACAGTTCAGTATAAGTTGATTTTCTGTCTTTTCAAAATTGTGGGAGGGTTGTCAAATTGGAAACTTGCCTTATTTTTTAATTGCCCCACAAAAAGTTCCACTGTGGGTAATTTGTTAGATTATATATAGCCAGATGTGAAGTTATACTCAATATGCCATTTATGTTGAGGGCAAGTCAAAGTTTGACAGGTGTCAAAGTTTCCTGGCACTCTGAAGAAAATATAAATAACTCCAGGCAAATATCAAGATATATATAGATATATTAATACAAAACCCCAACGACTACTGCTTGAGCAATATGCAACAATCAACATGAATTTTATAAAGCTGTAAATGATGTGCTATATATCTAAAAGATTTCCTTTTCCAGGTGAAAGTAGGCAGCACAATTTGTTTTCCTTGCAGCAAAATGTACGTAAATTTGTTTTTAAGCCCCCCCCCAATAAGGTTCTATCTTAAATCTAAGGTAGCTAGAACAAACAGATCAAATCAGTAAGTCTTTGCAAGAAATCAGTCTTTTCCACGTCTGTATATTTTGGATTTCACCGTTTATTTACTCTACTCTTTTGGCACTGGGTTCGTGGGACATGCCAATACAATATTTGTTTAAATGCTATTTTATGCAGCATGCGAGTGCAACGTTTACTTTCAAATTCTTGGACATCCCCAGAGACCTCTATTGCATAAAAAGGAGAGAAAGTTTTACAACTGCTCTTTTTATCTGTAACAGTCAATAATACATAAACTTCAAAACGCTTCAGCTGTGGAAAGGGTACCCCAATATGTGCAGGTTTTGAAAAAATACATAAAATAAGAGATCATAACAGACTATGTGCATTGTCGATTTTTTTTTTTAAAGAGTAAGGAACCAATGTATTACTTTAAGCATTTGCATTTTACTTTTATTTAATGGGCACAATCCAGCCAAAGCTCTCATCGGATACAACTTCATTTACTTCCGAGTAAAAATGCATAGGATTGTGCTGCTAAGCTGCTGTTCTACACATACATTTATCTGGAAGTAAAACTAACTGAACACAGCGGGACTTAACTTTCAAGTAAACATGTATTGGGGTTGCACCACACCTCTCATTACAAGGCAAATGCCCTATGCATTTAGAGTGCTTCTCTTTGTGAGGATCTTGGCCACAGGGATCTCCCTCTCATACACCCACACACAAAGCTAAAGTCCCCCTACAACTGAAGACTTATCTTGCCAGTCTCTACACCCCTTAAGAGTGGTGTTTTGATGGGCCAGTGCAATGTTATTTTTGTGGCACTTGCAATGAAAGGTGACCAACTGTCTTTTAAAAGTCGTCTTGTGCTCTCAGTGAGTTACATTGAGGAATATCCTAACAACTTTACACTCTCATGGACCATAAGCAGCAAGAACATTGCAGATCCTCAGCACCTATCTGGTTGAGTGCTACAGCTCCAAAGGGGCCCTGTAATCCCCCCCCCACTCCAGGGATAGCCTATGTGAAACTTCTGCATTTTTTCCACCCTTTCCAAAGTTGTTATTGGCTATATTCTTTATCATGCTGCCTGAAAACCTCTACATTGACTCCCCGTGCAACTTGGATGGAAAGTGTTCAACAGGCCAAACAACACATCTTTAATGCCAGAATCTGAACACACACAAGCATAATAGTTTGAAACTCAGGTAACTATTTTAGGCAAAGGTGCACCTGGAAAATCTCAACAAATGACAGCAATTTAGTGTGTGTGGAGAGTTTCTTGGGGGGGGGTTAACAAGAAAAACAAGAAGAAACGATTCCCTCCCTCCTTCCACAATTGTCTTCAAGCCTTTGAGTTCTTGAAGGGGGGGGGTAAGCACCCCTTCAGCTCTCCAAATCCTTAATAGGATTGGCGCCCAGCTCACTCCATGCCGCTCCCCATCACACAGGGATCAAGTTGCAGGGTGGATTTTTGAAATTCCTTCGCAAATATACTTGCCGAAAGATTGCTTTGGGAAAAGGGGGGGGGGTGGATAAGTGGCCAGAGGCAGACAATTGCGAGGAGTTAAGTCAAACCCAAGAGCCTCTCCATCTTTCCCTGTAAAAGATTTTAGGGAATGGCGCGCGCAACAAAAGTTGCGAATAAGTGATCACTCACTCCCCGTTATAATCGCAGGCTCACAGCCCCCGCCAGGTTACCGTCTTGTTTCTGGAAAATGCCTATACACGCATCCCTGCGGGATTGGTATACACACACACAGAGAGAGAGAGGGAGATGCACGTAGGATATCTGGCTTATGCGTAAGATACCGCTATGAAATATCCGCGCCACGCTTTGCAGTCCAAAAGGTGTGCAGCGGGGAAAAGCAACCAACACCGCCCGTCACATGTTCGCAAAACTCCTGGAAAGTTGGGGCGCGTGGGTGGGAGCTGCAGGGAGTGGAGCAGCGCAAGGAAAGCCGCTTCTTGTGGAAGGAACTGACTCCCACCCAGGCACCCCCGCGCCCGTCTTCCGCGGAGATGGGAGATTTCAAATCAACAGATACACACAGGTTGGGGGGGGGGTAGGCGGAGAGAAAGCAGGACGGATCTCCCCAGAAGGAGCGGCAGCCTCACTAGTATTGGGGCAGCCCCCACCTTTCCCACCACCCACGCACCCCGGGGGGGGGGAGGAATTCTCCCAACATTCCAAGCCGAACGTTGGTCAATCTCTCATCTGCTGCTGCTCCTCCCCTGCTGCCTAGTTGTAGCAGGAAAGTCAAGGCACCGCCACAGTTCCTGAAAATGCATCTCTCTCTCTCTCTCTCTCTCTCTCTCTCTCTCTCTCTCTCTCTCTCTCTCTCTCTCTCTCTCTCTCACACACACACACACAGAGAGAGAGAGAGAGAGAGAGAGAGAGAGAGAGAGAGAGAGAGGACACACACGTGCGCAGGTTCCCTGCTTCAGATCAATCAATCCACAGCAGCACCGACCCGCCTGTTACCAACTTTTGCCGTCACACCCACCAAGGGTGGGGGAGCGGCGGCGGCGGCGGCGGGAAAGAGTGCGCGGACCCCCCTCGTCTGCTCCAACACGCAAACAAACACACTTTAACGGCTGTGGGGGGGAGGCAATCGACACTTGAAGGACTCGCTTTAGAATCCCAAAGCATTCCCAAATGTGGGGGTGGGGAGGGGGAGGGAAACGGAGGGAAGCAACTTTACCCAAAGAGAAGTTTGTTTGCTTTTTCACAGGGCCAGCGGCTGCTCCGGCTCCAGGAGAGGGCTGCGAATCCAGCGCCCCATCGTCCACTTCAGGGTTTGGGGAGAGGGAGGGAGGGAGGGAGGGTTGTTGCCGCTTGCAGTCCTTTTGTGCGTCGTTTTTCTACCCCTTCTTGAAAAGCGGGAGTTGCTGCTGTTGATGGTGCTGCTGCTGCCGCTACCAAAAATCCCGGCTGGAGCGCAAGCTTCCCCTTTCTCCTCCTCCTCCTCCTTCTCGAAGGCTCATTGAGGATCGTCCGGGAAAGGGAGAGAGGGAGAGTTCAAAAAAGTGCTGGGCGCTTCTTCGGCTGCCGCCGCGTTTCTGCCCTCCTGCCATCCATCATCCCAACGTAGGACATCCCCGGACGCGCACGCTCGGGGAGAAATTAAGGAACGCAGCAGGGGGAGGAGAGCGCGCGAGAGGGAGGGTTCTGCTTTTCCCCCCACCACCACTACCGCTGCCGCCGCCGCCGCCAGTGGAGGAAAGTTAAAAAAGAAAGAGGAGGTGGAGGGGGAAAAGAAACTTTTCCTCTCTCTCTCCCACACTTCGAAATCCAGTTGGGGTTTGTTAACTCAAGTCAGATGATCTCCGGAGTCCAAATCCATTGACTGATCTGTTTTCATTCTAATCCACGCCTGCGCCTCCTGTTTCTCCCCGCCCTTCGTCAATTGCACCACGAGCTGTTCCAGATAGGCTGGGATCTCTCTCTTTCTCTCTCCTTCCGCTTTTCCTTTTTCCTTTTCCACATAACCGAAGTTGGAAGCGGGACGCAGCTAGTGGGGTTGGATTGGAAGGAGCAGAGAGGTGATCACAGCTGGGCAGGTTGATCTCTCCTAAGGGATGCAGGTGATGAGTGTTAAGCACACACAGCTGGAGACTTCGTGTGCACACAACCCATAAACAGGCACACCTTTTAGCTCCTGTGTCAGGAAGGGTCCTACCCAAGTAGGTATTAGCTCTGGCTACTTGGGAGCCCACCATGGAGTAACATGTGAAAGGCAGCACACTGACCAAGTGGCGCATGCCTGTAGTGGCACGGTGGCTGCTGAAATGAATTTTGTTCAGGGCAGGCCCTCCCCTTAGGCAGAGTGGGGCAGCTGGCTCAGTCAGAGAATGCTGGTTTAGGACGGGGGAGTCTGTTTGCCACTGTTTCTCAACACTACCATCACCTGCCCAGCCATTCCTTCTGACTCCCATGTACTCCCTTCTGTTGGATGGCACTTCCATGTGTGCCACATTGCTTGCCCTGCACCTGCAGTTATGGTGGAGGATACTGCACCATCAGATGAAAGTAAGCCCTGCTGGATCAGGCCAATGGCCCATCTACTTCAGCATCCTGACCTTACAGATGGCCTATGGGGAGCCTGAAAGGAGATCCCACTTATGATACCCAGCAATTGGCATTCAGAATGATACTGCCTCTGGCACCTGAAGGAGGACATAGCTATCATGGCTAGTAGCCATTTATAGGCTTATCCTCTATGCTTTTGTCTAAAACCCTTTTAAAGTCATCCAATGTGGTGGCCAGTCTGTCTTGGGCAGTGGCAGCAGGGGGAATTTGTCCAGAATCTTCCAACATTTGGTTTCAGCTAATGGCGCCAGGTTCAAGTGTTATGACACAGGGAGAAAAACTCTACCCACTTTCTCCAAACTGAATAGTCTTGTATACCATTATCATGCCCTCTGCTTTACTCTTCTTCTCCTAAAAAGCCCACACATTTTGTATCATTTCCTCATAGCAGAGTTGCTCTAGCCCATATCATTTTTGTACTCCTCTTCTGAAGCTTCCCCCGCTCTACAATTCAAGAGTCAAATACCAATCCATTCAGTTTCTGTACAAGGAATGAAGGGTGTGTGTGTGTTATCTTGACCTTTGGTAGTAAAATGTCTGTGTTGCTGGAACACCACGCGGAATGTGTGAATTGGCCTTCCATGAGGAGTGGCTGATCCCACTATTCCATACTCTCATCAAAGCAGAATTTCCCAGTCATGAGCCAGTGGTGTTGGCATGGGTAAATAACACGCAATCCAGGGATGGGGAACCTCACGTTTGCAGCCAAATGTGTCCCTTCTGGTGTCTCTGTCTCTCCTCATCCCCAAGCCACACCCTGAACAGTCCTTCCTTACATGCTTTTGCCTGGCTTGACCTGTGATAAATGCATTTTTCTTGCTAGCTGGAGGATGTGTGTGTGTGTGTGTGTGGTGGGTGTATTTAAACCCAGTGCTTTTTTGGGGGGTACACAGGGGTACACAGACCCCTAAGCATTTTGTGAATCTAAGTTTGGCCTCATTGAGGGGCAGCATTTCAGTATGAGTAGTGAAATGAGAGTACCTCTAAACTTTATATATATAGAAAAAAGCACTGTATAAACCTTTGACTTGTGTAGCTGGAAGGTGTCCTAGTGTACAAAAGGAAGTCGGAAAGAGTGGTCCTCCCACTTTTTGCCTTTGCCCCACTCACTTTTTGCTTCTGGTCCCACCATCTACTGGCATGTGCTCCCACCCCGAGATTGCCCAGGAGCTGATGTGGCCTGTGGACTGAAAGAGATGTCTCATCCCCCTGATGCAATCCAAGGCCAGTCCATATGGAAAGCTCACCCCAAAGGTTCTCAAAGTTGTGCAGCACCCAAACCATATCAAACTGATTCATGGAGATTTCTGCCACTAGTGGGAAATGGTAGGCAACTGACCAATAAAGTGGCCTTTGATTTGAATGCACAGACACATCACAGCCCAGTTGGAGATGGTCCATCGATGTCACTGGTGGAAGCATGGCTATTCTGGCACATGCCACAGTTGTGCAAAGCTTTAACCAGTTTGTTGTGTGCCTGTGCAGCTTCACCTACGTAGCTATGTGAGATAGTGAAATGAGTCAGATGACAGAGCAAATTTGTTTTCCAACAGCGGAGTAGACTGCCTTAGAAAGGGGTGGACTGTCCTTCATTATATTTTGAACTGAGGCTTGAGGGCTTCCTATCAGGGATACTGAGGCAGCAAATGTCTTGTGCAGGTAGGCGGTTAGACTGGAAGATCCTTGTGGTCGCCTCCAGCTCTGTGATTTTATTATTCTAATTCAATGTGAGTTCAACATGGGCTAAACTAATTATCCTACATCAAGTAGTGCAATGGATCAGTGTGTCTGGCTGTTAACCAGAAGGTTGGTGGTTTGAGCCCATCTAGGGTCAGATGTGGGCAGGATTCCTGCATTGCAGGGGGCAGACTAGATGATGCCTGGGATCCCTTCCAAACTCTACAATTCTATGCTTCTATAGAGGCTGCAGATGGTGACGATTTGCTGTGCCATTTCTGCTGCAGTTTCGCTGTGTGGAATTTCTTTATGATGCACTGTCACAGCATAGCATGGGAAACCCAAGCCATATTTCATACTGAGGATGGAAAGCACACATATAAAGGCCACTTTTCTATAGTTAACCCACTTTCCCAAGCTACCATACTTACTGAACTGAAGTGGCCATAGGAACTGACTCTTACATAATTACTTTGAAGACAGAAGTATGTAAGGCAGAAGCAGATCAAAGAAGATGGATCAAATCAACTCACTATCTTCTATCTGATCTCAGGCACTTAGAGCCTGGTTATCGTGTGGAGGGGAAACGATGCCATACATGTTCAAAGTTCCCTTCAGTGGACTTCATTCATTTTTGCAGTAGTGCTGACCACTGAAGGCATTTGTACTGAGCCTGATTATATAAAATGAGTTTACCTATGATCACCTGGGACCAGTTTTAGATTACACCTCCCCCCAAAGGTAGCACACATGTAAGTCTCCCACTGGATTTTGTTGTTGTTGTTGAAAATATACATTGCCATGCAACTATTAAAATCAAGCTTCATTAAATTGTCAGGCTGACCTGGCACCATTCTAGGGATTATTTAAAAGCTTCACAGTTGTTGTGGTGGTTGCTTTTCTATTGCAAGAATCCTAGGCCATAGTTTAGTGCCATGGGAATGAGGCTGGGCAAGCCCTGAGCTGCCATGTTTCCCCTCCCTCTAGTCTAATGCTGCTGCAAAGAGCATTAGACCTGAAGCATTTGCAGATAAAGTTTCGAGGACTAGAGACAAGCAGGCATCAGAGAAAGAGTGTCAGAACTGAAAAAGAAGTGAGCAACAGATCTTGCCATTTCGATCAACCATTCATCACTCACTCTGGTTTTTTTTTAGAAGAAAGAAGTTATTGATAGGAGGAAAATGATTTTATTGACACATAAATCCACCTCCCTTCAGATTTTAAATTTCTCACTTTTAACTTCTATCTTATTTTTTGTAAACATGGGTCAAACTGTTTTAAGCCTAAGTGCTGTGCCTTCTGAGTTGGATGTGAACTATTGAATTAGAAATGTTAGTGTTGAGATCAAAGCTGAAAGTACTGATTCCCATCCAGGTAACACATTATTGTTAGTTATTTTCAAAATCTGCAATTTATAATAGGATTTTATATCATGTTGTCTTTTCCTAAACAGTGAGAAAGCTTGGGGTTGTTTTACAGCATCAGTGCCTAGTGGGAGATCAATGGATGTTTATGGTGTTTTATATTTTTTTGTTTATTTACAACTGTACAGGTTGAGCAAGTAAGAAGCATGAGTGACAAGTAGTCCCAAAGCAGTTTTTGCTCCAAATCAACAGCAGCACCCAAAATTGCAGTTGTCAAAATAGAGAACCACTTTCTTCTTCCAAGATTCTGATTAACTATTGCCCCTCATTAACCATTACTGGTTAATTGGGATTCTATTATTTATCATTCAGTGCCAGGTTAAAACAAAGATGGAAAGGGGACACATCAGGTTAGCATTGCTATAATATTATTATATAATTGAATTCAACCCACTCCATTGTTTTTAAAGTTTGTTAGGTTGTTTTTAATACAGATAAATAATACCAATCAAGGTCCCCAACCCACCAGCTCCTTCCTAAAATCACCCGCTCTCAGCAAATTTCCCTACCTGTTAATCTCTGAAGCCAACATCTTCAACGTATAGTTCAACCACAGCATATTGACATTTCAGTCTGGAGAAGTGAATACCAAGAAGTGATATGATAGTCATCTTCAAATATTTGAATGGGAACACAGTTATTTCCTCTTGTTCTCAAGGGTATGACTTGAACCACTGAGTCAAATTACAAGAAAGAGGGGTTTTGGCTCCATAGGAAGAAGAATTTACTACCTGAGAGAAGGAACTGTCGAACAGTGGAACAGACTTCTTTGTTAGATGTTTCTAAGATGGTCACCTAGGAGGGATGCTGAAGTTGCAGTGGATTTCCTGCCTCAGCAGGGATTGGACTAGATGTCATTTATGACTGCGGATACCTGTAAAGCATATTCAAAGTACATTCTTTCCCTCAAAGAATACTGGGCACTATAGTTTCCCTCTTACAGAGTTACAACTCCCAGAAACCCGTAACAAACGACAGTGCACATATTTTTTTTGGGGGGAGGATAAATGTGCTTTGAATGTGCTTTAAAGGTATATAATGTACACACCCTGTGATTTGATGAAATAAATTCAATTGGAGTGCAAATGTGGATATTAGAGTCTGAAGGGAATCACACATTCACTGTTTTCAAATACGGCAAAATTCATAACCTTTTATTTATTTCATTTAGACCCTGTCTATTTCCCCCAATCATGTTGCTCAAAGCAGTTTTTTGTCCAGGCATTGACCGGGCTCTGAACTGTTTATCTTTTAGGATAAAAGAGGGGAGGGGTGCTGCTACAGACCTGACCCCCAGCACTGGGGTCACAGCCTCATACTGTGATGTTGGAGCAGATTGGCTTTGCTAATGCACCCAATCTGGTGCTTCTGACAGTGAGACCAAACCTCACCATTGCCCCGCCCCTGTTGCATTGCCAGTTCCTGAGGGCCACCCCTCCTCACCAGCCATTGACTTCAGCAAAATTGCTGCATCATGTGCCTTCAGGGGATGCTTTGAGACCAACATGTAAATATGTTCCAGGTCTCCTGTTTTCAGCCCCCAGATCACCATACCCCCTGTTAACTGTTACCTTCTTTTCTGCAAAATTCTGATTTTCCTATTGCTGTGGATGTCTCTCAAGCCAGAGAAAGTAAATTAAGCTGAACTGCAGACATGATGCTTCATACTCAGAACCATTAAAAAAATATTCAGTTTAGCTTCTACTATGAATGAGGCCTGATGATGTGTTGTGTTTTAAAGACCATTTCAGCACATTAATGCTCCCAAGTGGGTCTTCAGTTTTTGAAATATACTGTAGATTAACTGTTCAACCTCCTGCCAACCTAGCAGTTCGAAAGCACATGAAAGTGCAAGTAGATAAATAGGTACCACTCTGGCGGGAAGGTAAACGGTGTTTCCGTGTGCTGCTCTGGTTCACCAGAAGCGGCTTAGTCATACTGGCCACATGACCCGGAAGCTGTACCTTGGCCAATAAAGCGAGATGAGCGCCACAACCCCAGAGTTGGCCATGGCTGGACCTAATGGTCAGGGGTCCCTTTACCTTTACCCGTTCAACAGATGCATGGTCTGCTAGTGCGAGACCCTGTTTCACATCCCTGTAGCCTAGGGATGGGAAATCTGTGGCCCTCCAGATGTTTTTGGGCTACAATTCTGTCATCCCTGACTACTGACCATGCTGGCTGGGTCTACATGTAGATGGAGTCCAACAACATCTGGATGGTCACAGGTCCTCAATCCTTAATTTAACTCCATTAGTAACTCACACTGGCTAATAAACAAACATATTGGGGAGTTTGACCTTTCCAACTATGGGGCATGTCTTCCTAAAGAAGGACAAGCGCTGGCCAAGCTGGTTTAGAACCCTTACAAGCCAATGAATATGCATGCTTTTTTTTGTTTTTAAGAACAGCTTATTAAGACTTTTCATATCAACAAAAAACAAGCAAACAAACACTATAAACTCAGAGCATATACACATATACATTTGGTTACAGCAGACATAAGAGCTAAACAAGCAGACATCAGAAAATCTCCCACAAATATACAATCTGTAACACTCAAACAAATAAATACTGTGTGAAGCCATCAGGGAACCATCACATAAATAATCAGCTAGCCAAGCAATAAAAAGACGACAGAATTAACTCAGTCAGCCTATTATAATATCACTCCATAAAGCCGCATCAGTTGATGGAGGAAGCCAATCATGCTCTTTGACTGAATTATATTTAATAAAACAACACAATTTCACATAAAACATATTTTTCTTCTCCTTGGATTCTTCCTTTCCCTCAGTTGAAAAGTAAGTTTTCCCATAAGGCCACCAATCAAATCTGAGAATACCACTCCTTCACCAAATTAACTGTTACTGTACTAATTCCCAGTTTGATGCTACCACCAAATGAACCATTTTTTTTAAAAGGAAGCTGATGAACTCTTATAAAGCATCTATTTGCCTCCATCATCCAAAATGGGCAACAGTGCCATAAGTGTATATGTTGTCAACAGCTGCCCTGTAATTAATTGGAGCTCCTGAAAAAACTTCTACCAAAACTTGTCAGTCATTGGGTAGGTCCATTACATGTGGTGAAATGTACTACCTAGACCTCCACACACCCTCCAACAATTTGGGCTGGTAGTGTGAGTTATCTTGACCAAAGAGTGCTGGTCAACATTCTTTGACAAAGGCATCATACTGGAAATGTGTATACACACACACACACACACACACACACACACACACACACACACACACTTCTGCCTGGATCTATGAATATGCTAAGCAAATCAGTCTCTTAAGCTTAAGCTAAGAAAGAGTATTCTCTATAAGACTGAATATTAATATACGTATCAAGACTGAGATTAGACCACTGAAGAAGCCCGGAAAACTATCTTGGGAGTGTGCTACCTGCAAGCCCCAGTTAAAGGGCGCAATTGGGGGCGAACAGCGGCGTTTTGATTACTTGGATTGCCAGGGCAAAACAGGTGGAAAACGCCAGCACCCTGTTGTGTACAACTTCATTAACATCTATCTACAACTCCACTAGCATCTCTCGGTATTGTGAATAACACCAAACCTACCTTTTGTTGGTATCTTCATGAACTTATCTAAAAGACTGAGTTAAGCATTTGAAAAATTTATTGAAACCAGACATTATAAGTTCATCTTAGGTTGGGTAGTTCGCAAGTCTCTGTGGCTTTGTTTAATGTTTTGTATTTTTCTCAGAAGGTTGATAAAGAATGTATAACTTATTATTCTGTGTATATTAATTGCCAACGTATTGCATGAGTCGCACTGGATCTATGAATATGCCTAGTGATTTGGTCTAGTGATTTTTTTTTATCCCTCTCTCATAATGCTAGAATCCATTGTCCTCCAATGAAGCTGAATGGTGAGACATTCAAAACAAATGAAATGCAGTACTTCTTCACACAGCGATCGTTAAAACTATGGAAATAACCATTGGAAATGGAGCGATAGCTGCCAACTCTAAAATGAATTTAAAGTGGAATGACAGAAACTCATGGAGGCCTATAAGTGACTACTAGCCAGGATAGCTATGTTCTACCTCTAGTGTTGGAAGGCAGTGTGCATATGAATAATGCCAGCTGCTGGGGTTCACAAGTGAGGAGAGAGTTCTGGTACTCTGGCCTTGTTTGTGGGCTTCCCATTGGCATCTGGATCGCTGAACTAGGTGGGCCTTTGATCTGATCCAGCTGGGCTCTTCTTTTACTCTTATGACAAAACGCAGATAAACAGAGGCCCCCAAAAGTGGTAATAGGGACCATTTGTACCTCCACTTGCTCCATTGACTGAGGACACAGTTCTGGGGACAAATGAAGCATTTCCATAATGTGCAATGGCATATTTGCTTCCAGGAGAACATTGTTCCCCCCTCAACCTTTTTCTTAAAATTTGTATTTTCATAGGATTGGAAAGGAAATAAACAGCAGCTTAATTCTCTGGCCAGAAGTTTGTGTTTGTGAGTGTTACACACACACGCGCGCATTTACAAATTAACCATGACTAAGCCATTGCCAGACTAGAGACATCATTTCCAGGGTATTTAAAATAAAATTGAAAATTGAAAATGAAATATTTATCGGATTGCAAACAACACAAGGGAGAAAATAAAAGTATATACAATCATTATGCCATTATTCCATGGCTCAAGAGATTATCAAATGTTTTAGAAGGCTAAAATGAAGAAAATAAAAAACAACCACTTACATAATCCCTGCCATATAGTATTCAATTTAACAAACAAATTAAAACTGCTTTTGTCTTACCTGTAGTGTTAAGGGTTTCCCACATTCGTTCAAGTTCCAAAATGCTGGGAAATTGCAGCTGTTAAGTTCCCACCCCTCACAACAGATGTACTGTTTGGGCAATATGGATGTGGTATAGTATCCCATACAGAGGTTAGTTTCAGCTTCACCACTTTCTTGGAGCTGGATGGCTGTCGGTGGCAGAATGCTGGCCCTAAGCCCCGGAGCTGCCTGTTCATTTGGGCAGACCCTCAGACCCAATGAAACTAAAGCTGTCACATAAATGAAGCTCCCATTCCACATTACAAATACGCAACCGGCAACCAATACTGTCCATGTGGAATGCTAGAGTCGGAAGGGATGCGTGTACATTCACAGCCAAGAACAATATCTGACCACGGTTGTTTCCTCTTTATGTTTACTTCATTCCAATGGGGCTTGTTTCTATTTTATTTATTTTTTCACGCATGCATATCCCACCCTTCTGTGTAGGAAAAAGCAGGGAGCCTGTTTAACTCAGACCTTTTGGGTGTTTTTGTTTTTTTAATGAGTAGTTTCTTTAGCCTTCTCCTCTGCCAGGGTGGCAGCTGTGGGCACACATGTTCCTGCAGAGACCTTCCTTGGTACCCAAAGGAACCCCTCACCCCAAAATAAATTACTGTATTTTTCGCTCTATAAGACACACCAGACCACAAGACGGACCTAGTTTTTGGAGGAAGAAAACAAGAAAAAAAAATTCTGAATCTCAGAAGCCAGAACAACAAGAGGGATTGCTGCGCAGTGAAAGCAGCAATCCCTCTTGCTGTTCTGGCTTCTGTGATAGCTGTGCAGCCGGCATTCGCCCCATAAGACGCACACACATTTCCCCTTACTTTTTAGGAGGGAAAAAGTGAGTCTTCTGGAGCCAAAAATACGGTAGGTTTGAAAGAAGCATTAGCTCATATCCCTTAGAATAGGATGTGGTTTGTGCCTGATTGAGGAAGGCTGTTATACTTCCACTTGAGCAATGGGGCTTTTCTCCTTCTTCTCTGTGCCCCCCCTCAAAATTGGTTTGGGGACAGTCAGAAGAACCCCAGTGGAGGGAAGAGCAAGCCCCAATGCTTGCGCTGGGTGAACAACCAGAAGTGTGTGATGTTGAATTCCTCCCCTAATACTAGGGATGATGCATCATGTACAGAAGGAATGTGGCCTTGGGCGGGAAGGTTTGATATCTATCTGTATAATTTAAATATTGGAAAGAGAAAAACAACATTTTCCTTTGGTAGACTAATCTGAACCACCACATGGAACATACTTTGCTACTGTAGTTGGAATATGACCGAGATAAGGAAGCTGTTAAGAGAACAAATATACCCCGCCCTTTTAGGTAGACTTAAAGCAGGCTTGTCACAGGGATATTGGCATAGGAGGATCAGACAGAATGATGGAGCAGGCATACGTACTGTGATATTCTGAAGAAAAATCTATTTTGCTACAAGTACAGTTTCTGCTAGTGGTGGGGAGCCTTTCACAAACCTTTTCTTTAACCCCCCAAAAAATAATTCAATATAATAATAATTTTACATAATTTCTAAAATGTTCCTGCTGGGTGTGTGTGTGTGTGTGTGTGTGTGTGTGTGTAGAAGTTTATCTGACTTGGGAACCATATTTAGTCTTATAAGCATTTAAAACCCACCTCTTAATTTTTTTAACCATATATTTGTATGGTGATAGTGTGATATTGTGAACTGCAATAGACTGCAAAAGGGTTATTGTAGAGTGGAAAAGGGCAGAAAAGGGCAACTCAAATTATCAGGAGGTTGGAGCAACTCCCCTGTGAAGAAAGGCTGCAACGTTCGGAAACACATGACTGAGGTGAATGAAATGGATAAAATAAATTAAGGATTTGTTTTTTAAAACTCTCTTCCATAGTATTAGAACCCCAAATCATCCCATAAAGCTGAATGGTGACAGATTCAGCAAAGACAAGAGGAAGTACTTATTCACCCAGAGTTTACTTGAGCTGTGGAATTCAGTCCCAAAAGATGTACTGGTTGTGGCCATCTTGGGTGGTTTTAAAATGGAATTAGACAAATTCATGGAGGATCTAGCTATCCATGGCTACCAGTCACAATGGCTGTATAGTAGCTCCAGAATTGGCAGAAGATCTCCAAATGCCAGATACTAGAGAATAAAAGTGGGAGGGGGCTATTGTGCTCAGGTCCCTCCTGTGAACTTTCCAGAGGACTCTAGTTGGCTTTGGTCTGACCCTGCAGGGCTCTACTTCTGCTCTTTTGGGTCCAGACACACCAGCTGAAGACAAAACTTTAAAGAGATGCAGAACCTGCTTTGTCATTTAGTTATGCAATGTTTAACTGAGGACATATATTACCCTTTATGCTAATGATACACGTTTGGTAGAAATTATTCCTGTAGGGTCTTCCATTTTCATCACCACCACCACCACCATTTTCTTTGTATGATGCCTTTCTATAGTTAAAACCATGGTCAACATGTGGATCTTCCACCAGTGCCATACTTCTCTGAGGGCCAGCAATGCTTGGAAATGCCCCAAACAATTCTGTGTGCATCATGTGAATCCAGTCCTAGAGACAAGGCAATCATGGCATAAGTCAGCCTTTAGCCAGTATATTTTTGCATATTCGGTTCAAACAGTACTCTGAAGCTCAGCATCCTCTACACTAATAACAAACTCAATTCTCTGAGTGTAGATCATTGTGTACCCCAAATGGCACCATCCGCTCACAAAAGGAATGCATTCGCAAGATACAGGAAATCCCTAGGTTTCCAAAAATGCCAAAAGTTGAAGTAAAGGGATGGGGTAGACTAAAAGGTTAGGCCCCAAACACTCAAAGGACAGTGATCATGGGATACTGGCTGGTGGTTGGAGCAGGGGGATGGGAACCAGGGATGAGGGGTAATGGGATAGAATGCCCTGGAGAGGGTGTGAACAGGAGCACTCCACACTGCAACATTGTGTTGCAGGTTCCAGTTGTATGAAATGATCTTTGTATGCAATTCTTCACTTTACTTGCATACTAATCCAAAGATTCTAACAGACTAATTTGCCATGTGGGGGGTGGGAAGTGGGATTCCCTTTCCTGACTGCTGTTGTAAAACAATTGGAATTCAGAAACTCTTGCTGATTTATTGCAGGGTGTCTAGTGATCGTCTAGTGAACCCAGTCTATCTTCTACCCACCTCTGCTTTAGAGCGTTTCTTTCGCAGACGTTCCTTACAACAACTCTTAAAGGAAAATTATTGTTATCTCATTATTATTATTATCATCTATCTATCTATCATCTATATCTATATCTATGTCTATCTATCATCTATCTATCATCTATCTATCTATCATACTGGAGGTAGAAGAGAATGAGAATGAGAATGCCATCATTCCTACACCCATTTTCTAGAAGATGGAGTAAGCATTATTGAACTCAGTGGTTCAACATCTATAGCCCAGTGGTTACATCTGAACAGACATGTAAATAATTGCAATGTTATAACAACAACAACAACAACAACAACAACAACAACAACAATTTTATTATTTACACCCTGCCCATCTGATTGTTAGTAGCATGCCTAAGACAACCTATAGAATTCACAACAGAAGATATGAACCAGGCCTTCCTAGCTCTTCACCACTGCATTACACTAGCTCTCATTGAGGAACTGCTGTGCTTACAGAGAGGATAAGAAGCTCCCTTCAGCCCAATAATCCATCTCCCAGTTCTCCTTGAAGGAACAAGGATCAATGCCCAGTAAACATGAGGAAGCCCCTTGTCACTTACTTATTTTTGCCCTTAACGCACCTCCGCCAATCAGAGTTCCGCTTGTCTCTGCCAAGGAGACAAATAATGTTTGCAATCATGCCTAATATATTTCAGATTGGTTATATTGTTTATAGATTGCTTCTGTCACAACATGGGAATTCTCTGGTGTGCTGGAGGATTTACGCATCTTTGCTGTTCATGAGCGTTTGTTCTTATTTGTTGCTCCCTGCAAGAATATATCTCTCTCTTGGCCCCAATACACAGTGGAACATGGCTAGGTCATTATTCCTTGAATTGTTAGGCAGTAAAGAAGCCATTTCTCACCAACTTGTGATACAGAAGACTGGGATTGTGGTGTCAGGTCATTTCTGGAGTTCCTTTTATGATAACCCATTTTTCCATCAGCAAATGACATTTTGGGTTATTGTCAGGAAGGAGAAGCTGTAATGTGTTGGCTGTGCATGTCAAATATTTCTCTCTTGGTTTTTGTTCTTATTCCATTGTCTTGAGTTTAATAGATGCTCCTGTGGGTACCTAAATATTTTTGATGACAGTTCAAGTGCCTGCTTGTTGCTTTCAAACTAGTACTGCTTTACAGAAAACTTTCATTTCCTGCCAGAGTTTTGTCCAATATTCCTTTTATGAAGCACTACCCTAAGGGATTCATGTTTGGCTGTCCCTTGCCTGCCCTGTTTTTGCTCAATTTTGTGTCTATGTATGAGGCTGAACTCACCTTTGAAACCCCTTCTCACTGCTGGTTATTTATTAAAGCATTATTGTAACCTTCCAATCATTGTTGATGTGGCAAGAGTGGTGCTTTGTAATGTGAATCAGTGTTCTGCCAACAGAAGACTTCCCAAGCTGATTGAAGCATGAGCTGATTTAAGTTTCACGTGTGAAAACATCCTTAGACTGCTGTTCCCAAATAAACCTCAACCACAGCTGCCAGTCTAACCTAAATTTCAATTATGTAAAACAGAATTGTATGTCATGGCCCTTTGTGTTTTTCTTTTTCCTATAATTATGTTACATAAATGCATTTCATGAATTTTTGGAAGCCAACTTAAAAACACACACACCCTCACACACTATAATTTCGCCCACTCATTCTCTACGTCAACTTAAGAATAATTAAACTCTGTATCCAAGAAAGCCAAATCCTCACTTTTCTCACATCCATATTATATGTTTAAAGCATATTTAAAGTGCATGGCTTCCCTCAAAGAATCCTGGGAACTGTAGTTTGTTAAAAGTTCTTGGAATTGTAGACTTCTGAAAGGTAAACTACAGTTTCCATGGTTATTTTTTTTTTAATTTAAAGCACATGTATGGTGTGGATGTCACCCTAGAAAACATAAAAGCAACAAGCATAAAAAACCAATAAGGTAACTGTAGGTGCATATTTCCATTGCTATGTTCTGTGTGTCAGCATTTAATCCTCTTAAATGAGGCTCCCTTCAGACACGCCCATGTGGCATAGAGACCGTTACCATGTGACAAGGTCCCCATCCTGTGGGATGAATACCTCAGCCGATGTGATTACATTATTCACATGTGAATGTACTCTAGGGTTATTATTCTTAAAAGTTGCATTTTGAAGTCATTCCTTCCTGTAAGAACCACTATAACTGATAAGGGAAATGGCATGCTGGCGTAACTGCTATGCTTTACCATGTGTGTGTGTTTCATGTGACTCTCCCTTAAGTGAAAGTGAAACTGGGAGAAATACGTGTTCTCCTGATTACTGCTGTCTATGCTTCTATCCTGTTCCTCTGTGGTCTCCTTTGTGTCTATTTTGGAACCTTTCCTTCATAAAGTTTGTATGTTGGTGATATATGTATGTGTGTATGTATATACACACAAACACAATTTTTTAAAAATATTTTATATACCAGTCTTTGAGAACACTTTCTGGGATGGTTCACAACTGTGCAACACATAAAAAACTGAGAGTTTCCCAATTCTGACACAAGAGCTGCTCTCCATTCAGCTGAGGGTGTTGGTCTGTTACGTTACATCTTCTGTCCCGAAAGACTTTGTTACAGCCTCCATAGCATATTAATAGCAATGGAGATCAATTAAGCTGTAAAGAGATTCTAATTAGCATCCTTGCAAACTGTTAAATTCATTACCCGGCCATCAAAAGACGAGAGGAATTCTATCCTGTCATGGGAGTGATGATAAATCACTGCCAATTAACCCACAAAGCTATAAGGGACATGACTTTAGCGAGGGAAAGCCTGTGGATGCCACACTTGGGAAACATATGATTCCCTCTGAAGAATGGAATTAATCCTACAGGCAGGAGCAGCAAAGGAATGATCCAAGTTATTGCTCTCATTTGCTTAGTTCGCTACATGGCCAAATACCACTAGTAGTATATTCTGAAACATACTCTGATTGCTACAGTGTGGTCCTATGTGTAAAACAAATGTTGGAACTATTCCATGACCACTGGTGAAACATAAATATGTTGTTGTTGTTACTATTATTATTTCATTTATACCACAACTTCTTACAAAAGGTACACAAGACTTACATAAAATATGCATGATAAAACATGATCTGATCCAGGCACTCTTGGAGGAAATGGATTTTCTAGATGCATTTCAATCAGGGTTTAGGGACAGAAACTGTTTAGGCCCCTTATATGATGACCTCTGTTGTGAGAGAGAAATAGGGGAAATGTGTCCCTGTTAATTCTCCTCAACCTCTCAGCACCTTTCGATACCATCAACCGTGGCATCCTTTAGGAGCAGCTGTCCAAGTTGGGGTGGTAGTGGTACCACTTTGTAATGGTACTGGTCCTACTTGGATGGTTATTCCCAGACAGGGTGGAAAGTGAGAGGGGCATCAAGGAATAATAATAAAAAAACCTTTGGCAATCCCACCCACCATTGCACCCACTGTGTTTTGATTTTACACCATTTTGGCTTTATGCACTATCTCCAAAATGTAACTCCAGCATAAGCAGAGAGTCACTTGTACTGTATATATTTCAGTATTTCCTAGGTAAATGGAAGTGTGTGTGTGAGAGAGAGAGAGGGGGGGGGGATGAATACTGACATAAATGCAGTGATGCTTAGTTCTCAATTAACTTGAGCCTGGGAACTTGATTTACTTGGATTAAAATGTTGTTTGCTAAGCCATTCCACTTTTGTTTTTACTTTCTTACCTTTACACTCGTGAAATGGTTGTATTAATTGGACGTTTCAGAGTCTAATAATCAAGGTACTATGATAATCTGCCACCTAGTGGAGAAGACAAAATATTCCAAAAGTGTACTGTGTTTTGAAAAATAAATGAAATGTTGTTTGCAGAAATCTTATAAGTGTTACAGCAACAAACAAACAACATGCATCTTTCCCTGTGTCAAAAGAAAAGTATGACTTCAGAGGCAGCAATTAGCACATGAAGATATTCTTGTAAGTTTCATTGACATGGACATCTCAGATTGAAGGCCTGAACATGAAGTTGGTCACTCAGAAAGGATGAAAGAGGACACAGATTTTCACAAAATCATCTTATATGTATTGATGTAAAATTAGAAATTACTATAATTAAACAGAAATGCAATACATCTTGCCAAGACAGACCACCTCAGTCTGATGTTCCTGGTGCTAGCTGTTGATGAACAACTTCACTGCCCCTCCTGTGTCATCTCATAGTTCTTCATCTTTAAACCAAACCTGGACTGGACAGTTCTTTAAGGAAAGGACCTGCCCTCTGCCTGGCAGCCCTTCAAAGAAAGAGCTGTCCACAGTAAAGCAGGACTTGTGGCCACCCTCAATCTATGTATCAATGTGAGATTTGCTGGAGCCAATAAGAAGCCATGTTAATAGTGGAACATTCTGAGCATCCTGACCTGCTGGCCTGGACCCTCCCCTAAGATGCACCTTTACAGCTACGTGTATCTGTTAGAGAAAGAAATATTGTCGATGAAGGATGCAAAAGCTAAAAAACTCTGACTGCTTACCTATCTGGAGGGCTGACAAGATTGAGTCCTCCCCCATTCCATTCACAAAAGCTAACCGGGCTGCCAGTTTAATTCTCTGCCAGCACTGGTAATGGGACCTGTTTCACCACTGCACCTGAAAACTAGCTTATGGGGCATGGAGCACACAGTGAGATGGGGCATAAACTCAGTGTGGTTCACATTTTACTATAAACTCACCAAAACTGAACTTCCTGAATAGGCAAAATGAAATGCAGTTCTCTGTCACACTTTTCTGAAATCCGCAATGCAGTCTTCCAACCAAATAACGTGTGTGAAAATGCACTTGTTAGTGGCAATGTGCATAAAAACCCACATACTAGTGAAGGAACACACAACAAATGTATTAGGGGGGAAATACATGCCCAAAATGTATGTGTTAGACATATACAGATTAATATTAATTAGCACTAGAAGGCTGACAATTTTTCACAATAACTTAATTCTCCACACCCCAAAAAATGATTTAGAAATGTGTAGAACTGAACTTATGATAGGAAAATGAGAAACCAAGAGAAATCAAAACTGATAGATTCTTCCATCCCTGCCAACATTGCTCCCTGCCTATGTAAATCTGCCACCCGAGGCAACTGCCTCAGTCTGCCTAATGATAGGACTGGTCCAGTCCATATGAACAGAAGCTTTACCAGATAGCTAATGAGTCGTCTGCCCTGATCCAAGGTGAGTCTCGACAGCAGCACTACCACCATGCAAATAAATGGTAAAAGGTTAAGAAATGCATGTTTGGGTTACATGTGGGTTCTGGGTCTGAAAAGATTGAAGGCTTAGAGACAGGTAGTTAGTTTTTCCAAGGCTTTCCTTCCACACAATTATTGCACCTGCTTCACTGTGCAGGACTTGGCTCCCCTCTCCACCCTTTTAATTGTGCTGGTGACCTCTGCGTACTTGGCAAAAGGGAAAGAGGGTTGCCTTTCTGGCTACTGGCAAGTGGGCTTGTGCACTTGGTGCACAGGAGAAGGGGGTCGGGCAGAATGGACCTCTGGGATGTGTCCCAAGACAGGGACCGGGTTGAGGGAAGGGGTCTAGGCTTGATGGTTTTGTTTTATGACATGACTGTGATTGTTTTGCAATGTGCTTCATAAATATATTGTTTGCAATACACAGGTGGGTTTGCAACACTTGGATTCCCATTAGGGTCATTAGCAGTTCAGCCAGATGTTAACAGCTCAGTTCAGTCACAGCCCAATTCTTTGAATGGATGTCATGTGCTGGGGGAATGTATTATTTATATACCTCCACCCCCCACCAGCAGATATCCACAGATATCCAATGTTGCTTTTGTCCAGATGCAGCAGTTCTTCCCCGGCTTGTGATATAGCTCATAAAACTCAGAACATGAAAAGTGGGCTTGGAATTTACTGCATCTGGCGAGTCAGATCCACACACTGCCAATTTATACAATTTCATTTCCTCACTCTGCTATTCCATGGGTAACTCTCTTTGCTGAATAAAGATTCTATGATTCTAAGAGATTAATGTCACCCTCCCTTTTAGTTTTGCAACTACAGCGGCAGTCATTAAAAAGAAATAAATGATTCCACTCTGCCCCCTAGTGGATCCGTTTGGATATGGCTAATCAACTTATCACTCCCAATATTTTGCTGTTGTTCTGCACGATCCAAAACTATTTATTAAAGACACACAGTGCTATTTTTCTAGGAAAAGAGGTGCCAGAACTCCATAGTGAGAACACCTCCCTCATCCTCTTAGAATGGCAATGGTGCTCACCTGAAAGGTGCCAGAACTGAGTTCCAGCAAGTTCTGGATGGAAAAAAGCCCTGAGGCCACGGACATGTATTTAAGGCACTTAAAAGGTGGTAGCAACCTCAGGTGAAAGTGAGTAGTTGAGGATATAGGTCTGGGATGTGAGATCCAACAAATACGATTCTATGATTCTATGAAATGTGTTTTATACGCACAGGAAGAAGGATGGCGCTCCTGGCTGCTCCTTATTATTATGCAGTCCTAGAATGCCAAAGTCAGCATCCTGCTCACAGTATTCAGAAAAAGCAGAACTATTAGCAGATAACACACCTGCATTACCCCAGAGAACATGCATAACAGGTCAAGAAGAGGCTATTGTTGCCAGCTTCCATTCCTGACAAGGGCGCCTCCTCTGCCTTCAGCAGCTGTGTGACAACTGGAAATGCAGTACATGATTTGCTCTGGCACACAGCATGCAAGTGCAATGATAGGGACAGCTTCACCTTCTGTTTGTTTTGCAGCTATCAGATGCCTATGAATACCTTCCCTGGAGGTGAGGTGATGGTGGTGAGAGGATAGCTGGTTTTCTTACTAGGAAGAACATGCTTGAGGATGATGGAGTGAAGAGAGAAGACTTGATACCACATAGCCTGTGTTTCACATAATTATGGGACTGCATCCTCCCTCTCTCCTTAGGAAAAAAAATGTCTTCAGAGAGTGGGCTGGACTGGGAACAACAGTATCACTTGGCACCAAAGACATCTAGGTTGGGGGGTGTTTTTCCAAAGGCATTATTCTCCCCGTGTAAGAGTTCTGTTGCATTCCAAATGTTGCATTTGGAATGCTCTTTGGCCCAAGAGGAAAGGACCATCTAGACATGCTCTGTGTCTCTTTTTTTCCAGGAACTGGAATGGCTAAGGAAGACTTTGGTGCACCAGAAGCATCTCTCCTGGTCGTTGCTTCTGAGCTGTTTTCAGATTAATAATGTGCAAAGCTCCAGAGAGTCGCAGCCTGAGCCTGGGTTCTCTGATCGAACAGCGCCTTGGATGTAGAAAGGCAGGTGGGAGTCTCACAAGCACAGGTGTTTCATTCTTCCCTTCAAAGCTATGTATTGGGAGAGGGAAGCTACAGGAGGGAGTGGAAGGGAAAAGGGGAGCCTTAGTGTCAGGATTTCACTACAGTCTAACGCATGCACACAAGCATATCTCCTGGCAGAATTAGCTTGTTTTTCTCTGGCTCTCTCTTTCATGGCTCCTTGTATATCTCTAAAGATTCAGCAGTAGCATCTCACTGTCAAGACACTCTCTCTCTCTCTCTCTCTCTCTCTCTCTCTCTCTCTCTCTCTCTCTCTCTCAGCTTTGCACTTGGGTGCAGATGAGAATTTGTTGTTGGTCCTCAGGTGGCCCTAGAGAAACCAGCTGAGTTTCTTTATGTCCCCTCAGAGAATAAACTTCCAATGAGTCACCCAGCACGGAAAAGAGAATCTGTAAATCCCACAACTAACAGCCAAGAATTCCCCGGTGTTAAACCAAACTTGAAATCCAAGGTACACTTATTTGGAAATAAGTGGCACTGAATTCTGTGGAGCTTACATCTGAGTAAATGCAAATAGAATCAAGCTTCTAGTCCAATTTACCTAAGAGGCACAGAAATATTGCTCATTTTGATCCTCCATTACTTTGCTAATCCACACACAGCAGTCACATTTGTTTCATGTGTTGTTGCCTGGCTGCCTGGTTTTTGTTGCAGCTGTTTTTCTGGCAGCTACCTCACTGCCTGCAAAGTGATGCAACATCCTGGGGATCAGGTGGAATGGAGTATCATGGGGGAGGTGTGCCAGCCTGCTTGGAACAGTATACAGAAGCATTCCACACTGCAACACTTTGTTGCAGATCCTACTTGCTCAGTCCAACTTTTTATTCATTCTGAAACAGAAACACGCTCTATCTCCAGCATGGATTCCTGCATTGCAGGGGGCTGGACTAGATGAGCCTCAAGATCCTTTCCAACTCTTCATGATTCTATCTCAGTGCAGAATGCGAATTGCAGCGGAGAAGCATTCCTGACTCTGCAAAACCAGTTTGATCCAAGAAAGTCCCTTCCTCTCCCAAGCAAAACCTCTGACCTCGCTTAGATCTAGGCACTCTGCAGAGCACATGGCTGATTTGGCCATCATTTCCAGGTGCCCGATCTAAACTCCTCCTTGATATCAACACCTATATTTCCTATTGATTTCTGAGCAAATAAAACCAGCATAACATTACACCTGACCTTTCACTGTTTACATAGATTATATAGATGTTTATTGGGAAATCAGTGCAGTGCAATGCTGTGATGTTCTTCCTAGCAGTGAATATAAAGAAGGGAGGGAGGAATGGAAATTAAATGAGTATCTTTTCTGGAAGTTCATGCCAGCTCCTGAATGTTGAAGCTATTCTCTTCTTACATACCACAGAACCTGAAGTGGGGGAACTTTGCTCATTATTCTTTTGAAAAATCCTTGCAATGACCATGAGGTGGCACTAAAGTATAGCTATAAAGGAATATGGAAACATTCCAGGAAAAGAAGCAGAAATTTAAGTGTGTAGAACAGGTATGGGGAAGCTAAGGATGTTTTTGGACCACAACTCCCATTGTTCCTGATCATTGACTATGTCAATCAGAGCTGAAGGGAATTGAAGTTCAACAACATCTGGAGAGCCACAGCTTCCCTATTTTAGCCGAGAAGAGGTCACCACAGTTGTCTTAAAAAGTCACACAGTGTGATTCTAAGCATGTTTATTCATTCCCTTACCTAGACGTTATGGAAACATGAGCAGCCACTGTTCCAAATCTCTTTTCTTCTTACTTTTATGCAAGTCATACAGTGATGTAATGTCATTTTTTTGGAAGCCACCCAGAGTAGCTGGGGAAGCCCAGCCAGATGGGCGGGGTATAAATAAATTATTATTATTATTATTATTATTATTATTATTATTATTATTATTATCACTGCAAGTGCCCTTGACACCAGTAGCTAATTACCTGAGGTAGGAACAGGGAAATACACAGTCCAGTTTCTTTTAAAGCCATCTGAGCTAGGTGTTAAGGGGTCCTGGGCGAGAACTCAGAGAAAGCCCAGAAGCAGAGAATGCACAGGGGTTCATAAAGGGAGGGAGGGAGGGAGGGAGGGAGGGAGGCAGTGGCAGTCTCAGTTTCTAAGTCCCAAACCAGGAAGGACTTTAAACATAAAGGTTAGCACCCTGAATTCATTTTTAAAAATACACTTTGCGATATAGATTGCTGGCTAGTTTACCTCTACTGTGGCTTTTATAAGAACCTAAGACAACAGTTTTATTTTGTACTCCATGATACTTATTTTGGTGAATGTGTGTGCTGGTGCTGAGATAAAATGGCAGAGTGTGAAATGTATTTTCCCTTTTTGGTGATTCCCCCCCCCCCCCTTTTGCATCCCGTTGTGAAAGTATATGAAACTGCTTGCAGGGAGGTTTTTTTTTTTTTATAATGGAGGAAATATTGAGGCAACTGGGCTGAAACTCCCTCACCCCAATCCAGATGTGAACAATTGATTAGGTGGGGCAATATAAAGCTGGAAACGTATGCATCCCAATGCACACCCAATTGAAAAGAAGGGAGATGGATGATCTTGTCAGCTGGGTGAAAGAGCAGTGCTGGCAGGCCATGCAACTGTCAGCACAACAGAACATGACATCAGTCGGATTGCCTGACCAATGGGAATGGACCCTATCTCAACAGCTTTGTTCAGCCCTCAGTGACATCACAGCCACATTTGATGGCTACACCTCATCATGATGCCTGTGTTCCCTACGTGATCCATGATTGGCTGGGCTCTCTCATCCAATGAGCCATTTGAAGTATTTATTGGGAAATGGAAGATCTGGAAGACAGTGGCTAAAAAGTCAAAACCTGTGCACAAGTGTAGAAAGGAAAACTTCTTTTATTTCCCCCCATTCTCCAAGGCAACTTCTGCATGGAAGAAAACTGGTGCAGCGCTAGTTAATTTCATGGGACTATATGGTGTTCTTGTTTTCTTGTTGGCTCACACGAATGTTTACAACCCTGAGCACCTTGGCGGGGGGACGGGACTATAAAATGAAGATGAATTATTCATTGTAATTATATTGCTACTCCAAACAGCTCACTTTCTGCTTCTGTTGGGAGTTAAAGGAAAGTGGGCTTTTTCAACCACTGGGTAAAGTGCATTCGAGTCAGGATAGTTCCTTCCCTTAAATCCATGAAAACAGTTGCCTTTAGACCCAATGACCTTGAGATTCACCTAGTAGCTTATGGGGACTGACACACATGCAGCCTACAGTACAGATCTAATCAAGGCAAGCCCTGGAATGCCACTTAGTGACTGGCACCAGTCACACCACTGCAGGCCACTCTCAAGACCTAATACACTTTCACATGCATTTAACTCCAGCTGTATTAGAAATGGGTGGCGTTCCCTCCTGCCTCTGATGGAATTGGGTTTGGAAAACAGATATTCTTTTGGCGGGGGGAAATGGGAAACCAGCAAATTACTCATAGTTTATTCTAAGCCCAACTCCTTTCAAAAGGAGGCCCAACCCCAGCCAGCAGTAGAGGATGGCAACAAGGGAATGGGCCTTCTCCTTGGTGGCCCCCACTTATAGAATGCTCTCCCCGGGGAGACTCTCCTGGGACCAACACCGATATCATTTCAGAATAAGGTGAAGATATGTCTCTTATTCGAAGCTTCTGAGTGTTAATTTCCTTTACAGTAGGCAAATGGTGGTATCTGATGGTGGGAGAAAGGGTAGAAGGATTGTTTTTATGGTTTGGTTTACCACTGTGTATAGGTTTTAAGCAGTGCTTCTTTTCTGGGGGCACGCAGGGGTACGCATACCCCTAAACATTTTGTGAATCTGAACTTTTGTCAATTTACGGTATTTATTTTTCCTGATTTGAACTATAAAATGGTGGTTTTCTTGAGTCAAAATGAGAGTATCCCTAAACATTTTTTTAAGAAAAAAAAGCACTGGTTTTAAATATTTTTATACTGCCTATTGTATTATTATTTTGTAAGTTGTGTGAAGTGACAAACAAGCTAAGCAGATAAATAACTCTAATCCCCCTGTTCTCCCAATTACATCACTGTGAAGGTGTGACCAGGACAGTGTATAAGCAGCTCACACAGCTGTTTGTGAGCCCCAGCCCACAAGCCCCCTATCCATGGGCATAGCCAAGGGGGAGTGGGCACGGGGCAGCTGCCTCCATGATCAAGTAAAACAACAGAAATACTTAACTAACTGACCAATTGCGTCGGTTCTGTGCCCCCCAACAAAAGTCCTGCCCCCCCCAACAAAAATCTTGGCTGCACCCATGCCCCTATCCCCTGCCCTTGCCAGGCCATGCCCTTCTCACATATCTGGCGTGGTGCCTGTTGGAACACCACTATGGCAATTTCCCAGATGCCAGGGACTTTGGGAAGTGTCATTTTCCTATGGCTTCTGAGCTCTCTGTATGGTTATTAGGCACCCTGGAAACCAGAGGTCTCCAATCAGGCTGTCAGACAGACAAAGGATTCAGTCATCCTGGGAAAGCTGCATTTCAGCCCCTGGAATGTTGTAGCAGCACCATTTAAAGTTCCAGGGAGGAAGGAATGGAAGTCTCCAGTGCCAGGTAAGAAGGCATTGCCAGCTGGAATTACAATCCTGTCATGGGGCTGTAATTCTTGCCGACAGGTGGAAGTGAACAGCAGGAGCTAGTGACGATTGTCTTCTGAATCAGGAAATTGTGTATTTTGGCAACATCACTAACCTACCCCTGTTATGTACAGAGGGTGGAGTTCAGCATCACATTGTGGCAAATGTTTCATCTGTGCAAGCATTGCAGTTTGCCAGATGGGAATAATTCCCCCTCTCCTCCCCCAGCATGCAGGGAGTGAGGGTGTGTGGGGAGAGGAGAGGGAGCAAAACCCCACCACTGATGGGGCTTGTTAGGTGAATCCCACCCAGAAAATAGAACTGACATAGTTATTGCCCCAGAGGGCTTCTAATCCAAGTATGGTGGGCAAGCAGAGGGAATGAATTATTTCACAAACCTTTTTCCTGGACACACCATAGTTTAACTTTGTCTGCAGTTTGAACTGTAACCTTCTCCTGACCAGACCTTCTCTGCTCTCTCCCTTGATGTTTGTGAGGAATCTAAGGGGAAGTTATTGGGTTAATTCAATGGCAACCTCATCTACGGAAGTCCAGAAGGGTTTCAAGATGTCCCAGCAGACCTCAGGAACATGGAGACACCTGCCCACAGGTCAAAGGGTCTAAAAGGCTATTGATCTTTCAAGAGCAGGAAGTCTCCTTACTTGAACAGTAAGGTCTAATGTGATGTGGAGATACGATCTAGGCCTCACCATGCATGTATGCTCCACTTGGAGTCCAAGCCAGACCACTGAATTAGTTCCAGATTCTGCATACGTTTCTATACAGCAGAATTGGCTTTTCCTCAAGGTCTGCTAAAAATGTGTCTAGTGGATGTTTTACCGATCACTTTTTTTAAAAAAAAAAGGTTACCAGGGGTTGCTTTCAGGTCAGGTTCATTCAAAAATAAACGTGTGCAAATATGAATGCAATGCATTTAATTTGTTTGTGCTTTCATGGGTTGAATTCATTCACATTTTGGAAGGATTGCATTGGTGTGCTAAAATCTTATTTCAGCCCATAGCCGTGCATGCAGACAAATGGTGTGCTGTGGATTGAAGAAGCTTTTCCAGGGGGAAAAAACCCTAGAAGATAATTATGAAGCTTAGTGAAGAGGTAACTAATCTTACAGGCTTGCTGCAAATAGTGGCAGAAACGAAAACAGGAATAAATGTTAATGAGAAAGGTGAAGTGGGAGGGCAGGGCATGAGCAAGATTAGAATGGCAGTGTTGCCCTATCCTTTGGATTTGGGTCAAGGGTGCTCTGTTTTAAAACTTGCATATGAAAGAGCACTCACAGAAGCTCTTTCTCCAAGTAGTCCAGTGTGCACTGGGAGTATGTGTGGAAGACATTTAAGTTTGCTCAGGCTATGGGTATGCTTATACTTCCCAATCACCTATTGA
Organism: Podarcis melisellensis; assembly: GCF_964234715.1. NCBI lineage: Eukaryota > Metazoa > Chordata > Lepidosauria > Squamata > Lacertidae > Podarcis > Podarcis melisellensis. The sequence goes on along the minus strand of NC_138528.1, from coordinate 89,346,714 downwards.
ATAATAGGAAGCACATTAGAAAGTTTGTTTGGGCTCAACCCCAGAACCAAACCCTGCACCATCACAGGTGTTATCACGGAAGCGGGACGGGTAGTGGGGTGGAGCTTGAAGGACAACAAAGCTATTTACATTTGCAAGGCATTCCTTAAAACAGCAGGCTGTTTTTGCTGTTCAAAATGGTATCTCTCTCTCTCTTTTAGTTGAGTTTCTGAGATCCGAAGTGAAAGAATCAGATCTTTCCCTCCCTCTCGCAAATACCTCACCTGAGCTTTGTAACTTAATAGGGAAGAAAAGGAAGTCACACAGCTTTGAAGGTGAGAACAGAATGGCCTGCAGGAACTTTTGTTTTAGCAATGACTAGCCTAACACAAGTAGAGCGAAACGTGTGAAGAATTAGGAGTTACCCAGCAACTTTAGGAGCTAGGAGAAGTGTGAGATGATTTTTTTTTTTTTAAGGTTTGCAAGTACATTAGGAACTCTGTGATTTGCATGGCTATTTCAAAGTTTTGGGGGCATAGGCAGCAAATGAGCCGGTAGGGAACAGAGAAAAACCATTCAGTCATGCCAAAAAGGATTCTAAATATGCAGAGAGAAAGTCAGGGTATTCAGGCCATTTGCTAGAATCTACCCAAGCATCATGTTGCCCCCAATTTCACTTCCTTCCAGTTAACTGATTTGTAAACACACCAGCTATAATACTATTTTTATAAAATATTATTACATTATTACTGTGTGGAAGAAAGAATCATATAATTGTAGAGTTGGAAGGGACTTTGAGGATCATCAAGGCAGGAATAGGCAGCTGTCCCATATGGGGATCAAACCCGCAACCTTGATGTTATCAGCACCACACTCTAAACAACTAAGGTATCCAGAGATGTGCTTATGGGAGGATATTCTGCCGCAGGTGCCAAAGGTACTATACTGGGGGGGGGGTGTACGGATTAGCTTCAGGCAGTAAAAATCCAGATGCTGTTGAACGTGAATACCTATTAGCCCCTTCCAGTATCAGGATGATGGGAGATTTGTTGTTTAGTCGTTTAGTCGTGTCCGACTCTTCATGACCCCATGGACCAGAGCACTCCCGGTACTCCTGTCTTCCACTGCCTCCCGCAGTTTGGTCAAACTCATGTTGGTAGCTTCGAGAACACTGTCCAAAACATCTTGTCTTCTGTCGTCCCCTTCTCCTTGTGCCCTCCATCTTTCCCAACATCAGGGTCTTTTCCAGGGAGCCTTCTCTTCTCATGAGGAGCCTCAGCTTCAGGATCTGTCCTTCCAGTAAGCACTAGGGGCTGATTTCCTTTAGAATGAATAAGTTTGATCTTCTTGCAGTCCATGGGACTCTCAAGAGTCTCCTCCAGCACCATAATTCAAAAGCATCAATTCTTTGGTGATCAGCCTTTGTCCATGGAGTTTTCTTGGCAGGGATACTGGAATGGCTTGCTGGTTCCTGCTCCAGGTGGATCATGTTTAGTCAAAACTCTCCACTATGACCTGTCTGTCTTGGGTGGCCCTGCACAGCATAGCTCATAGCTTCTCTGAGTTATTCAAGCCCCTTTGCCATGACAAGGCAGTGATCCATGAAGGAGATGATGGGAGATGTAGTTCAACATCTGGAGGGTGCTACATTTCTGGAGTGTGCTACATTGGCTGCCCTGCTTTAGTCAATGATCCACCCTTGTCAGCCCTCCATCTGTGGACATCCTTGCCCTTTCATAGGTCCTGAATATTCTGGGCATTGTAGCAGAGATATGAGAGGTGCACTTTTTATTTTATTTTTTAAAAAAGCTTCTTTTATTTTTGCAGCTGCTCCACAGACTGCCAAAATGAATCACCATTTCCCAGCCTGGCTCCTGACCCTCGGATTCTCTCAAGACTCCCTCTGTCTACAAAAACTGTAGATATTCACAACCACCGCACACACATGCACACAGAGAAACAGACACTCACTTGTCTCAGTGTTTCACGGAACGTAACACAAGAGTTTATGACGCCCAATGGTAACAATAGGAGAGGGTTATTAGGGAAGTTATGAGGAAGTGAAATGAGTGCTCCTAAGAGAAATTTCAAGCAGCAGATGGACAGAATAGTACAGCACTCAGTTGCTCCCCAAGGAAGAACCTTAGTTCAAGCAAGCAGAGGCTGAAAGACACACAAATGTAAGCCCTTGGTATTTGTGAAGCTGCTGGTAGATCAGTTTTGTCAGACCCTGGGGACTCCATGAATATATTCCTTCAGTATCATTGAAAGCCTGTGTTGTTTTAATATAAAGAAGTACATGTGTTTCATACATATTTTTACATCCAGAAAGGTTATACAGTGGTACCTCTGGTTAAGAACTTAATTCATTCCGGAGGTCCGTTCTTAACCTGAAACTGTTCTTAACCTGAGGTACCACTTTAGCTAATGGGGCCTCCTGATGCTGCTGCAGCACCGTGGCACAATTTCTGTTCTTATCCTGAAGTATAGTTCTTAACCTGAGGTACTACTTCCAGGTTAGCGGAGTTTGTAACCAGAAGCGTTTGTAACCCGAAGCATTTGTAACCCAAGGTACCACTGTATTAACACTTGACTCTGAGTAGAAAGATTCTGCAACCATGTCAAGCCTCCATCAGACAGGTACCCTGCTCAGATATTTGGTCTTTCTTTAAACGCCAAAAAATTAAATGTCCCAACGTTTCCACAGTGTGTAATAGCTGCTTGTCCCAAGGATGTAGGCAGTGGCAGAGAAGGTGGAACTTGAGGAACATATTTTTTCCCTCTTTAACACAGCATTGTTGTGGTTAAACAATGTTAAAGAAACAGAAGTGTAAAACATGGAGGAAAGGAACTGGGTATCATGTAAGAGTGATCTTGGGCTACCTGATTAAGGTTGCCAACAATTTTAAGTTCTTTTACCTGATGTTTGTGCAACCATTTACTGTTGAAGTTTCCTTTTAGCTGCTCCGGTTCTAACTGATCGGTACATTACATAGCAGGCCTATGCATGTTTAAAGGTAAAGGTACCCCTGCCCGTACGGGCCAGTCTTGCCAGACTCTAGGGTTGTGCGCTCATCTCACTCTATAGGCCGGGAGCCAGCGCTGTCCGCAGACACTTCTGGGTCATGTGGCCAGCGTGACAAGCTGCATCTGGCGAGCCAGCACAGCACACAGAACGCTGTTTACCTTCCCGCTAGTAAGTGGTCCCTATTTATCTACTTGCACCCAGAGGTGCTTTCGAACTGCTAGGTTGGCAGGCGCTGGGACTGAACGACGGGAGCGCACCCCGCCGCAGGGATTCGAACCGCCGACCATGCGATCGGCAAGTCCTAGGCACTGAGGTTTTACCCACAGCGCCACCCGCGTCCCTCTATGCATGTTTACTCAGATGTATATCCTACTGAGTTCAATAGGCTTACTCCCAGATAAATGTATATTGGATTGCAGCTTTAATCCAACAGCTGAGAATGGTGAAAGGAGGCTAAAGGTAAAGGTAAAGGGACCCCTGACCATTAGGTCCAGTTGCGGACAACTCTGGGGTTGTGGCGCTCATCTCATTTTATTGGCCAAGGAAGCCGGCGTACAGCATACATGTGGCCAGCATGACTAAGCCACTCCTGGCAAACCAGTTCAGTGCATGGAAATGCTGTTTACCTTCCTGCCAGAGTGGTACCTATTTATCTACTTGCACTTCATGCTTTCAAACTGCTAGGTTGGCAGGAGCAGGGACTGAGTGACGGGAGCTCATGCCATCATGGGGATTCGAACCGCCGACCTTCAGATCGGCAAGCCCTAGGCTCTGAGGCTAGACTGCTGGGAAAAAAGTTAATATTTATACGGAGCTTCACTACTTCTTTCTGCTGGTTGGCTTACCATGGGGGGGGGGTATCTTGTAGGGTCATGCTAGGCCAAAGCAGCCTGCAGGGTGCAGTTTGCACACTTCTGAACAAGAGGTAGAAAACAAGGACATGTGTCTTGGAGACTATGCATATTGCCCAGAGAATGAAAAGAAGTAGTCAAGATGTAGCTCAGCCGGTAGAGAATGAGACCTCTTAATCCCAGGTTCATGGTTTCGAGCCCCATGTTGGGTGGAAGATTCCTGCATTGCAGGGGGTTGGACTAGATGACCCTCGTGGTCCCTTCCAACTCTACAATTCTATTATGATACACACATTTCCTGAGGCTGCTTGAAGAGGTTGCATAACAGCTGAAAATGCACAAAACGTAGTTGGGATATGTGTATGTGTGTGTTAAATTTATGAATGGCCTTCCACATGACTCCCAAGGCAATTTACACAGTAACCAAAAAGTAGAAGGGAAAAAAAGAGCAGCTTTAAAAACTACCAAAAATGACAACTAAAGACAGGTGATTATTCTGTAGTGTTTAAAAACCTAAGGTAGAGAGACCTTTTTCACCCAGCTGGAAAAGCCTGTCAAAACAAAAAGTGCATGGAAATAACCCTGTTAAGACCAGTGCCACATACTTCTGTACTTTTCCTTCTGTACTTTTAATTGCTTCTGTCATCCCCCTAAGAACCAAGCTGCTGCAGGGAAAGCCTTAAAGGGCACATAAGAGCATGCAGACAATGTAAGAAGAGAGCCCTGGTGGATCTAGTCCAGCATCCTCACCAAGCACTTCTCTTTGACAACATTTTCTTGTTCTTGCTTACGCTATTTAACCCATGCAATACCAGAGAGAGGTGGTGGTGGTGGGAGAAGAATGAATGACCCATAGCAAAAGGCTTTCAAAAGGCCCCAAAGACAGTTTGGAAAGTCATCTGTTTCCATGCCCACCCTCAGCTTCATTTCATTCTGAAGCAACGCTGGAAAAAGTTGGAAGAATGTATGGCAGGTGAGTGAGAAGGAAATATTCACCCAATGAGTGAGAAGGAAATATTCACCCAATGATCTTCGAGCGAACTGCTGTTTTGTTATTGTTTTTTCACTTAGCACAATTTCAGGTCAGCACTTGCATTGCAGAAGACGATTTATTTCTGAGATAAAGTACAGTTAGAGTCCATTCCTGGAACTCACTCACTGCATTTAAGACAGTCTTTTAACCTCACATTCATGTGTTTTTGAACAGTGACCGCTGGTAACCGCTCACATGAGTCCACCTCATACAAACTCAGTTTTCTAGACAGGGGCATATTTCCCAATGAGCCATGACAAAATGTTTGGATAAAAATCAGGCGATATCGACAACATATGTGCTTTCTGTCAACATAACAATTCTTATGTTCAGATGCACTTTTCAGCACCTGATAGTAAAAGGGGAAAAGGGTAAGAAAAGGGGCCTCACTTATGCAGTGTCATGCTTAATTTTTATTCTAACTGAAATGTTATTAAGCTTTTCAGTGGATTAAAGATAAAACAAAAACGGGGTTCTGTGTATGGTCAGTGCAGGTGCCAAGCTATTTTGTGCCCTAGGCAAAGAACCCTACCTGACCCCATACCAAAACAAATTGCTAACTTCAATGTTTAAAAACAGATGTAGAAAAAATGAAAAGCACAAAACTTGGAACTGCTAAATTTATTTTAAATTGCCAAAATGAGTAATACAACAATCTTTGACTATCTTTCTCAAGTACAAAATAAATTTTTTTAGCAAACAAATCATTTTGAATAAATGCTGTTTAAAAGTTTAGTCTCTTAAAAGTTTCAATTTCAGGTACATCAAAATCTCACTTTGTATGCCTTTTCCTTTGCAAATTTTGTCACCAATCCCTTCAGGTCATGTGCTGATACTGTAACTTGGGCATGTTCTATTGACACAGTTGCCAAGCCAACTAGTCACTTTTGCAACATTGTTGAGTATATGTAAGCTTTTATAAATTGGGCTTTGAGAAATTGTGTACACCACTTTCTACTGACACTGGAAGTGTAAGAAGATTCCTTAGAGCAACAGAAACACACACACACACACTTTCCTAAGCATTCCCCTTCATACAATGCATTTTTGTATGCTATTTTCAGTAATAATCAAACACTGTTTTCACGAAGTTGAGTTACTTTTTGTCAAAAAAAAAAGTTTAATAAAAAAATAAAAAATAAAAAATATGCATTTAATACATACGTTAATCCTGGCAATGCATTTTTGTACACATTACTTGGCTGGAGATCTGCATGGCAAAATTCAGAGAAGTGTGAATTTCACAGGGTAGCTGTGTTTGCTTGGTTTTTTTGGGGGGGGGGAGTGTGAATTTGGTAGGTTTACCTTTAAATACAAACTGCATCAAATTTCTCCCCCATCCCCACTCTTCAGCAAAACAATTTAGCATTACATGTAGTTGGCTAACATAAACTATCTCTAAGTGAGAAACATCCCCCTCCCATATATTTAAAGCTCCTGTTGAAATAAAAAAGGCTGCTTTTATGCAGCGGCTCAGAGTTTTCCTTTGTCAACTGAGCTATCGTTTTGTTGAATGTAATGGATTTCACCACACAGGGGCAGGAAAGAGCTCTCAAACAAAACAAACCTCTTCATCTAACAAGTGCAGCCTCAGTCCAGGTTCAAAGAAAGGAAGAAAGGGAATCCTTATTAGCTAACCCTAACAGATAACAGAATCACCCTGACAATTGCCTACACAAGCATTTTGTGCCCATAGCGCTAGTGCCTCCCAACTAAGATATTTGCCTTTCTGCTTATGAAGCTTTCATGTTATGCTACCCAATTATACTTATTATAGCAGCCATCTTCCATACTGCAAAATCTTAGTCCTGCATGCAGAGGTGGGACAGGAGACATTTTCCATGGGATTTCCCCGCTCCCTATCTAAAAACCTTCAGTCAGAGTGTAGGATATTCTCCTAATTCTTCACCATACTATTTGTTTAGGTCCTGCCTTCATCATGTTCCCCAACATTCCTGACTTTCCTATACATGAATCCTGCTGCATGTATATTATATGGCCTGGATGGGAACTCTGGCTTGAATATTTGGAAAATTTAATTCTTGTGATGAAAGACAATGAGCTCACCACCAAAAGAGCCATGTCTCTACTTTGCAGGTGGTGAAGTGCACCAAACTTTCAAAACATTCCCTGACACAGGAGACAGTGATGATTATGAAAAAGCAAGTGTTTTAAACCACCCAAAAACACAGGCTTTGAGCGGCATAGTTTTTGACAAGCAGGGCGAAAGTCATACCCATTTATGCCTCCTTTGTGACTTTGCAAACACAGGTCATAAGATGAGACCACAAATAATGAAAGGATGCTCTTCAGCAATACTCCAGAAGCAAATTTTCCATAAGACCCAGATGTCGCTCGCCAAAAAGTTGGACTCTGCTCAAGCAAACAAAATGTCAGAAAGACATGCCATGAAAATTGAGAAAGGAAGTCTCTTTAAAGAAATTGCACATATGCTTCAGAAGCATTCTAACCGGAAGTTGTTGGCACATCCTCAAGGTAGCCATCAATCTTCCAAAGCACAGTGGAAGTCCTTAAAGACATCTCAGATAACCTGCTACAACTGTGAAGGGCTGTATCCCCATAAAGGCACTTGTCCAGTCACAGGAACAATCTGCCACAATTTGGGGGTCAGAAATTGCTACTCGCCAAATTGGCTATTCACCAAATAGTTACAAGCCAAGCAAAAGAGAAAGGGGAAACATATGTTTGCACAGTATGCTCCGCACAAACAAATGCTTACAAACAGAATTGCCTGCGCTGTCATCACATTTAAATTCAAGGATGTAACACTGAAGTTTTACTTGACACGGGTGCATCTATGAATGTGACGGCTCAATGTGCAAAAGATGTGTTCCCTCAGAAGCCACTACTACAAAGCACAGCAGTAAATATATATGCCTATGGAAATCCATCTTAATATCAGTGTTTGGGATGTTCTGAGCCCACTTTTCCAGAAGCATATCTGTTACAAGTCCAATGTATGTGGTAAGTGATATCATTGATGCATTGCTTAGCTGCAAGACAGTCAATGTTCTAGGACCGATTAAAATGATCCAGGGACATCTAGACAGACTGTCTCAAACTCTCCAAACGTATGAAGAAACATTTCAAGGAACTGGAAAGCTAAAAAGAAAACAAGTAAAATTTCAGATTGATGGCACTGTTCAACCAGTGAGCCTACCACATAAGACTTATTCCCTTCCACATCAGAAAATAAGCTAAAGAAGAATCAAAATATTTAGAGAAGCTCCAAATTATTGACAAGAAGGCCCTACCCTTTTGATCTCTCCAAATACCTAAACTACCAGGAAAAAATCCAGATTTGTGTGAATATTCACCTCCCCAATTCATCCAAGAAACAAATTAGACATAGTACTCCTACTATAGATGACAGTTCTAAATGTAAGTGATAACATTTCGGTGTTTGCTACCACATCAGAGGACCATGATAATCAACTTGAAGCAGTCTTAAAATGACTGCATGAGGAGAACCTGACACTAAACCAAAGCAAATGTGAGTCCAAAAATACCCACTTTTGATTTTTTTTGGCTGCATATACTCCAAAGAATATGCTATTCTCCACAAAGTAACAGCTATACATAATGTTGTCATACCTACTAATCCTACTGAGATTTCAAAGCCTGTTAGACATTGCAAACAATTGTGGCCAATTTATATCAAGGCTACAATCTCACGGCCTCTCTGGGATCTTACAAAAATGGATCGAACATGGGAATGGCCAGAAAAGATTCGAACTGCCTTTATTGAGTTTAAAAATGCACTTGTGAGTAACCTTGTTATATTGTACCTTGATCCAGGCAAGAGAACTGAACTTGTAGTGGATGCCAGCCTTGTTGACCTAGTTACCTGTACTCTCACAGGTCTATCAAGATGTCCATGTTTCTGTTGAATATGCCAGCAAAGCTCTTTCTCCCACAGAACAGCGATATTCTTAGACAGAAAGAATGTCCATGATCTGGTACCTCTAGATTAGATTACCACAGTGTGTTATACATGAGGCTACCTTTGAAGATGGTTAAGAAACTTCAGCTATGCAGAATTCAGCAGCCAGGTTGCTCACCAGGGCAAGACGGTTTGAGCTTATAACACCAATAATGACCTGACTGCACTGGGTGCCAATTAGTTTCCAGGCCGAATTCAAAGTGCTGTGTTTGACCTATAAAGCCTTAAATAGTTCAGGACTGCAATACCTCAAGGACCACCTCTCCCCATATAAACCTATGCGGATTCTGAGATCATCATCTCAGGCCCTCCTTCATGTGTCTCTTCAGCAAGACATCTAGATGGCGGCAACAGAAGGACAAGTCTTGTCTGTGTTGGCTCCCTGTTTGTGGAATGCTCTCGCCAGGGAGGCTCCCTGGTGCATTCATTACATATCTTTAGATGCCAGGCAAAAACATTTGTCTTCTCCCAGGCCTATGGCTAAATAAACTATCTATGGCCTTTTAAACTGTGTGTGTGGAAAGTAATGTTTTTTTTTTACTATGATATACATTTTTGTGTTTTTATATTGTAAAATGTGATCATCGAGTGAAGGGCAGTATAGTAATTTAAAAAATAAAATAAAGTAGCCTGGGCATGCTTTCATTTCCATTCATACACATGTGGCTGCCCATTCGCAATCATAACCGATCACAATCCATCCTTTATTAAACCACCTGTTCACATTGAGCACTGGATGCTTAAATTACAGCACCATCTGCTAACCAGGTAAAGGCAATCCAGCTGACGGTGTTTCAAGGCATCCCATATCCGACACGGCTGCTGATCATGCATCTACAAATAAAGCAGGGGCACATGCCAACCTCCTGGTCTCCTAGGCCACTCCTAAAGCTCTTTCTCTGCAGGGCATGAAGGCTGCCACACAAGCTGACGCATGCATCCAGACAACAATCAAGGCTGTCCACAGCGAATGGTGGAAAGACCTCCTGAATAATCTAGGATGAAGCAAAAGTGGTCATCCAGTAATTTGCTAACAGAAAGAGTGATCCAACTGGTACTAACGAGGACCTTCTTCTTTGTGGCACTCATTTGTTATTCCATGTTCTCTATGGAACTATGCAATCAATTTGGCTCTTGAAGGCCACCAGAGAGAAGTTAAAACTAAAGCTCTGCTGAGGGAGAAAGTCTGGTTCCTTGGCTACTAATGATCATATAGGACAACATGTAAAATCCTGCGCACTATGCCAAGCAACAATTCCACAGAACCACTCTGCAGCACCACATGCTTCTTCCCTTCATCACCATGGGTGGAAGGCTGCATTAATTTCTGTAACCTCCCCAATGGAGGACATATTTTGATTGTTACTGATGACTGCAGCTATTATCCAGAGGTAAAAATGGTCATCACTACAAATGCTGTCACCCCCAAATTAGATCCCTTCCCCAATCTTATAGCATACCCGCTATTGCAAAAATTAACTATGGCCCACCGTTTCAAGGTCTGCAATTTGCTGTTTTCAGACCACCTTGGATTCAAACTCTGTAAAATCAAACCTCGTTGGGCTCAAGCAAATGGGGAAACAGATATTTATGACGAAACTCAAGAATTCCTACAGATTGCTACAGCAGAGGGAGCCAATATAAAACAATAATTGCTTCAATTTCCCAGCAGTTTTTAAACTACAGTACAGTACTCGTTGTTCCACTGGCATGACATCAGCTACCATGTTTGGCAGACAGGTACATACACAATTACATCAAATTGATGTACCAATCAAGGATGTTCTCCTGCACCAATATTATGAAAAGGCAAGGTCCCAATCCATGCAGGTGAGCCATAGTGCCATTCAAAGTGGGACACACAGTCCTTGTTAAGAACATCCAGCCTCGCAACAAATTCTCAGTGCCTTTCTATCCTGCACCATATCAAATCACAAGGATAAACTGCACAATAGTCAATAGAGAGCTGTACCTGGGAACCAAATACCAATCATCCAGTCTTGTTCTACTCCTTTAGTTGTGTGGTTTTGTTATAGTAGTTGTAGTTTTCTTATATAGTTGCTGAAGAGTTTAAAATTGTTCTGAGTTTTCAGTTACGTTTGCGTTTTATAGGTCTGGGGGGAAAGGATGGATGTAACAGCTATGTCAGATCCATTTGTTGATGCAGGCCAGGATTCCAGAATGCTCTGAACTAAACTTAGACTGCTCCACCCAAGGATTTAGGAGAAGGATTATATACAGTCTGTATATAAGTGTGAGCAAAGAAAGTAAAATAAACTTCTTCGTCTAACAAGCATAGCCTCAGTCCAGATGCAGAAATGGTAGGGTGTGGGAGCAACATCCACAGCATACGTTTAAAGCACATTATTTCTTCCAAAGAACTCTGGGAACTGGAGTTCTTTAAGACTGTTTAGAACTGCAACTTCGTTAGGAGTAAACTACAGTTCCTAGGATTCACTGCAGAAAAGAATCTGTTTTTAATGTATGCTGTTTTATGCAGCCTCCACCACCCTTCCCCTAGCTACACCCTTACTCTTTTCTTTCTTTGGGAAACATCCGTGGAAACAAGATATATAGGCAAGCATTGTACATTGTGTTTCTGAAATGCGAAATATCAACTTTGTTATTAAACAGGATTTTCTGAGATTACAGTATCCCACATTTTACTGATTCATTCACTCGTACCTTGACAATGAACTTGATAAAATAAGCAAATGTCAGGCCATTCTGCATGATTCATGTGCCATTACATTACCACAGGCAGCATAAGCAAAAACACACACAAAAACCCGAACATCAAAGTGTTCTGAAGATGCTTTTGATCTTGCATGCCAGACCCCCAAGTAGAGGCTTTATATCCCCACAAAAGCAATGCCACGTGGCTGAATGGGCTTGTGATGCCATTTTCTTTTAAATAAAAAGCAGACACAATGCCCCTTCCTGAGTATCTGCTTCCCCACCCTAAGAATAAACAGACAGAATTCCTATGCAGGGTTTCTTGCAAGGAAGTCCCAGTGTGTTTGGTGGGATTTGGTTGCTTAAGTGTGCAATGGATTGTTTGAAGAGCCCTCTTTGGCCTTTGATAAAATCTGTCCTCCAGTTATACACCAGTTGTAGCATTTAGAAGTCTTCTAAAAGACATTAACTATAGCCTTAAAATAACACTGATGCTTCACACAGAGCAGTCTAGGAATTTCACTGTCCATCCAATCTGGCATGAAATTGGGTGAAAAAGTCAGTTGTCTCAGTAGTGGCTGGTTCCCACTAGGGTTGGCACAGTGGAGGGTAGGAGAGCCAACAGTAGGCAAAGTGGTGCCAAAGCCAATGGCAGGCAGAACCCACTAATTTTGGGTCCCCCCCATCCTCTTCCCTTGTAATGGATACTTGCAAAGAACCCTTAAGCACTGCAGCACACACTGGTGAAGGAACAGGGGGTGGGTGGGGGGAGCACACCGCCCCCAGCACCATGTGGGAGGGGGTACCATTGCAGCCACACACCCTGTACATGCGCCGTATCCCCCCCACTGCCCCGGGTGCCATGCCCCCATGGGCGGCATGCCCCACCCCAGGATGCACTCCACGCCCCCAGGACGCATGCCATGCACCCAAGGAGTGACGTGCCATGCCCCCGGGATGTGCACCTTGCCCCCGCCTGCTCTCCGCACCCGGTGCTGGAGCATGCAGCTTCGCCACTGGCAGCACAATATCTTAATACTTAACTTAATGCTTTTTTTTTCTTAAAAAATGTTTAGGGGTACTCTCATTTTGACTCAAGAAAACCACCATTTTATAGTTCAAATTGGGAAAAATAAATACAGTAAATGGACAAAAGTACAAAGATTGACAAAATGTTTAGGGATATGCGTACCCCTCTGTCCTCCCCCCCCCCCAAGAAAAAAGCACTGCTTGACACCTAACTTAATAATAGCCTCTTACCTCACTTCAATAGACCTGCATGCTGTCAAAATTGATTCTGCTAGGTGGGACAGGGGAGGTGTAGCCTCCACTACTTATTCCAGTCATCCACACTTCCCATGATTCAGATTTAGTTCATGGTCACACACGACTTCAGGGACAGAAATCATTTAGTAAAGTTTTCTCTCAACTATACCACAGCTGTATATCGGAAAGAAAACAGCCTGAAGAAGGCTTCTCCCTGGTATGCTTATCTTCTGTGTCAGGGTGGCAAAGCTTTGGGCCTCCACTTCCCATCAGCCCCAAACATTGGGCATGCTGGTTGGGGCTGATGGACCCCAACAACATCCAGAGGGCCCCATCCCTATTCTATATGCAGGGAGTTTCTTTTTAATAGGGATTAAGAGGTTTGGCTCATCCCTCTTTGACTTTGATCTCTGATTATGAAGATATTTGATCATGTTTGATAGTAAGAGTATTGAGCATATGTCAGCAGTAGCGTTTGATACTTGTTAGCTTGTGAGATTTGATGACTGCCAACTTTGCTTTCTAAATTTGGCAAAATATGAAAATTTAGGATGCAATCCCAAATTCAATTTCCAGAGAATAAACCCCACTAAACTCTGGGATTTGCCTCTGCATAGACCTGTATGGGACTGAACTGCTCGTGAATTTCGAACACTTGCATGTACTGTATTTGCTTTCGCTCCATGGCTATTTACTACTTGTTTTGTCACAGAATTCCTGTGTGTCTTTAGAGAAATCACTCTATATAGTTCATTCTCTTCCCCCTTCAGGGAACTTTGAGAAACTTAATTGACCAAGTGTATTGTTGAGGCCTTGGAAAGGGAACCAACTGTCAAAGGGAGAAGTATTTATGATTGCTATTATTATCTAAGTTCCATGCAGATAAGACACATGGGCCTCAGTGGAGTTTTATGGGACTATATAAAACCCATCACTGCCATTATCAACAAGGAAGGAAATAGACTTTTCCAGTGCAGTGAGAAGAGTAAGCTGGCTTTTGGGGACCATTAAAAAAATCCCATCTACTTAGCTATATAAGCCTGGGGAAAGTTTGGCACATTTAGACTTGTTCTAGTTGTTTGAGTGGTTGAGAGAGATTTTATTTCTGCTTTACTTCATTGCTGTTGTGCTCATATCTTGGGCACATATGCTTGGCTATTGGGAAGGGGGTCCAGTAAGCATATAATTCACTGAATTCCAAATGGACAGAAATTTGATCTTGTACTTTCGCACACCCATCTATATGGCAGGGGTGTGTGTGTGTGTGAGAGAGAGAGAGAGAGAGAGAGAGAGAGAGAGAGAGAGAGAGAGAGAGAGAGAGAGAGAGAGAGAGAGAGAGAGAGAGAGAGATTGAGAGGGGGAGAGAGAGAGACACTTGTCCTGTGCTTTCTAAGTACAGGTCCGAGTAGTTTTGCCTTTGCCCCAGTGCTTTTCCCCAGAAAACCCACTCTTTAGTGCTAAATCGGGACAAACAGCATCCCATGGAAAACCCCATTGCCATTTGTTCCGATTCAGAGATAAATCACAGCTTACCTGTGGGAAAAGTAGCAGGGCAAACAGAAGTGTAGATGAGCCCTAAGTGTGACCAGAGTGGAGCTGTGCACTCCAAATGGCTGTCAAGGAAAGACACCATCTTGTTTTCTGCCAGGATGCTCTTTATGCATCTTGTTTACTGTTCTAAATCAAGAGAAGCATGATATGGGTGACTGAGAGGGTAAGATCTGCCATCTAAGAAATCATCACTGATTTATCAAATTTGTAAACCAGTCTTCATAAATATTTACCGTATTTTTCGCCCCATAGGACGCACCGGCCCATAGGACGCACCAAGTTTTTTGGGGGGGAAATAAAGAAGAAAAAATTTATTTCCCCCCCCCCAGGCGCTTGTGGAGCCGGCAGCGGGGAGAAGCGCTCTTCTCCCCGCCGCCCGCCAACAGACCAGGTCCGGGGACAGCGGGAAGACACGCTGCGCCTCCCCGCTGTCCCCGGAGCTTGCGGGGCTGGCAGTGGGAAGAAGCACGCGTCTCCCCGCCGTCAGCCTCCAAACCACATCAGGAGACAGCGGGATGGCGGCGTTCCGCCTCCCCGCTGTCCCCCGACCTTGTGGGGCTGGCGCTGCGGCTCTTCTGAAGCCTGGAGAGCGAGAGGGGTCGGTGCTCACCGACCCCTCTCGCTCTCCAGGCTTCAGCGAAAGCCTGCATTCGCCCCATAGGACGCACACACATTTCCCCTTCATTTTTGGAGGGGAAAAAGTGCGTTCTATAGGGCAAAAAATACGGTACATATATAAGTAAAACAGTACAAATTCAACATTCAATAAAATGTCCTAAAAACAAAGCAAAGCTGTACATTGCTGTAAAACTGAGCGGTGTTGAAAACAAAATACAAATAAAAATTAAGGGTTTATAGAGAAATTAGAATTTTTATCAATTCAGTTCAGCCTGATCCAAACCTGATATATGATCAGCCCAGGTAGTAAATATGGCCACAGGCTCAGCTTCAAACATATGGATTTGTTGTCAATATGCACAATGCCTTTGGAGCTAGCCTGAGAATGGTCCAATGGTGAGTTACGCAGTTCTGTTGAAGTTTAATAAGTGTGGTCTTAAGTACTTTCTGATGAGCGACTGCTCGAGAATCCTACATAAGCTACTGTGATATCTTTAGAATAAGGTGGTGGAATAAATATTTCAATAGCTCTGTCTACACTATACGTTTAAAGCAGTATAATACTTCTTTAAACAATCATGACTCCTCACAAATAATCATGGGAATGGTAGCTTCTTAGGGGTGTTGAGAGTTGTTTGGAGACACCCCCCCCCTTGAGTAATAAATCTGTTTACTTCTTTATTGATCTTTACAGGTCATCATCACCCATACCTGAGAATTTTGCTTGATGAAAAGGACACCTGCCCTGATTTTTATTGCTTCTTACATTACTTGAGGACGAGTCAGATACAGAGCTTGGCTGAGATAGGAAAGTGAGAACATATGCATAAGAGAGTTCCTTTTACTGGTGAAATGACTATAATGATACCACTGGCTTTTTTCCCACCTGATTCTCAGCTAGTTTGATTTTCTGCATATGTGATGTGGATTTAAAGGCCATGTTGGCTAGAATATGCATTTGATTTTTAAGTGGTTTCTCTGCTTCCCATCTTTTATCAGCAGACTTCACATGCTTCTCTTTCCTGACAGCCAATGTAAGCTAAGCCCTCTTTACGCCCAGCTGTGCAGGGTTTGGATTGAGTGGTGGTGTCCCTGTGTTCAACCCTGCCGGCTGAGCCAACCTATTGCCAGCTGTCAAATGTGCAGGCAGCAGTTCTGTTGATAGTATCCTCACCAGCGAAGGCCAAAAGAAAGACCTGAAATGGGGAATTCAAATACGGTACTTCATTGATGATCGTAGCCTATCCAGTGTTTCCCAACCTTTGGTCTCTAGCTGTTTTTGGACTACACTTCCCATCATCCCTAACCACTGGTCTTGCTCGCTATGTATGATGGGAGTTGTAGTCCAAAAACAGCTGGAGACCCAAGGTTGGGAAACACTGGCCTATACAATAGGTAGCTTGATATGGGAGAAGGTAGCCCTTTAGATAGTCCAAGCTCAAGATGACAAGTAAGCACCATTTGCTTTGGGGTGGCGTGGGGAAAATAAGCAGGAATTCTGTAGGGTTTGATCACTGTTCCAACCCTACACTTAGATCAGGGTATCAACCTACATGTGATAACCACTGTACAGTGGTACCTCGGGTTACATACGCTTCAGGTTACACACTCCACTAACCCAGAAATAGTGCTTCAGGTTAAGAACTTTGCTTCAGGATGAGAACAGAAATCGTGCTCCAGCGGCGCAGCGGCAGCAGGAGGCCCCATTAGCTAAAGTGGTGCTTCAGGTTAAGAACAGTTTCAGGTTAAGAACAGACCTCCAGAACGAATTAAGTACTTAACCTGAGGTATCACTGTAGTTTTTTGCATATTCATTATGAGATTTTTAAAAAAATCTTCATTAGTTACCATATTGGCCTGAATATAAGCCTCACTACTTCTTTTTTCCCAAATTCTGACCATGAAAAGTTAAAGTGCGGCTTAAATTTGCGACCTTACAAAAAATTGCTTTATATATCGCTGCTGAAACAGGCATACAGTAAAATGGAATGGGTGTGAGTGCCTGCAGAATTTTAAGGGAGCGGCTTATATTCGGGTATTTTTTCTTCCCCCCGCACCTTGAATGTTAAAAGTGTGGCTTATATTTGGGTGCAGCTTACTGTATATTTGCGGGACGTGGGTGGCGCTGTGGGTAAAAGCCTCAGCGCCTAGGGCTTGCCGATCGAAAGGTCGGCGGTTCGAATCCCCGTGGCGGGGTGCGCTCCCGTTGCTCGGTCCCAGCGCCTGCCAACCTAGCAGTTTGAAAGCACCCTCGGGTGCAAGTAGATAAATAGGGACCGCTTACTAGCGGGAAGGTAAACGCCGTTTCCGTGTGCAGCTCTGGCTCGCCAGAGCAGCGATGTCACGCTGGCCACGTGACCCGGAAGTGTCTTCGGACAGCGCTGGCCCCTGGCCTATAGAGTGAGATGGGCGCACAACCCCAGAGTCTGGCAAGACTGGCCCGTACGGGCAGGGGTACCTTTACCTTTACCTTACTGTATATTTGAGCCAATACGGTATATCCTACTTTTCTGTTCCATTAATAGTAAAAGTGACTTAAAGTGGATTGAAAAGCTCTGCTGAACTAGCACAACAAATTTGATTTAAAAAAGAGAGACAGACCTTTGTGATTAGGAAAGTGACACAGAAATGCGTTGAAAAATGTGGGATGAAGAGGTTATCAATGGGATAAACACACTGCAAGCAAATCAGGATGAATGCTCTTTGTTGTATTCATAGAATCATAGAGTTGGAAGAGACCACAAGGGCCATCAAGTCCAACCCCCTGCCAAGCAGGAAACACCATTAGAGCACTCCTGACATATGGTTGTCAAGCCTCTGCTTAAAGACCTCCAAAGAAGGAGACTCCACCACACTCCTTGGCAGCAAATTCCACTGTAGAACAGCTCTTACTGTCAGGAAGTTCTTCCTAATGTTTAGGTGGAATCTTCTTTCTTGTAGTTTGGATCCATTGCTCCGTGTCCGCTTCTCTGGAGCAGCAGAAAGCAACCTTTCTCCCTCCTTTATGTGACATCCTTTTATATATTTGAACATGGCTATCATATCATCCCTTAACCTCCTCTTCTCCAGGCTAAACATGCCCAGCTCCCTTAGCCGTTCCTCATAAGGCATCTTTTCCAGGCCTTTGACCATTTTGGTTGCCCTCCTCTGGACACGTTCCAGTTTGTCAGTGTCCTTCTTGAACTGTGGTGCCCAGAACTGGACGCAGTACTCCAGGTGAGGTCTGACCAGAGCAGAATACAGTGGCACTATTACTTCCCTTGATCTAGATGCTATACTCCTATTGATGCAGCCCAGAATTGCATTGGCTTTTTTAGCTGCCGCGTCACACTGTTGGCTCATGTCAAGTTTGTGGTCAACCAAGACTCCTAGATCCTTTTCACATGTACTGCTCTCAAGCCAGGTGTCACCCATCTTGTATTTGTGCCTCTCATTTTTTTTGCCCAAGTGCAATACTTTACATTTCTCCCTGTTAAAATTCATCTTGTTTGTTTTGGCACAGTTCTCTAATCGGTCAAGGTCGTTTTGAAGTGTGATCCTGTCCTCTGGGGTGTTAGCCACCCCTCCCAGTTTGGTGTCATCTGCAAATTTGATCAGGATGCCCTTGAGTCCATCATCCAAGTCGTTGATAAAGATGTTGAATAAGACCGGGCCCAAGACAGAACCCTGTGGCACCCCACTAGTCACTCTTCTCCAGGATGAAGAGGAACCATTGATGAGCACCCTTTGGGTTTGGTCAGTCAGCCAGTTGCAAATCCACTGAGTGGTAGCATAGTCAAGACCGCATTTTACCAGCTTCTTTACAAGAATATCATGGGGCACCTTGTCAAATGCCTTGCTGAAATCAAGGTAGGCTACATCCACTGCCTTCCCTTCATCTACCAGGGTTGTAATTCTGTCAAAAAACGAGATCAGGTTAGTCTGACATGACTTATTTTTCAGAAATCCATGCTGACTATTGGTGATCACAGCATTCCTTTCTAGGTGCTCACAGACTGTTTGCTTAATGATCTGCTCCAGAATCTTCCCTGGTATTGATGTCAGACTGACTGGGCGGTAATTATTTGGGTCCTCTCTTTTCCCCTTTTTGAAAATAGGGACAACATTTGCCCTCCTCCAGTCTGCCGGGACTTCGCCTGTTCTCCAGGAATTCTGTATTAACCCACCCATCCCACCTTCACACAAATGAATCAGAATGAAGACTTGATAAAAGCTGGATATAATCTCGTCTCTGCGTAAGCAAATCAGGATGACTACTCAACAAGCAGGTCATGTGGAGGAGATCACAGATTCTAAAATATCCCCTTTATGGCTGTTTTGCTTGATGATGAACCTGTATATGTAGACTTGCCCAAAGTACACATTAGCTGCAGATGTATGTGCCTTCAATGCATAGAGCCACATATACAGTTAATGAGCTGGGAACAAACAGAAATACACCCCAAGTTGCCCCATTTCCTTTTTCACTGAGTAAACTGCTACACTTAGGAAAGAGGGTGGGGAGATGCACAGTTCAAGGGTAAGTCCTTGAAAAGGGAACAGTGTCTCGGCCCACAAACCCAAGCAAAATCAAAGGGAAAATTGTTCCTGGAGATAAAGAGGGGAGAAAAACAGAGCAGCCTTCTTATGACTGAGTTTCCTTTGTTTTCTCTCTCTCTCCCCTTTGAGTCTGGTTTCCATATCACATCCTAAAGAGGGAGACCTGTGAGTGGGACCTGTGCAGCCAAACAGTGAAGGTCACATACCAGTGGGCACAGCTCTCCCTCCTCTCATGTGAGAGATACAATGTGCTACATTCCTGCCTTTGTGCGAGTATGAAGCCGCTCCAAGTCCATGTGCAGGCCTAAATAGGTGTGAGGTGTACCTAACCAGAACATTTGATCCTCCATATCCCACCTGTCAACTGGAATCCGAGGGGGCTGACCCTCTTAACCTCTTTGTGTTCCTTCTCACTGGTGAAGGGCCACGCTAGGCAGGGCTACTACAGAAAACGCCTCTTAGATATATTTGCTCAAGGCTTATTTTTCAGAGCAATCTCACCGGGTTAACATGGCAGAATAGCAGCAACAAAGGGTCTTTCCACAGAACTCTATGAAACGGACCATAGCCCAGTCTCTGCATGCAAAAGCATCCAAATCCAACTGCCAGCATCTTCAGGGAAGGCTGAGAAAGGTACTTGTACAAAATCCTGGAAAGTTGTTGCCTGTCAGTTTAGAGCAAGGGCGATTAAGGCTTCTGGCCAGTGGGCTATAATCTTTTTTACTAGAACCAGAGTCAGGTACAAATGTTTAGAATCAAAGAATTCTGAGCCTAGCCATTTGTTCTGAGTGCCGGAATAGAAGTGAGCAGTTCAGTTCTGGCACTGAACCCATTCCTTATTCTCAAAAATCCACTTCAGGTTTACCCTCCACCCCAGGTTGCTTCAGGTACTTCCACACTAGATATTGTACAGTGGAATGGCCAGGCTTTGCCCTGTAAAAAGTGGGTGAACGTGGACATGACAGGAAGATAGCAGGATGTACCTGGTGAAGCATGGGACATTAGGTAGCTTACAACTGGAAAACCTTCCATTTGGAAGCACTCTTCCTTTCAGCAGTATAATGTAGGGCAGAGGAGGAGTAATTCTGTTGTAAC
The DNA here is from genome assembly GCF_964234715.1 of Podarcis melisellensis. Classification (NCBI taxonomy): domain Eukaryota; kingdom Metazoa; phylum Chordata; class Lepidosauria; order Squamata; family Lacertidae; genus Podarcis; species Podarcis melisellensis. The sequence goes on along the minus strand of NC_138528.1, from coordinate 89,326,114 downwards.
TATAGTTAAGCAACTGGGAGACAGTTGCTGATCTACTGCGTGTCACCATGAGATCACAAATCTACCTTTCAGTCACCCCTTGTGCAGACAATACTGTTCTGGTCTGACTTGGCAGTAACGTCAACAATTGTCTCATACACTGACCCCCAAAATGTTTTTGTGGACCACTTGAAAATTGCTGAGGGGCTTGGCATGATTTGTCTGCCTGTTGTTGCAATTGTAATGCTGTATTATTTTTAATTATTTTTGTTTTTGCATCCTCTCACTTTTTTGGTGTCTCCTCATTCTCTCCACTCCTTTCAAGCTGGCTCCACTCGCTGTGTCCTTTATGCTCCTAATCCTCGCCCCTCCTTTCAAGTGCCCCCCCTTCCCACCCACCCTTCTCTGCTTCCAAGTTGACTACCAGGTTCTTAGAACAATGAAGCAGCCACTGTGCCCACCATTCTTCACAGACATGCCAGAGACTACTTGAATGGACCACATTTTGGGAACCCCTTGTCTAGTATTCACAATAATACCAACATGCTAGAACTTATCATGCCGGCTACAGTGTGTTTCAGTTCAGGAACCAATTCTGCCTATGATCCAGTTCCAGCTGGTCATGTATGTGAAACAAAATTAATGTGTGAAGAAAAATCCCCGATAAGCATTTCATACAGGCACAATCAAGGAAGCCACTTCATTTGTAAAGGAAGGGTTCACCTTTTGCATAAGAGTACAAAACTCCACATGCTTTTGAACCACCAGGTGGCACTTGACAAATAAGTTTAATTCTGTGCAATCAGAACACAAACATTTATCATTTCCTCCTTTCAACATGGCATCTCCTCTCCTTGTAAAATCCGCGTGGAGTCAGAAGTCTCATGAAGCAAAAGAATCACAGTGTTTGTTTATGATTATTTACAGAGCACCACCACATGTGGCACTTTGTAGAGTAAAGAAAGGAAACGAAAGGTCTCTGTCCCCAAAAGCTTACTATGTAATTTTAGACTGCATGCCGGGGTGGGGGGGTGGGGAATTAGATGGGATGCAACACCACATTCACTTTTCCATGAGCGATATTTCATGAAATGCAGAAATGTGAAACCTGGCACTATTAATTGTCTTCCAATTGTGGTGTGTGTGTGTGTGTGTGTGTGTGTTTGAAAGCTTACTCCCTGAGCATGACTTCTCTGCCAAAGAATTATCAATGGAAATGTTTATACAAAACTATTATTCATTCTACTTACAGCAAATGATGAGCCAATATCATGCATGTAGGCAGGCTCAGCAACAGAGGAGCACCTGTATTTTTAATCTTTGCTGGAAGCCACCCAGAGTGGCTTGGGAAGCCCATCATCATCATCATAATCCTTGAGCAGTTACCAGGGCCCCAAAAATCTAACAGGGCCCACCAGTGACACTTATCCTTACCCCCTTTCCTTCTAGTCAGCACTCTAAGCAGTGCCAGGTTGATTGTTCAGTCATCCTCTTAATTTCCCATAATGAGTAAAAAACAATGTTTGGAATAACCATCCTCTTAATTTCCCATAATGCCCCCTGAACCCCACCTCTCTGGGGCATTGTGGGAAATTAAAATGGTGACTAGATCCAGCTGTTCCACATTGCATAGGGTGCTACCAACAGAACCAGGTAAAACCACTAGGGCCTCAACTCACTGACGGAGAAGGGGCCTAGCTTCGCCAAGAGCCCACTCAAGCCTCAAACTGATGCCATATTAAGGATTTGTTTCAGGTGAGGATAAGAACTTACATCCACCAGCTCTCTTCATTTGGCTCATGAGGCCATTTTGGCCAAGTCACTCTCACCTTCTGTACACCTGACACCATATTTCCTAGTGCCCTCAATATTTGATTTCAAACCACACAGGCAAAGGTGGGTCACTGGGTGGCACTGTGACAGGTAGCTGACAGGTGGGAAGCCCTGCCCCCCCCCAAATTGGGCACAGGGGTGGGGGAAAGAACTATCTGGCCAACCAGCCAGATCTACTTCCCCACTCATGATGTAGATGTTCTGTGAGGAGTTGGGGAAGATCCAGGCAACAGGCAGCCTTCATTTTTGTAGCAATGGGATCCTTTAACCTGAAACTTGGCCAAATTTCATTTGATTTGTATAAAAGAAGCTTGGGAGGCAATTTTTGGTCAGCCTTCCATCTTGAAACTTGTGCCTACCATCTCCCACAGCAGTATAATGTCTGTACTAATCCTTCACAAACTTTGTTTCTCTAGGCAAGTAGTTAAAATACCCCAGATCATGACTGTCACCATATAACATAAGTGAGTTAAAATATACAAATCAATGTTATCCTTAAAAATAACATTCTCACATATATTTTCTTCTGCAGAATGTGCAGCTCAACACATCACTGAGGGACCATTTGGGAATAAAGAACTTCTGTAAAATAATCGGCTTGAGTGAACAGAAAGTGAATCAATGAGTAATTTTTTTTAAAAAAAACATTTGCATTGTCAAAGAGCAACAACCTTGCAGTCTGCAAGACAAGCTGCTTAAATATACTTGATTCATTACTGTCCATGCTGTAGCAAGGTTCCACAAAGGACCTGAAAAACTCTTCCTGCAAGGACTTCTTAGGACACAGAGAAATAAATGCTGTCTGACAAGCTGAGAACTTTTTGCTGAGGTACGACTGGGCAAGGAGTAAAGTGTGTGAAAGAAGATGTCAGCGGTTGCAGAGAAGAGCCATCATTTCCCTCCTACAAATACATTAGTATGACGATAAACAGAATTGCCTTGACAGTCCCCCTGTGCAAACTCTGTCACAGTTGGCAGCTTCTTAAAGCTGGAGTTTCTAGGGGGTGCCATCTGTTAATTCTTGTGTTCCATGGGTGACATATTACTCTTGGCAAGTGACACTTCAGGTGTCCTGCTGGGGAACGTTACCCTAGTTTGCAGGATTCGCCAGAAAGGGTCAGGAAAAAAAAATCCCCCACTGGTCCATCAGTCCACAGGTGGGTTGAGAGTGCTAGTACAGGAAATCTGAAGTCTATATTAATTATTCCAGCACTGGGTACAATATGCTGTGTCTGAGCCTGCTTTTACACAGATACAGATTCCCAAAAGAAAAAGACAACATTCCACATAAATAATACTGCTGTGCTAAACTGGACCATTTGGAAATTGCTGATATACTTTCATTCTGGCTTCCCAAAAGACAAAATGAAATGACAAACATTCCAGGTGAACAGCATTTTGGGAGACCTGCAGTCAGTAGTGCCATTAGGGCAGAACTTTAGGGCAAATGTCCACGCCCTCACTGAGCAGAATGAGGGCTCCAAACACCACAGGGCTGACTTAACACATCTTGAAGGAAGTGAAGTGATAAGCATGACCATCTAAAGGGGAGCAGTGGTGTTAAGACTATCAAGTCTAGAGTAAAAAATTATCCAACTGCACCACTGGACTCTCTGAGTGTCCCTATTTTCCAGGCATGTCCCTAATTTAGAGAACCCATCCCAGTTTCTGATTTGATCCCAGAATGTCCTTCTTTTCTTTAGGACATCCCTATTTTCATTGGAGAAATGCCAGAGGGTATGGAGTTATCCAACCCACAAGCCGTCTGAAGGCAATCCTGTATAGGGAAGGGGTTTTATATATATATATAAAAAATGCTTAATGTACCGGTACTATGCTTTTATATATCTTGGAAGCTGCCCAGAGTGTCTGGGGCAACCCAGTAAGATGTGTGGGGTATAAATAGTAAAATGATCATTATGGAATGGGACATCCCTATTTTCATCGGAGAAATGTTGGAGGGTATGCCCCACTCCCTGGAATTGCTCACTTTCTTTTAAAATCTTTCAGGCACAGCTTTGGGCATAATAGGAACAAGTTTACAGGTGCCAGCGGTGCTGATCTGAGTGCCTCAGATACATGTAGGCCGACCACTGGGCTGACATACAGCCATGTTTACACAGAGGCACCAGCCCAGGGATGGGGAAACATAATCAGCCTGAGGGCCACACTCCCTTCTATGCACCCTTGTGTTGGCTTTATATGCCAATGGTAAGTGGTCCAAGGCGCAAAAGTGGGCAGAACAACGGATGTGAATTACCTTTGGACAGTAAGCCAATCTCCACACAGGCTCTCCCACAGCACTGTACCCTCCACCCAGGCCAGCAAGAGGCATTCAGAGAGTTTAAGGATTTATTCTAGGCCAGTCAAGAACACTCAAGGGGTTCAAAGTATGTCTGAGGCCTGGAGAGAGGAGATGTGTCTCCAGCCTGGGCTACAAAAGAGGTCTGAAGGGCTACATTTGGTCCCCAAGTCTGAGGTTGCACGTACCATCCTCAGGTGTATAATGCCAAATGCATGTGGGAGGGGAACAATGCTGGCTGTTCTGACCCCTTCCATCAAGTTCCCATTGCCTAATCCAGGCAGAGGCAAACTCGCCCTCCAGATGTTTTGGGACTACAACTTCCATCATCCCTGACCACTTGTCCTGTTAGCTAGGGGTGATGGGAGTTGTAGTCCCAAAACATCTGGAGGGCCGAGTATGCCTATGCCTGGCCTAATCCCATCGTCTTCCTTGCACTGGAAGATGATGGAGCATCAGGTGCTCCAAGGCCATTCACTCGGCTCCTCGTTATTTTTAAAAGGCCTCTTTGGTGGAGTGGTGGATATTAGGAGATTATCCCACTGAAGAACTGTATGTGAGATATTTCTGGCATGTGGTAAGTTTCACAACTCCACCATCACCCATGGCCTATCTTTTCCATCTTTGCCTATTTTGGTGACGTCAAACCCCATGCAAACAAGTCTCTGATTTGCAGTGACCCCAGATCACTGTCAGAGGAAATCTAAAAACATAAGGAAAGCAAAATATTTGAGATAAGGATGACTAAGGAAACAAAACATATACAAACACATGCACACTAGCCTAAGGTGATGTCAGGTATATATTGTGAAATAAACAACATGTTCAGAGGCCTAATGTTACCTTGTCTGAACTATGGATTTTGATGGACAGCTTGAAACTGATCTGATCCTCTTCATGGAAAAGTTTGCCCAGTAACAAATTGAAGGGGGGGGGCAATGCTCATTTTGTGCACTGAAATGCTTAGGCTGATTTCAGGCATGAGGGTAGTCACATCATGGGAATGCAGAAATAAATCACTTCAGGGTGGGTGGGGTCAAATTTTTAAAATCAGATTTGTTCAAGTATTAAATAAATGAAAGTTACACCCCTGCACTCGTTGGCTGATATCAGATACTGAACAAGCAGAGTGCCCATAGCATTAATTATATCACATGTTTTCATTCCAGACAAGCACTTATCAACATCTGGCAAGCAACTGAATGAATTCTTTACAACTGTAAATTCTCCAAAGTGTTGCAGCTAGGGATAAAAAGACCTGCCAATTCTCTCTCTCTCTCTCTCTCTCTCTCTCTCTCTCTCTCTCACACACACACACACACACAATCTGAAATTCATTCTTCAGCAATTCTATTTATTTATTTATTTTAAATCATTATAATTCTTCAGCATTATAGTGCAAATTTATCCAAATAAACCCACTGTTGTATCACGTTTTGACTAGTGTACACATTTTTGAAAGCAGTTTCTCCTAAGGTGCATTTTATGTTATTTTCACTTATATTGTCCTTTCCAGGCACACTTTCCCCTAACAGATGCATTTTTGTAAACATTGGTTGGAGAATTCGGAACAGAATTCAGCTAAGTGAGAATTATTTAGTTCAGAGTTCTCATGTCGTTCTGAAAAGAGCATATTTGATGAAAAATATTTATATGAAAACTTTATATGAAACTTTATATGAAAACTGAATTGAATTTCTCCTCCTTCCCTCATTGCAGCCCACTTTGCATATGTCTGTGTTTGAACATGGACAAACACCAAGTTGCATGGGAAGTGATTATCTGTGTTTTAATCCACCATAGCTTTTTCGTGTATGAATACTAAAAACATGTAGATGAGGATGATCAGATAAGACTGTGTGCAGTATTCAGACAGGCATGCATGGGACTGATCTGAGAAGCAGTAGCTTCCACACAGCCCAGTGTGGAATCTGGCATACAGATTTATTTACACCCCACCTTTCTTCCATCATGGCAGAACACATAGGGCGCTAAGGCCGTCTCTCATCCAGTCACTGACCAGCTCCAGACCTACATTAAGAACTGCAGTTTTAAGAACCTGTGTTTGAACTTGTTTTCTCTCTCTACATTTTCATTCTGTTTTTTCCTGGTGTGTCATGTCTTTATAGATTGTGAGCTTAAGGGCAGGGAAATCAGTTTCTTAAACTGCTCTGAGAACCTTTTTGGCAAAAGGGTGAGATATGAATGTGGTAAGCAAGTAATCAATCAATCAATCAATCAATCAATCAATCAATCTTATGCACACTTACTTAAAAGCAAGTCCTAGTGAATATTGTGTAATTCAAACATTCATAGAAACGGTTGTCATGCCATGACATGGAAAGTTAGCAAAGATAACATCTCATGGTGATTTTGTGGATGCTCTTCTGAAGAAAAGAAAAAAAAAGCCTTTGTAAAATGGCCTGGATGCAGAACTGGTTCATGATTTCCCACAGAAAATGACAAAGCAATTCAATGCAACATTCCTAAGTGCCCAGTGAAAACAGATCTGCGCTAAGAGCCTGGGCTCCCTGTTGGTTGCGGAACGAACAAATGAAATACAGGAGCTGCTCCTCTTGTGCCGATCGAGAGCTGCTTTGTCCACCAGGTGCAAACAAGCAGGTGGCCTTTACTCCTCTTGCTTCATTGTCTTGGAATTAAGCCCCAGCCCCCACACTTATATAAAGCCACTGGAATCCAATTAAAACTACCCTCCAGTCTAGACTCAAAGGATCTTTCCATGTGGTGCCAGTACCATGAGCGAACACTTCTTGAGTGTTTAAAAGCATCAGTTGTAGGTCAGTGTGCTAGATTCTGACAGTTATGCAATAGGCGCACACGTAACAGGATTTGGAAAAACCTGCCGTGCGATCTGGGGTTTATCTGAGGAGGTCACTTTTATCAGGCTTACTTTTACACGTCACATGGCTGTCATTCTTATTGTGTACGTCAGAGGGGATCTTCCACCAACCTCAAGGATAAGGTCAAATTTTATTTCTCTGTTAAATATGCAAATGACATATGGGATAGGTAAAAATTACAGCCATAACTAGAAAGCAGGCAGAAGTTCACAACACTGAAAATACCACATGTTTAAATGCAGAAATTCACACGCACTAAAATTAAGCAAATTCACTTTGGAATCACTTTGGTACCAAAATGTGAAACATGAGTGTTACATACAAAAACCACACTCCTGGCTTTCCAGAAATATAATTTGTTTACCAGGATCTAACCTGATAGAAGGTTCTGTAGAACTCAAATGCTTGCACACTTTTTTTTTTTTGTAATGTTTTGGTTGATCTGATATAAGCATTGCTCTAAAGTGTATTTTGGAATGGCAGAATGATGTTTTTATAAAAAGCATCTGAATCCTGCATGGCAACTAACAAGCACCCAATGATTATGCTAAACATACGTGTCCAGAAAGGCCTTAACAATTTGGCATTGCTTTAAGAAGACGGACACAATGAAGTTATATTTCTGTCATTTTAATGAGCAAAGAACTAATAAAAGGCTGCTGACCATGCAGGCTGGATTTTTTTCCACCCCCACCATGGAAATAAAAGTTACAGAGTAAGCCAAAAAACCAAAGCAATGTGCCTCAAAAATGAGGCTTGGCATGTATGTGGTTTAGGTGGGTGTTCTTGTGTTAGATGTTAGTTTCATCATACTCTGTGAGACGTGTGTCTCCATGAGCAGCTCAGCACAGGAAAGCCATATAATAAGACAATTAGCCTCTGTTCATATCTGATATACAGCCAAAGCTCTTTTGTGCTGAAATTGGGTGAATTACCCATGGAAAAAAATCAATTGCTTTTCAAGACCATCCATCACTATAAGTAAGCAGTTTCCATGTCCTCACACAACCTTTTAAAAAAAATAAAAATCCAAGGAGGGGGCGTCTACTTCTAAAACATTTGGAGTTTGGGATTTTTGTAGTGTGTTGTGGTTAGCCTGGTGAAGCTTGTTTTTCACTTCTCAGGAGACATATGGAGCTGATAACAAAAACAAAAGAACAAGTAACGATCTTTCCAAACTGTGTGCACATCACCCAACAAATGTGCAGTTCTTCTTTTGTTGCAACACAGGATCCTCATAGTTTCAAACAAGGAAGAGTTTCTATTTCAGGATATGGCGTTTTCTCAGCAGTTATTGTTGCTTGAAAAATACAATTCTTTCCCCCCAGCAATTAGATCATTTAAAAAAAATTGTTAGCTGGAATGTAATTGGGGAAGCGTCATGGGCATCTTTTGGACAGTGCCAGTGACACCACTGATGATAAGGAACAAAACGATTCTCCCCACATGCCCACACCGTGTTGTTGTGCTAGCATCAGGGCATAGTCTGCTAAGTGGGAACCCTGCACAGGAACTGGAACTCAAGGGAAAGTGTGATGTTTCTAGTCTCTCCTCCCCTTCCCTCCACAGCATCTTTGCCTCAGATTTAATCAACTTCCATGCGTCTTTCTGCTTTATAACCCAAGGGCTTCCATTTAAAAATAGGGAGCCTCAGAAGCATGCATACTCCCATGTCCCCTGTGCATCAGTGTTACTGCCCCATCCACTATGACTATAGCTGAGCTGGGTGTCTTACTGTTACCTTCGAACAGGGAATGCAGGACTATCACATCAGGGCTAAAATGTGGTAGAGGCATACTTTGAACTGATGATCTGGATAAGCCCTATGCTGACCCATATTCCTATTGTGATACCAGTAAGCTGTATATATTTTAATACCTTGGCTCCTAGTGCGGTGCTAATAGTAGGATTATTATTAGTCGCTGAATAAGCAAGCTTAGCCAGACTTTATTAGGCTAATGAACAGATTATATATTTCCCCCCAACCAATATCCCTAATTCATGTCCTGCCCTGCCTGCCATAAAACTGCTTGAATGATTGTTAAAACAGATACAATTAAAATCTTCACTTGGATTAAAGTTTCGGAGTGGCTGGCACCAGGGTCTACATTTCCTAATTCAAGCTAATAGGAGACCTTCTGCCCCTTCTCTGCCTTAAGCCAGAAAAGGAGAAGGCCAAAGGCAGGATTGGCAGAAGGAGGGCAGGGGGATAAATAAAAATTACCCTCTTTGCAGAATATAAGTTATTCCCCATCCCCCTTGTGTTGCTTCCCGAATGAGTAATTTCTAATAAATAAGAATGTGTGTTGTGATTTGGGGATTTGGGAGAGCCTAATGGAACAATGAAGATCTTTCCCAGTTAATAAAAGTACTAAACCTTTTCTTTTTTCAGAAAAGTAGGCAATAAACAACAGCCTTTTTCTAGCACGTCCAAACTATTGGGACAGAAGATAAAATTATTTGAGGGATAGATACAGATTCTCCCCCATCATCATCATCATCATCATCATCATCATCATCACCACACACACCCCACCCCTTCCCTACTAATAATAGCCTAATTTATTCATGCTTTTATTTGGCAACAGAAACTAGGCTGACCTGCCTCCCTTTTTATTCCCACAGATAAAAAGCGCTTTGGCGAAGGAAAGAGAGAGAGAAAAAGGCAGAGGACTCTCTCTGCATTTAAAGGTGTCTAGCATTGCTCTCCAAAGAAATCACAGAATTGTTACTGCCTCATTCATTGGCCCTGCTTTGCTACTTCTCTCACTCTCTCTCTCTCTTTCAAAACTAGGTTAAATCTGGGGAGGGAGAGAGGATGATGAATAGAAGCCAAGAAAAACTGAATGCCTGGGTTAGCTTGTTCGGTATACTGTACTATGGCATATAGTATTGCTGTGGATTATCTTTGCATCGACAGTGTCATCAAGCTTAACATCGGCCGGGTGATTTGGGGACACTGGGGAATGAGAAACAAGAGAAAAAACAGGAAATGTGATATTTCCTTCTGACCAAGAAAATGTGAGAGGTTTTACTTTTCCATTGACCTCGTGCAGGACCAAGTCTAGCTGCACATAGCCCCTAGTATGAATATTTCCAAGGGATGCGGCAAAGCTGCCTTAGTCAGCTGAATGCAGTCTGAAAACTGAAAATCTAATAAAAATGTTAATAGTGGGGAAAGAAAAGCAAAGAACAAAAGAACCACACAGTTAATTGTCAAGGGCGAACTCTGGGATCTTTTCAGCTTCATGCAAGCAGACACACACCTCCACGTATGCTGAAGTTCTTGCCTCTTCATTAGGATGGATCGCCAAAGAGCAGGGACGGAGCCAACAACTCTGGCTCATGAGCAGCCGTGGTGGGGGTGGGGGTGGAGAGGCATTTGAGTGCATGAAGAGAGGGCAGCCACTTGCTTGGCTAGCAAAGAATTCGTTTTGGCAAGGATCCCAATCCCCACCCTCCAGAAAAGAGCTGGTTTGAGTGTGTTAAGCATAGGCAACAGAAGGCTGAGCTGTGCTCCTCCTTGGATGTCTCCCTATAGCAGAGGGTGTACACACATTCACACGCACAAAAGCTCCCCCATTGTGCAGTTGAAAAGCCACCTTTCCAAAAGAATACTTTCTACAATTTTCTTCTCTCTCTCTTTCATTGTTGTAACTATTTTGGCTGTGGTTCCTAACTGCTGATGCCCCCTGTTTTCTCTGATGCAGAAAGGAGTGTGTTCGAATTAAGCACCTGAGAGACAAATCATGGTGTGGCATCTAAAACTGAAATCCTATGCACACTTAACCCTGGGAGTGCAAGCGCCATTCAGTTCACTGGGATATACTTCCAAGTGAACATATGCATAGTGTTCTGCTAGATGAGGGATAGTTTGTGTTATATTTTTACACTTGCCAAATATGAGCCAGAATTGCCAGCCTCAAAGGAAGGTGGCCTAAGGACTCACATCAGAAAAATAAATGGAGTTTCATTTTTAGAAATTAATAATAACATATTCCAGCATAGAAAACCTTACAACACAGGTTACAGGTTGCACACCACAGGTTGCACCCTGTGACCACAGTAGCCAATCAACAGGCCAGTAACTAGCCACCACATGTGAGGTCATATATGGAGTAGTAAGAGCAGTTTTCCAAGAGGCAGACACTGCATATCAAATGCATGAGGACAAGTGAGCCCTCCAAAAAGACATCTGAAGATTAGGAGGTCTAGTTTCTTCTAGACAGGAGTTAGCATGTGAAACAAAAGGAAACTGATCAGTGCCGAAAGCGCTTTCTCTGTGTGAGCTTATCACGCTAATGTTAAATACCAATCACTATCACGTCAGCGTCTTAATGTGCACTCCCATGTAGCTTTCCAATGGGCCGCCGTGAGTTATCACGGTTTTATATACAACAGGCATGTTTTGACACAAAATAAGGATTGCAAGGCCACACCTGGTTCAATCTGTATCTCCTGATGAAGAGCCTCTGAAATAACTACAAAGACACATCGCCTGAACCTGTTCATCGTTGGGTGTTCCCACCAGATATGTATAAGCATACTCAGGATCGGACACCCGATCCAGCATAATGCTGACAGCTCCCTGTTTATACAGTGGTACCTCTGGTTACAGACACTTCAGGTTACGGACTCCGCTAACCCAGAAATAGTACCTTGGGTTAAGAACTTTGCTTCAGGATGAGAACAGAAATTGCGTGGTGGCAGATGGAGGCCCCATTAGCTAAAGTGGTGCTTCAGGTTAAGAACAGTTTCAGGTTAAGAACGGACCTCCGGAACGAATTAAGTTCTTAACCCGAGGTACCACTGTATAGCAAAAAGCCAGGTGAGAGTCCAGTGCCACCTAAGCACTAGCTTGAGCATCAATTCCTTCATCTCGGCCAACACAGATTTAAAGTGTGGGACCCTCCAAATTGCCTTCCAATTGGCTCTCTAATGTCTTATTTCCCACAACTGCCTTTATCCTCCCCTATCATCGTACAGGGGATCAGTCATTTTACGCACCTCTTCTGCCACTCCTTTCTAATGCTAAAAAAGGGTAATGAAATACTGTACTGCATTTGCATCTTCTGAAGACAAATTGGTTTGAGATCTCACCCCTGCCACTCCCCCCTGCCCCTAAATCATAGGTAATATCCAGTTCTCAAAGCAGACCCAACAAAATCAGTGGGCCTACTTTAAGAATATTGGAATATGTATTTATTTATGTTTATACCCCGCCTTTCATCCCAGAGTCATCCAGAGCAGCAAGCACACAGAAAGTTAAACAAAAAACAACAAACCTTTATTTTAAACAATTAAAAACATCTAAAAGCATTGGGATGTTAGCTGATTAATGATAATAATAACCTAGCATTTATACACTGTAGTGTATATTCTGAGTGATCTCTATCTAGGCAGCATAATATTGTACAAGATTGTCTAGCTAGCTTTTGACACATGGCGCAAGAACAGAGGCGCAACACAGGCTTGCTTGTACCTGCCACTGCTGCCATCTGAATGTTGTCGGGCAAAATTATTATCTTATTCTGAAGGCAGCTCTATATCGCGGAGCTTTTAATGTTTGATGTCATTGCTGTTTTTCTTGTATTTTTGTTGGAAGCTACCCAGAGTGGCTAGGACAACCCAGTAGGATGGGTGGGGCATTAGAAATAAATTACTATTAAGGTAAACAAAAAAGCCACAAGGTTTTTGGTAGCTCAGTGAGAAGAATTAGGTCTACAGATCAAGAAGCATGTTCACAGATTACAGTGAACATAGGAGGATGCTGTCTCATCACATGTACAAATGTTTGTGTGAAATAGGATATTTCTTGGTGGGAGAGGGCTCCCCAGACTAGTTGAGATACTTAAAACAATGCATGGGATAATGCTTAAATTTGGACTAGGAGTTGCAGGGGCTAGGTTATGGCTACATAGCCATGGAAGTCACTACATGGTCTTCAACCTTACCAAGCTCATACGGTTGTTGTAAATGAATTTTTTAAAATGAATGGAAACTATGGCTACATGACTTTGTCATTCTCTGCTTCTTTCAAGAACTCATTTTCCCAATCTTAAATTCTGGTTTTTGCAAATTTGTGCTAATATAAAAAGTCTGTATGAAGATTCACACACATTCTCATTTGTATTTCTCCTCTATGCTCCTTCTGTAGACATTTTGTTTAGAATATGTATTCTACATAATTTTCAATGTTGTTAATGGTTTTCAAAGTTTTCACTGTTTTCAAATAGTGAAAACTTTGAAAACCATTAACAACATTGAAAATTATGTAGAATACATAATATGGTATTGTTTTACTCACTTTGATGCCAGCCTGCAATTCTTTGGAAGGGCTTAGAAATTTAAAAAATGTAAACTGAAGGCAGTGTTGATGTTTATAGATGCGGAGAAAGCAGTTGATAATGTTTCTTGGGACTTCATGGAAAGGGTATGGAGCAGATGGGTTTTGGAGTAAATTGTAACAGGGGGATATGGGCTGTTTACTCAGAGCAGAATGCAAAGATAATTGTAAATAGGGTAACAACAAATAAATGTAATATACAAAAAGGGACCAGACAAGGTTGCCCATGATCACCATTATTGTTCATTCTGATCCTAGAAGTGTTGACTAGAAATATAAGAGAAGATAAGGAAATAGTAGGAATAAAAGTAAAGAAGAGTGAACACAAATTGAAGTCCTTTGCAGATGATCTGGTAATTACGGTAGAAGATTCAAAAAGTTCTCTCCCTAAAGTAATAGAAAAGATTCAAGAGTGTGGTCAAGTGGCAGGGCTTAAATTAAACAAAAGCAAGACTAAGATGTTATAAAAAATATTAAAGAACATGAAAAGAAAGAAATAACAGAAAAGATAGGAATAGAAGCCCACAAAAAAGTAAAGTATATGGTTAACAGCAAAAAATATTAACATATATAAGGATAATTATGAAAAAGTTTGGCTAGAAGTTAAAAGAAATCTTCAAATATGGAACAGGATGAGTCTATCCCTTTTAGGAAGGATTGCAGCAATAAAAATGAATGTGCTTCCAAGAATGTTATTTCTCTTTCAGACAATACCAATAATAGCAGGGACTGCATGCTTCAAAGAATGGCAAAAAGAAATTTCAAGATTGGTCTGGAATGGGGAAAAAACTGAGGATAAAAAATAAGATACTTACAGATGTGAAAGAGAGAGGTGGTTTCTCACTTCCAGATTTAAAATTGTATTATGAAGCTGCAACCCTAATATGGATCCGAGACTGGATCAAACTTGACAGAGAAGAGATAACAGACTTGGAAGGACATGACAATGGGTTTGGATGGCATGCTTATCTATGGTACGGAAAAACAAAAATCCATAAAAGATTCCACAATCATATAATAAGAAGAGCGTTGTTCAAGGTATGGGACAAATATAAAGAACTATTAGAACCCAAAACACCTTGGTGGTTATCACCTATTGAGGCATTATCACTAAAAACATTGGGGGAAAAGGGAGAATGGCCGACATATAGAGAATTGTTAGTAGAACAGGAAGGGAAACTAGAATATGATGAAATAAAGGAAGATCTTCAAAGTTGGTTGCATCACAGGCAGCTAAAAGATATTTTTAAAGAGGACAATAAGAAAGGCTTTTTATACATGATAGAATGCATTTTTATATGTTACTAGCACCTGCATTTTATTAATATGTACATTTATGTATGGATTCTTTTGCTGGAGAACTGCATTGCGATGCTCTGAAAAGTGCGAACTTCAAAGAAGAGATGTGTTTCAGTTTGCATACCATTCAGGAAGTGTGAATTTGGTCTATTTGCATTATAATGGGAACTGAACACATTTCTTCCCCATCCCTAGGGAAGAGAACCACATGGTACCTCATGTATGGAACTCTTTTTGCTATTATTGTGGTGGCACATTTTTTATCTACTGTGAACATGGAAATCACTCCCAGGAGAGTTTTAGCTATATTTCTAGAGTGGATGCATCACCACGTTATTTCTTCACACAAATATCGGAACTAGACCATCTAGTAGCCTATCTAGTCCAGCATCACCCTGTAAACTTTCCCACAGTGGCTATTTAGATGCCTATGGTTTTGCGATCAGAGGAACCATTCTCAAAGGTTTGAGTGAGAACATAGATTCTTAAGGCCACATTCTCTTCCCATAAGGTCAAGTGATCCTCAAAGTGAAAGCTTTCAGCATTTTATTTGAATGTTTACTTTTCCCCCCAGAGATCAAGTGCTATATCTTTTCTGCTCCATTTCAGCTTTCGTAACTGCCTGTATTTGTGTTGGCAGTTCTTTTACAACCGAACCCTTCAACAGGTTAGCAAATATTGGCTCTTTGCCAGGACCCCTACTCCCTTCTCCTTTCTGTGAAATAATTATTTCTCCTCCCCTCTTCACTGGTCTTTGCCCCCACCCCTTTCCCACCTGCTGCTTTTGAGTTGCCAAGACTTGATTGTGTAATGTGGCTCACAGCAATTAATGCATCTTTTAAAATATCTCTTTCATCCATTATTTCACCAAAAGCATGGCATAAAGAACGTTGACTTCAGGAAACCTAGGGCTTCTTAAACAAGCTTTTTCTGTTTTTATATATAATAAGCACTGCTAACTGTCATTTAGCCTTTTGTCTTCAGAAGTACCGGTAGATCCCAGCTTATTATGCCACAGAGAAAAGGCTGAAAGAGGAAAGAGCCAGCTTGAATATAGAGGCTTAAAAATATCACCATGCTTGTAAAAGTTTTACAGTAGGTGTGAGGAACCCTATTCAGCCCTCATTACCTCATGAGTCACCTTCCAGGGGCCACTGGCCGGTGGTGAACAGAGTCAGAGGCCAAAGTGTGTGAGGCCAGATGCAAAGGCCGTCAGAGCAACAGATGTGACTCCTACCTTTGCACAGAGGGCCAAGGTTGCCTAACCTGTGGCCCATGGACCACTGGTGGTCCACAAGCTCCATTCAAGTGATCTGCAGCATGTCTGTGCATTTGTGGCTGATGGTGGAAGGCAGCACATTCATTGCATTAAACATTCATATTGATTTTCAAGTGTCTAATAATAATAATAAATTATTTATACCCCTCCCATCTGGCTGGGTGGCTCCCAACCGAATATTAAAAACACAATACAGCATTAAACATTAAAAACTTCCCTAAACAGGGCTGCCTTCAGATGTCTCCTAAAAGTCAGAAAGCTGCTTATTTCCTTGACATCTGAAAGGGGGCATTCCATAGGGCGGGTGCCACTACTGAGAAGGCCCTCTGCTTGGTTCCCTGAAACCTCACTTCTCACAGTGAGGGAACCGCCAGAAGGCCCTCGGCGCTGGACCTCAGGGTCCGGGCTAAACGGTGGGGGTGGAGATGCTCCTTCACGTATACTGGACCGAGGCCGTTTAGGGCTTTAAAGGTCAGCACTAACACTTTGAATTGTGCTTGGAAATGTACAGGGAACTGTACTGCTTCTTGCATTTCTTCTATTGCATTTTACTGCATTACAATGTATGGAATTCACATTGTTAACACAACAAAACACAATGTGTTAGAAATAAAAGGAGCAATACAGATGCCATTAAAAAGCACACAGCATCTAATGCAGGCATCTCCAAACACAGCCCTCCAGGTGTTTTGGGACTACAATTCCCATCATCCCTGACCACAGGTCCTGTTAGCTAGGGATGATTGGAGTTGTAGTCCCAAAACATCTGGAGGGCTGAGTTTGGGGATGCCTGATCTAACGCAACATTACAATGGCACAGAAAAGGCACAGAAAGCATTAAGTGGTCTGCCAAGAGCCTCAGCAATTTACAAGTAGTTTTGGGGCAGGAGGAGTTTGGAAACCACTGCAGTAGGCTACATTCCACCAATGTAAAAGCCGGAGGTTCCTACACACACATCTCTCCATCCCACAGCAAAGCAAGCAAGATGAATTATCACAGTTCAAAGACACATTCCAGCCAGCCAATAGCACTTGTGGGGGTAGAGGTGAAGCAAGGCCATTGAGGAGTGTGGTTTAGGGAGAAAGGGGGTGGCCAAGGGAGGGGAGGGGCATGACCTAGAGAGAAACATGTTTTGCCAAGAGAATGGAAGTGATCATTTTACTCTTCTACAAACACTGCATTTGGCGCTCCAGACTGCGAAGCCATTTTGCATGTTGATTGCCCTTTTGATTCTGTAAATAAACATTGTCTTTTTTTAACCCGAAATTGGGACTCAGTGGTTTGTTTGTTTTTTGCTACATTATCTATGTAGTTAAAGCAAGTACAGGTATGGTGTAATATCCCTCACACTGTATAATGAACTCCAGATTAAAGAACCCCAATATTATGCTTCTATAGTAAGGTTACCAGATTCCCCCCCCAATGAATCGGGGGACACTTTTCGACTTCAATTGTATAGGGTCTGAGTTGTAAATCTGGGGACTGTCCCCAGGAAACGGGTACACCTGGTAACCTTATTCTATAGTGTAATTTGAGAGTTGAAGTCATATATGATAAAGGACATGTGCAAGCTTGGGAATGCTGGATCAACATGACAATTGAGTAATAAGTGCATTATTACTACATTATTTTTTTTAAAGTGCTTGTAAACAGCCACCCAACAGAATCATGCAAATCTTAAGAAAACAATATTGCACTATGTGTTCATCTGTGGAAAACTAAAACAAGATACACATAACCTAAGGACCAATTCTGGAGGAGTTGCTGTGTGTATCTGTTGCAGCAAGTGTGATAACCTTAAAGACTAACAGATGTGTTATGGCACAAGCCTTTACGTACTGCAGCGCCACTTCACCAGAAGTACTTTTTCAGCTGAAGGAATTGCTGAAGCCACAATGTGCTGCTTTCAGCAAAAGAGAAAACACGAAGTTGCTTGTCTTCCCTAATGTGCAAATCTGTTGCTGAAGCAAATCTGCTTCATTTTAATCTTTTAGGAAATGGAGCCTTTTGGCCACAATAGCTTCCATCTGCTCCTCTGAGTCATGTTGCTCTTTCCTCCCCAAATGATCAAATTCCTCCATGTATCCTTCTGAGCAATTTCCTCAAATGTTCATCCTTCCAACTATATCCTCATACTTCCTTGTCATTCAGGCGATCGAAGTGCAAGCAAAAGCCAGGTGTCCAGAATGGCCCAAGTAGGGGGTGGGGTAGAATCAGCTCCATTTCCCTCCTGTTGGAAGATGTCAGCTCCCCAAGCCCATCTTTCCCTGCTGGGCTCTGATGCTCTAAAACACACTCACACAGTAAATCCCATCCCTTATGTGGCAAGGGACTCTTAAGCTCTACATCCTTCTGCAGCGGCAACAATGGCCATGGGCCACAGGGATGGATGAATCTGTCCATTTCACTTTATCTCAGTTTCTCATTTTCCCCCAAGAAAGTTTGGTTCATCCCATTTTCACACAAAAAAAAGTCAGCACCAAAGATCCATATGCATTTTAGGAAGCATTTTCCCTAATGCTGAATGCATTTTGTACACAATTTTGCCTAATATATGCATTTTTGCAAGCAGTTTTCACAAATATAATGACTCTGGGGTGATATTTTCTCCTGTATTTCTGTCTGCACATGCTCATTTTTGGACCCTTTTATTGGTCAGAAAACTGCATCACAAAATTTGGAAAAGTACACATTTCAGTGGCTGGCTGCATTTTGGTTCACATATTAATTCAGGAAGGCAACTTACGGAGTTTTGCATTAAAATATAACTAAATCAATTTATTGCCCATCCCTACATGCCCAGCATACAATAATTGACTACTTTGTTTGCTTGTAACACCAGGAGACAGCGGCACAAGCTCCAGGGATACTTAACTTTCCAAAAGCAGAGCAATGGGGTGCTCAGGATAGTGCTTGCTACCAATTACAAAAGCCTGCTTGCAAATGTGAATCATGCCTATTCTTAGGAACACATCTCTGAGTTTCAGAGTGGGGTTTTCCCCAGGCCAGGACCCATATTTTGCCCTAACCAAAGCATCCGCACTAAGCCTGTGCTACAGATAATTTATTTAATTTATTGTGGAAATGCATTCTCCTTTCCTATCCTCCTCAGCCCCCTCTCTTGTTCTTCTATTTTTGATGAACAAATGTGGTCACTGATATGACCTTATGTCAGGCCTGACCCACTAGATGAAGACTAATGCTTTAAACAGTAAATAATACAAAGCTTTCCTTCGGATGAGGCAAAAAAAATTGATGTGACCACCAAACTCCTTGGAATGTACTAGAATTGTTGTTCAGTTCTACTTAAAATGGAACTGAGAGTTAAAATTGGATCTACCCAGTGACAGAAGAGTGTCCCAAAATGGTCACCATTATTTACCAAAATGTGCATTCCTCTGATGGGATCTGTTGCTTGTTTGTCTAGGAAACGCTCCATGCATTCAGAGTACATATGAGAATTGAATTTATCTATAAATTCCGCAATGCAATACAACTGTGAATTGAATACACATGTACATGGAAGCTGTTTATGCAGCTTTAGGATTATGAAATACAAGGTGCAGAATGACTATGGGCAAAATTTATATGCAACCAGAGCCATAGAGATGGAATAAGCACACACACACACACACACACACACACACACACACAATATGGGGCTAGTATGTTAGTACAATTGGGAAGTTTATCAGTACTTAAGGATAGGTAGGGAATTCCAAGGGAATCTTTCCCCAGTGAAATATGAAATTCTTCCAGGGATCTTGGTAGGTGGATCTCAGGATAACCAACTTCAGAAAGCAGTCCTGAACCAGAGTGAACCACCACTTGAATCTAGATTGTGTGAATATCTTCCTGGAGATATGGCCCCCTTCTGCAACACAGTGATAAATGATATAGGCATATAGGAAGTTGTTGAAGTACTGCAAACCATCTAGCTCAGTATTGTACAGTGGCTGGCAGCAGTTTTCTGGGGTCTCAGACAGGAACCAACCGTGCTTTATCTGGAAATGCTGGGGACTGAACCTAGGACCTTTTGCATGAGAAACTTGATTGACCATTGAGTTACAGTCTCTTTTTTTCTTAATGCCCAGCTAAGAGCTGCTTGGCTTAGCTTTATCATGGCCTCTATCAAAGATCAGCACCTTGTGTCAAGCCTACCAAATGCCAGGCAAGTCAGAATAGGCATAAATTGGAACAGGTACCTGGGATATTCCCTTTCTTACTGTGCCGTTTCCATCTGCACCCTGCCCTACACGGTCCCCCAGGTTCTCAGCACCTGCCATGACTATTTGTCCTATGCAGTGCCAATAAAAAACAACTTGCATACTTTCTCACCATGCCCATTAGTTCACACCTGTTTTGCAACCAACCTTAACCCTTGTTTGCTACTTAAAGGTTGCATTTGATTTATTTGCTTCTGGTGGAGAAAAATAAATGGAACTTGGTCAACCGACAAATTGCTAGGACCTCTACCTCTATGTTTGCTAGCCAGAATGAACTAGTAACAACCCTAGTAATTAGGTAATTAAATCCATGATTGACAGTCAGTCAGAGAGAAACATGCAGCCTGTTATTGTACAGTTCAGGAGCAACAAGAAACCTCTAACCTCTATAATCCTTAAACATCCACAAGAACCACCCATTTTACTCTTCAGGGTTCATGAAACTATATGCCAGACTAGAAGTACATAGCACTTTTAATTATAGTTTTTGATAGGAAGCTTTAACGTTCATTCTAATTCTAATGAAAGAGGGGCAAAAAGTTTCCTATGGAAAAATATACTTGAAAATGTTGTTGAAAATTTTGCAGCACGAAATCTCTGACATCTTTTATTTGTTATGTGCTCTCCCACCTCTGGTGCAGGTCTTTTTGTTTCAGCAACAGCACTCCAAATAAGTATTCATAGGAAATCTGGTTTCAGTTTTGCCCAGAGGAAAAATTACAAGGAGACAGATTCTACCTTTCTTCACACACACAGGATTGCATTCAATTAAGCCATACTCAAAGTAGGCCCACTGAAATAAATGCACATAAAGTACTCATATCAATTGCTTTCAGTTGGTCTACTCTGAGTATGCCTTGGATGCAATTCAGAGGCTGATGCATAATTGTGCTTAATTTTCCTATGGAAATCTATGAGATTTCTAGATTACTTTACTTTGGCTCAGTTGTGCCCACAATTGTACTTAAGAGTAGCCAAATATTTGAGGCAAACTTTCACATGTCAAAGTATTATGGATTCCTATAGAACCTATACTGAAATCTAGACCTCTCATTAAAATGAATAGTGGTTGAAGTTTGGGCCAATGTTTACCACATTTTCTATCTATAGCAAGTTCTCTTTCATTTGCTGAGTTTCTGTGACACCATGCAGAATCTCACAGAATCTGTCTGCATCAGACCAACACGGCTACCTACCTGAATACAGAATCTGACTGTATGTCTTCCAATTTTAATAGGTGGAAACTTCCCCTAATCATCAACTATTTTTATATTTTACGTTTTAAGCTTCAGTTTCATTCTTATTTTATATATGCCACTTCATAAACCTTCTCGGAAGACCATAGTTTCTCAGTCTGCACATTTTAAAGCATGGACCTGTGCCTAGGAAGAGCAGGGCAAAAGGTGTGGATCAGCCCATAGAGTGAGTAGGGCTAACTCCATTAATTCTATCTTACCCCTTTGCACACTCAAACTGGACACCTAAAGAGGGCTTATGTTGTGCAGACATGTAATTGTAGTGATTAAGCAATAAGAAAACTTCAAATGCATGATCAGACAAAGCAGATTACATTTTAAGTTCTAACTTTTGAAATAGAACCTTTTGAGCGTACGGTTACTTTTCTCCATTCAGCTGAATTCTCCTAATTCAGGCAAACAGAAACATCTCTAAATGGGAAGCCTAAGAGTTGTTTGTTTAATTTATAGAGCGCTTTTCCACAGTGAAGGCTTTTAAAGAGGCTTGCAATGAAGTACTTTAAGTAATGTAAGAATAAACCATTAATTATGAGTAACACTGAGCGCAGAACGCAAGACAAAAATCACCATTAAAACAAAAAATAAAACCCAGCTAATCAAAGGCTATACAAGTCCTAGAGGAGCAAATGGTTTTCACAATTCATCTAGACTGCAGCTGGGTAGGCCTGGTGGAGAGAGTTCTCTTCCCTTGTGGCCCAACTTCCTTCCCAATGGCTGTTTCACTCAAAGCAAAGTTTCCCCTGTGCATCTTAGTTCTCAGAGGTGAAAGGAATAAGTGAGAGATGGCTCTCCCTGAGACAGGGATGGCAAAAGCTTTTCAGCTGGAGGGTTGCATTCCTTTGTGGGCTCCAGGAACTGCAGGCTCCTGAGGTGGGCAGGGGCAAAAACAGGCGGGGCAGTGAGGGTCACACCCTCCCTCCAACATAGGGACATTCTAGTCTACATCAATATGCAACTCTGGAGTGTGATTTATTGGGAGCTTACCTTCTTTCTCCTCAAATAATGGGCCTCCTGGGCTGCCACCTCCTCTTGCTGCTGCTGCTGGGACCTCTCTCCCACACAACCAGACAGGGGCACCTCACGCAAAGAGCAGCCTCTTCTTCAGACATTTGAACTTCGCGGGAATCTCCTCATGCACACCCTGCCCAGCAACCCACCCTGAGGCTTCAAACGATGCCACACCAAATCGGCTCTCTCCCTCTCTGACTCACCTGTATGTCACACCCAATCAGCTGCCAAGAGCTCCTTAAAGGGAACAGGTGTAAGGGCTTTTGTTGATTTAAGAAGCTGTTTAAAAAGTTAAGAAGAGTAGGGGCTTACAGGAAAGGGGAAAAACAGGTGTGGGGAGAGGAGGTGGGGAAGAGTGCCAATATTCACCCTTCTCCTTACCAAACTATGTTTATTCTATTCAGCTGCCACTAGGGCAGGCTTCCTCGAACTTGGCCCTCCAGATTTTTTTGAGACTACAGTTCCTATCATCCCTGACCACTGGTCTTGCTAGTTAGGGATCATGGGAGTTGTAGGCCAAAAACATCTGAAGGGCCGAGTTTGAGGAAGCCTGCTTTAGGGATTTCCCCACCCCCTACCTCTGGTGTCATGGCGGTGGGAACTAACTGTGTAGAGTTACGAAAAGATCAGAGGGGCACAAGGCACCTACTCCCTTCCTGTTTGTTGTTTGTTTAATCTTCCACTGCATGGGGGGGGGGAGACCTGCCCATAGAAAAAACAATGTGCATATCAGTCATGTGCTCATACCACAAAACAGAAGCAAAAGGACAGCTAAGCAGTCTCCATTGTTAAAAAATAAAAAATAAACATTTATTTGAAAAGGTTTGCAGCTGGAGCATAAACATAAACTGGGGGAAGGGGAAGAGCCAGTGTGGTGTAGTGGTTAAGAGCGGTAGTCTCTAATCTGGGGAACCAGGTTCGCGTCTCCGCTCCTCCACATGCAGCTGCTGGGTGACCTTGGGCCAGTCACACTTCTTTGAAGTCTCTCAGCCCCACTCACCTCACAGAGTGTTTGTTGTGGGGAAGGAAGGGAAAGGAGAATGTTAGCCGCTTTGAGACTCCTGAAGGGGAGTGAAAGGCAGGATATCAAATCCAAACTCAAACTCCTCCTCCTCCTCCTCCTTCTCCTCATGAAGTCTTGCAAGCCCTGATGCAAAGCTACAGGCTATTTACATGTCACTCTCCCCTAACAGGAAGTGATGCTTATTGAGTGTGGTGTGGTGTGGTGTGTGTGTGTGAAGGGAGTGGGAGGCTTTGCTCTAGAAAAAGTTTGTATAGGGATGCACGGATCTGAACTTCTTCTAACATGTTGAAATGCTGTACTGAAGGGAATCCAAGACTCTCTGGGATACCGTGAGAACCTGTGATGGCTAGGTTTTTTTTTGGGATGGTCCTGGTATGTATTTGTGGGCACTTGGAGGGTATGGGATATGGCTCTTACTCTTGTACAATAAGCCGCATTCCAGCCATGCAAAAGTCAGAGGTTTCTTCTATTCCTCCATCTTCTATGCAGGCAAGCAAGAGGCATAATTCAGGTTCAAGGTCACATTCCATCCAAGCAGAAGAACTTGAGTAGGACCAGTGACACCTGTGGCCTGGGGAGAAGGGTTGTGGCTTGGGTGATGGGCATGGCTTGGGGGAGAGTCCCGAGAGTCTGACAGAAAGGACTGGAGGGCTGCATGTCATCCCTGGGACTGAGGTTCCCCATCTCTTCCCTGTGATATCCAGAACCAGGCCATTCAGGGCTGAGCTTGTGAAGCTTAAAACTAGTGCTATAAATGTACTGATGAAATATGCTAGTAACCAATGGAGGCTTTAAACAAAGATGAAACAGTGTTCCATGGCAATAAGAAATTCAGATCCAGTTAATTTTTAAATTGATCCTACCTAACTCACATTGCCTAACGGCAATATGCAAAATGAAACCACTATTTTTTGAAATTTTATGATTCAGTTTGCCAACCCAAATATGAGTACAAAAACCATGTGTTTTAGAGGAAAATGTAAATAAAAATGCATTTATTAGTAATAATAACATACCAAAATGCATTGTGTTATAGAAAACTGCTTGCAAAATAGGTATATATATATATATATGTATATTGGGAGAAATTTATATATATATATATGTAGTGCCAAACTGATGGAGAAATGTGACGAACTGTTAAGACTGAGAAAATGTAGGGCTGCCATACGTCCAGGGGGCAGGGATTTATTTCTTAGGCAAGTAAATTGAAAAATATTGGGGGGGGGCTCACCAATTTTGAGGCTTTCCTAAAAAAGTGCTCGACAACTTTCAGAGTTTCCTGGTTTTTACTTTTTGGAATATGGCAACCCTGTGAGAAACTGAAACTGATAGATTTGTCCACCCTCCACTTTTCAGTGAGCTCCAGATGAAAGCCAAGCTGCCCCAGTTTGATCCGACTGAACTTTCCAAATGGTTTTCAAGGGTAGCCTCACAAGCTGTGGAAGGCCACTGTTAACTCCTGCTGGGTGTATGACAGTGGATCTCCTCACAAGTTAAATATTTCAGCCACGGTGTGATACTGTGCTCTGTGAATCTCTACAAGCATGCACACACCTTTCATTATTTAAGGGGCAAATGTTTAATTACTTAACTGTAGCTAGACTCCAAAAGGTTAGGCTCACCCACCCACCTTTATTTCCAACTTGGAGAAGCACCAAATTTCCATGTCTCCAAACAGGTACGATCACGTACTGTGTGACCTTAACAAGATTTATGACATGGTTTATTAACTCTCTAAATTGGTTCCATAAATCTGTAGTACTCTATTGCTACTTTGGTTGAATAAAAGTGTCTTTGATCTTTACACAAAGGGATAGAAACGTACAGATCAGTAGCTTTCCATAAAATTACTGGCGCAAATTCTGCCCACATTTGCCGTGCAAATAATATGGAAACTGACTGGAATTTGGTCTCTGTGAGATATTTGATGTGATTTTAAACCTGTGGGGACAATCATTAACAACAGCAAAAGTCCCATAAAGACTGCCATCTTCCCAGTCATTCTCTATATTAAGGGTCAGTTAGCTGAATCATGTTCTGCCATCGTAATGATAAATTGGGGGCAGGAGGTTCTACAGCTTATAGTTAGAAAATTCTTCCACGGATTGATTTGAAACTTGGCAGGGTAGAAGAAGTAGGTTTGAGGGTAGCTCATGCCAATTTGGGGGTAGAAA
Organism: Podarcis melisellensis; assembly: GCF_964234715.1. Classification (NCBI taxonomy): domain Eukaryota; kingdom Metazoa; phylum Chordata; class Lepidosauria; order Squamata; family Lacertidae; genus Podarcis; species Podarcis melisellensis. Next base: position 89,300,523 of record NC_138528.1, on the reverse strand, counting down.
GGATAAGAAATTGCTTTTTATTTGATGAGAGACTTTGGCAACCTGAAAAAAGGCATGTGCTTTTCTTCCACAGACTTTGTTGGGGTGGTGTTTCCAGAAATATTTGTACTGTGTTTTGGGAAACAGGTTGTAGTGTTAGGCTACAATAAACATCTGGTACGTGCTGTCTCATAGTAATGTAACACAGCAAACCTTTAAAAGAGGATGGGGCTTGAGGCAAGCTGAGATGGAAGAAGCAGGGTGTTGTGTAAAGGAAGGGAGTTTGGTCAGGTGTGGGGAAAGGCTGGTTGGCAATGAGGTAGGTGGTTTTGACAGTTGAAGAGATCAGGAGAGCAGTCCCATGTATTGATATGTGTATAGAATGCACAGCAAAATACAGCAAGGCAGTACGCAACATACAGAATTACAACAGAATCATGAAAAACATCAATTAAATGGGTTGGGAGAAAGATGATCCCTAAGGAAGTCTGTCCGATGCATCTATGAAACATTGTTTTCTCACTACAGCAAGGCATAGTGAATGTCCAGGCAGAAATTCTACAGGTTTACCTTCCACAACACTTGCTACAAACACAACTGATTAATTTCATGCCCCTTCCACCAAGCCCATGTCAAACATAAAAACCAAGGTACAATGTCAGTGAAATTTGGTGAAAATTCCTCAGCTAGATTCTGCATGCCAGATTTCATACACCACAGCAAATTCTTTTAATTTTACAAAGGACTAGCAGCCTCATACCTGGTGTTGCTTGGGAATTCTCAGAAACCAAAGAATCAATGCAGTTTTTAATCAGTGGTTAAAATCAGTGCAGTTTTGAAAGATTCAGTCCACCATCTTGATTCAAAATGGCATCCAGTTGTATCCAGATTAAAATCTTCTTGATCTCAGGATCCATCATGAAAAAATGGTTTAACATCAGTGCAGTTGATTCAAAATGGTGTCCAATTGTATCTAAATGCAGATTAAAATCTCCTTGATCTCAGGAACCATCATGCAAAATTTGGTTATGAAATCTTAAGACGTGTCCAAATACGTAACAAACAGACAAATAACTTTCCAAAACATAGAGTAGATAGAATTTATAAACAGAGCTAATGCTTATTTGTTTCATTAAAAAATTATAATGCACTTGATTGCAAAAAGACCACCCAAAAACATCAGACCAGTTTTATGTGGTTTGCTTGTGCAGTTTTGTGGGATTGTGCAAATGTGAGAGATCAAAAGGGTGTGTGTGTGTTACTCTGTTCGGGAGCACATCTGAAAGAGTTACGAGCACACCCAGAAAAGAAATGAAAGCATTGAGGAAATAGAAGGGATAGAAAAGTTGAACATTCAAAAAGGAGAGTCTTTACACTACAGTGGTACCTCGGTTAAGTACTTAATTCGTTCCGGAGGTCCGTATTTAACCTGAAACTGTTCTTAACCTGAAGCACCACTTTAACTAATGGGGCCTCCTGCTGCTGCCGCGCCGCCGGAGCACAATTTCTATTCTCATCCTGAAGCAAAGTTCTTAACCTGAAGCACTATTTCTGGGTTAGCGGAGTCTGTAACTTGAAGCGTATGTAACCCGAGGTACCACTGTACAATGTTTCCTCAGAAGGAAGTCCCACTCAGTTCAGTGAAATTCACTGCTGGGGAAGTGACATAAACCTGCAGTCTAACAGTGCAATGCTGTGATACTTATTCCGAAGTAAAGCTGATTGAGTTCAGTGGGTCTTAGTCCCCAAAGTATGCATAGGACTGCAATTCTGTGCATGTCTAGTGAGAAGTGAACCCCTCTGAGTTCATTGGGATGAGTACACAGGATTCCAACCTTACAATGTTTAGCTAGAAAGAGCCGCAGTATCTGAAATGCTGGTTCTCTTGACCTTTCTTGCTACCTAGATAAAGAGCACAATTGTTTTGGAGGGGAAGTGCTTTCCCCAAACAGCAACTGATCCGCATCCCATTCCCAGGTCATTAAATAACCCAGATAATAGAGGGAGGGAAGTGTTGCAATTATTTATCTGCCCTTTGACGTTGGTAGGGTTTGCAGTCTTTCTGGCATGCTGCGAAGGAACAGTCCATCTACTTGTGCTCCACGGAGATAATTAGGGACGTATCAGCCTCTCCACAGTGGCCAGATCAGGGGGAGCATGGGGAACTCTTACTGGAGTATGCTGAGCAATTTGCGAATGCATGCCTGAAAAAAACAAGCGGCCCTCTGCACCAGAAGGAGGGTTTGAAAAATGTCCTTAGGAGTACATGATCAGCAAAACATGTGAAGGACAAGAGGATAAGTAAAGCTGTACGGTACTCAGATTTCAGGGAGGTTGTTATAGGGGGCCCTCCCTTAAACATCTTCAGACTGGGGTCAGACCTACGTGTTACACCAGGGATATCCACAATTTATCTCTCAAGGGCTTTTTTAAACAAACTGCTTCTGTGGGAATTAGACTGCTACTTTGGGGGCATGGTGTGGGGAGGGGGTTGTGTTTCACTCTTTCCTAGTGCCATCTTTCTGAACTAAATATTGCTGGGTGGGAGGGTCTTGTGGCTGATTCTTGTGGGTGAAATTTTAGTGCATTGTGTTTTTTTTCAAATTGACTTATCTATATGCGTTGTACTTTTAAAAGTTATTATTGCTATTAGTCACTTTAAAAATTTTGTGTGGAAAGCAACCCACAAATAAATATTAATTAAATTTCTTCTTTTCTTTGGTGATCACTCATAGCCGAGTACAATTGTCTTCCATAAACACGGTTTTAACAATGAGTCTGTATGTGACTGTGGAGGCCAGTTCTGGAACCACACGTCCTTCCACAGTGGGGACATAGGTTTCTGGGCGGGGGTTGATCATGGTAATTAAATTTATTCCCCCCAAATCATGGGTTGTGCAGGGGAGGGGGGGTCATAGGAAGTTGGTGCTGCCTTATACAACTCAGACCATTGGTCCAGCCAGCTCCATATTGTATTCTGGCAGTTGTTCTCCAGAGTTTCAGGCAGAGGACTTTCCTAGCCCTATCTGGAGATGGAGAGCAATGAACCCAGGACTTTCCGCATGCACAGCTGATGCTCTTCCACTGATCCTTTCTTAATGTAAGAGAGAAAATGGAAACCAGGCGTTGTACAGGTTCTGTATTTCTCTTTCTCCATCCAATGGAGCAAATAGCAGTCGGGGGGGGGACATTTAGATTTGGAAAGTGTCTATTGTGGGCTGGAACCCTCAGGAGTAGAAGCAAGGAGAATATCTGGGCAGCACTACTGGAGAGCTGGCTAGTGGAAAGTCTAGATTTCTTTATCAGGTCTTTCTGAGGGACATCAGACAAATCTTACACAAGGAACCTTTTTCAGCCCAAGGGCCACATCCCCACATGGACAATCTTCTGGGGACTACATGACAACAGGGGAAGGTGGGTGGGGCCAGAGGGGAAAGTGGGTGGAGCAACAAGTGCGACTCTTACAACCTTTTGCTATATTCCAGCCACATAAAAGCCAGAGGTTTCTACACCCAGCCACTCCCACACATCCTTTGCATCCTCCAGCAAGAGAAACAAGAGACATGATCAGTTCGAGAACACAGGCCAGCCAAGCAAAAGTCCCCAAGGAGAGTCTGGAGGAGGGAACATGCCTTGGAGAGCTCCGAGGGCCAAGAAGAAAGGTCTGGAGGGTCACATTTGAGCCCTGGTTCTGAAGTTCCTGATCATTTATATTCTGTATCATCTTCTAAAGAATTTATTTACAGTAATCCAGGTCCATGATCTCTGAACTGAAGGAAGAACCTTTCTAAGAAACCATATGAAACTACTTTACCTTATGCTCTTTTTCCAGCTGAGGCTTGTTTTTGTTTTTAAGTGTGATGTTGTTTGTGACACATGTTGTTTGTGTGTTGTGTGATGTTGTTTGTCCCAAGTCGCAAGGTGGTTAGCTTGGTCTCAACTAGGGCCAGGGCCTTTTCAGTACTGGCCCCGACTTGGTAGAATGCTCTGCCACAAGAGACTAGGGCCCTGTGGGACTTGACATCTTTCCGCAGGGCCTGCAAGACAGAGCTGTTCAGCCTGGCCTTTGGTTTGGACTCAGTCTGACCCTCATGTTTCCCTCCCCTTATGGTTTTTATCTATGGGCTACTTTTAAAATGAGGCTGCATTTTAAATTGCATTTTAACCTGTATTTTAAATTGGTCCCCCCCCCATTATGTTTTTATTTTAATTTTACTGGTGTTAGCTGCCCTGAGCCTGGCTCTGGCAGGGGAAGGTAGGGTTTAAATTATTATTATTATTATTATTATTATTATTATTATTATTATTTCAGTAGGAGCAGGACAGGGTCCTGAAGAACAGCTATCTCCTTCAAAAGAGAATCCAGTTTAATGTCACCAAAACTTTTGATCTGAGGAATTTAATCCAGTGGAAGCATAAACGGAATGCCAGGCTCTCCCTATCAAAACAGGATGAAGTCAAGTCAGATCTGTGAAGCAAACCAAGGATACATGAGGCTTTGCTTAAGTCAACATAAGGATCTTAAAAGTTGAGATTTGTCCAAGGAGCCTGGCTGCTGTGGTGTGAACTCAATACGGAGCAGCAGCAACCAAACAGAGCGGATGATAGAGTTACCCAGTAATCCAGTGTGCTAATCACAAAAGCATGGATAAGTATTTCAGTGTGCATTGCAGAGGGTGAATGTCTAATCCTAAAGGAGATATTCTTTAGTAGAAAGTAACGGTGTTGCTGGCTCGTGATGAGGAGCAATACACAGATGGTCCGGGGTTCACTACCACACCACTGCTATTCATCTCTGCCACACAGCCCCATTCATACGAAGTTGCAACTGGCAACCCAAGTCTCTGCCATACCTCTCAATACTACCTAGATAAGGTAACATAAAGGTAAAGGACCCCAGGATAGTTAAGCCCAGTCAAAGGCTTTCAGGTGAGGGAGCAGGCATTTGTCCTCAGACAGCTTTCCAGATTATGTGGCCAGCATGACTAAACCACTTCTGGCGCAATGGAACACTGTGATGGAAACCAGAGCACTGTACCTATTTACCTACTTGCACTAACATGCTTTCGAACTGCTAGGTTGGCAGGAGCTGGGACAGAGCAAAGGAAGCTCACCCTGTCGTGGGGATTCGAACCACCGACCTTCTGATCGGCAAGCCCAAGAGGTTCAGTGGTTTAAACCACAGTGCCACCCGCATCCTACCTATGAAAATGAAGTCAATGGGACAACCAGATCCACATCATGTCACAATGGACATAGGGAAGCGAGCTGAAAGAACATCTAGGGTGGCCTTATTTTACAGAGAAGAGTCCTCTGTTTGAAGGCATTCTCTGTTTGAAAACTGGTTCGTCTAAATCTAGTTTAAAGAGAAAGAATCCCAGGTTGGGAGAACAGAAGGTGTGGTTACAGATAGGTGGCCGTGTTGGTCTGCCATAGTCAAAACAAAAAAAATTCTTTCCAGTAGCACCTTAAAGACCAACTAAGTTAGTTCTTGGTATGAGCTTTCGTGTGCATGCACACTTCTTCAGATACACTTCTTCAGAAGGTGTGGCGTTGCTCATACCTTCAAGGGGGTACAGACTTTGAGCTTCCGTTGAAAAGAAAAAGTCTATTTGTCTTTATTAGGTCTTCCTCTCAGGTAAGACCTTGGCTTTCTGGTGAGGAAGGTTCACAGTGAGCTTGTCAGAATCTGTGCAAAACAAAGAGGATTTAAATGTAGGCACCTGGAAGAAGATTATGGGATGGAGCAGTTGCTGTTGCTATCAAAGGGTTAAAAGAGTAGCAGAAACGCTCTAATCACTGAGCAGCTGGAGGTCATTAGGCTTCCAGGAACATGAGTCTGTATAAATAGTCCCCCTGTTTGTTTGTTCTCCCCCTTCTCCCTTTTGGGTGTGTGTTTTGCTGAGATGTGTGGTTCGTCGCCAGGATTGTTTTTTGGTGTTTTGTAAATAAACCTTTTTTTTTGATTTACAAACCGCATGCTCCAGGACTCTTTTTTGGGAAGATGCTGCCTCTCCTGCCCTTCTTAGCTGCTGCGCGAAATCCTCTGCCGTGGTGAGACTTTTAAAGAAGGAAGTGCACTGGGCATTTACATTAAACTAATTAAAGTTTAATGGGACAGGTTATGGTTGTTTGTACGTCAAGAAGGAGATAAGGAGAGCAGTTCAGAGTGATTTATGCAAGGACTGGAGTGAAGACAGAAGCGGTTGCCGAAAACGAAAGCCTCCAAAGCAGCTTGAGTCCTGCAACGTGCCTAGAAAAGTTTTAAAGAGGCACTGCGCAGTTTGTACTCGCTGGAAGACGTCTGATTCCTCAAGGAGCCACCTCAGCAGCTGGGAGACGGTCTACAGGTGTGTGAGTATCGTTCCTAAGCCCCAGGGAGGATGGCAGAGTCCCAGGAAAGTTTTACTGTCCCGTTTACGCGACTCAATGGGAAAAATTGGCAAGATTGGAAGGCTAGAGTAAGGGTTTGGTTGCAAGCAAAAGAGTTGTGGAGCTGTACTGAAGCACCGCCTTTACAGGCAGCTGCAGACGCGTCTGCAGAAGCCAAAGCAGCAGCAGCAGCTTCACAGAAACGCGACAGGAAAGCCCAAGGTCTACTAGTTTTGGCAGTGGGACCAGAGCAAATGCCTTATGTTTCTGAGTTAAAGAACACGCATGAGGTCTGGACGGTTCTGCAGCGGTTAAATTCCAGAAACACTGCGGGGGCCAAGATCCATGCTACAAGATGTTTGTTTGATTTACGTCTCCAACCGGGAGCGTGTGTGAAAGAACATATTGCCAAAATGGTGTCTGCCTTTAATCAACTAAGACAGCTGGGCATTCCTTTCTCTATGGAGCAGCAGTCATACATATTATTGTCTTCTCTTGATAAAAGCTATGAGACTCTAGCTCTAACTTTGGAAGCTATGCCTTCAACTGAATTAACCCTTGAATACATTTCTTCTCGGCTTGCGGATGAACAGGATAAAAGGCAAAGAGAAAGAGGTTTGTCTTTAAAGGGGAGTTATGCTGTGCCTAAGAGTGTTGATGCTGAGTTTGAGCACACAGTAAATGCTTTTGCAGCTAGACACTGTTTTCGCTGTGGTTCCCCTTCCCATCTAATCAGGAATTGCACACGTGAACCTGGTCAAGACAGCAACAAGGCCGTTACCCCTAGTTACCAGACAAGGAGTTCCAGGGGACGTCGAAGAAGAGGAGGAGGTCGTGGCTACTCCCACAGCACACAGCACATGGCTTCAGCAATGGCGTTGATGCAAGGGCGTGGCCAAGGCAGCAATCTACGCTGGTTGATCGACAGTGGTGCATCTCACCACCTGGTGGCGCCATCTAGTGTACGTTTGCAGAATTGCAGACATTTGCAAACCCCTAAAGTTGTGACAATGGCAGATTCAACTAAACGTTCCTTAGAGACTGTAGGCACAGTGTTCTTAAATTGTTTGCAAACAGAAATTGATGCCTACGTGCTAAAGGGACTGAAGGGATGTATTTTGTCTGTGTCAGAACTTGATAGAAATGGGTTTAAAACTGTGTTTGAAAATGGGGTTTGCACTATTTCAAAGAATAACGTATCTCTTTTGCAGGTGGAATGCAGAAATGGGTTATATTATTTTGAGACAAGTCCAGATGAAGTTGAACAGGTTCATGCTGGTTGTGTGAACACGCCTACCCATAATTCTTGTGTTCATTTATGGCACCGCCGTTTAGGGCATATTAATTTTCAGTATGTTAAAAGGCAACCTGAATTATCAGAAGGGTGCAAATTGAACAAATGTACTAAGTATTTGGATTGTACTGCATGCAAAAGTGCGAAGGTTCATAGATGCAGCTATCCCAGTTCAGATAGGAAATCTGACAAAGTATTCCAACTTGTGCATATGGACCTATGTGGCCCAATGCCTGTTGCTAGCATGGGAGGTTCGAAGTATGCACTGTGTCTCTCGGATGACAAAACAAAGGTTACATGGTTTTTTCCTCTCAAAACAAAAGCAGATACTGCAGAAACAGTTAAAAATTGGGTTCATGCGGTAGAACTTGAATTCGGTACTAGAGTACTTGCTTTTCAGACAGACAGAGGGTCAGAATTTACCGGGTCTGTGTTGCAGAATTTCTTTAAGAAAAAGGGAATTAAGCATCGTCTGTCTACACCTTATTCCCCCCAAGAAGGAGGCGTGGCCGAACGTAAAAATAGGGTTCTGCAAGAGTTGGCAAACTCTATGTTGTTTGATGCTAAACTTCCTCAAAGTTACTGGGCGGAAGCCTGGCAGGCGGCTACTCATATTCTGAACCGAGTATATAATTCGGTAATTGATACTACGCCTTATTTTGCTTTATATGGGAAGAAGCCCAAAGTTAATTACTTTCGGGTGTTTGGATCTCAAGCCTATGTACTTATCCCAAAAGCGTTAAGGAAAAAGGGAAGTCCAAGGGCTAGGAAACTCATCTTTTGCGGGTACGAACCACATGCCAAATCTTGGAGGTTTGTGGACCCAGGTGGGGATACTACAAGAGTGGTCCTCAGTAGGAGCGCTGATTTTTGTGAGCAGTCCGGATGGACTCACTTACACGCTAACCCTGACATTTTGAGAGATGATTTAGGCATTCATGCTGAGAAAGAAAGTCCAGAGAGTGATGAGCCAGAAGGGGATGGTGCACATGGTTCAGATGCAGATTCTGATCAGGCACGAGGTTCTTCTCCTAAGGTAGAAAAGCCAGAATCTAGGAGTGCTCCAACTTCGCCAGTCAGTAGGTCTAGCAGACAGCAAAAGCAAAGCAGGTCACCTGCAACACCAAGCCCAAGGGAGGTATCTAAACGGAGGTCTTTATCCCTAGGGGCGCGTCCAGATATAAAGTCTGAGACAGATTCTGACAGCCAACGGTCAGAGGGGGCACAAGAGGAGCAATTGCGCAGGTCAAAACGCGCCACGAAGGGCAAGCCGCCAGAGCGGTTTAAGGTGACAAGTGTATACGTAAATATGGCACAGTGTGAGCCAGAAAGCTATATGGAAGTACAACAGCTTCCAAGCTCAGAAGCCGTAAAGTGGCAGGAAGCAATGGAAAAAGAGATGGCTTCAATGAAGTCTCTCGGTGTGTTTACAAGTACAGAGCTTCCGAAAGGGCAACAAGCTGTAGGTTGTCGATGGGTATATCGTTTAAAGCCCACAACTACTGAAGAGTTGCAATATAAAGCCCGACTAGTTGCAAAAGGGTTTTCGCAGCGCAAAGGTGTTCACTATTCTCAAATCTATGCCCCTACTTCAAGATCGGAGTCATTAAGAATGCTTCTAGCCTCTTCAGCTAAGAAGGGAAATAAGCTGTTTCATTTTGATGTCAATGTGGCTTATTTAAATGCAGACTTACAGGAGGAAGTCTATATCACACCACCACCAGGTTTTGAAGGAGACAAGCCAAACCAGGTCTGGCGCCTACACAAATCCATTTATGGGTTGAAACAGTCCGCCCGTAATTGGAATTCCTGCTTAAACGATGCTCTAGAGAGCATGGGGTTCAGAAAGAGCGCAGCAGATGCGTGTCTTTATCTAAAAGGCTCGGGATGTGAACAAGAAGCAGTTTTGATATTTGTTGACGATTTATTATACAGTGGAAAGGATGATAAACTTGCACAACAATTTGCCACAAAGCTTGGAGAAAGGTTTCAGATAAAATCACTAGGCAATGTATCTGTTTATCTAGGAGTTAAAATTCAGCAAGATGAAAATGGTAACTATTGGCTTAGCCAAGAAGCTAAAATCCAGCAGTTGCTGGAAAGGTTTAAAATGAACAACTGTGCTGGTGTTAAAACCCCAATGGAGTTAAGTTACACAAAGGATGCTCAAACTGAGCAAAAGGCAGAGTTCTGTAATCCCGGGGTTTACCAGTCAGCGATAGGCAGTCTACTCCACATTGCACAGTGGACTCGGCCCGATATAACATATGCTATCAACATGCTGTGTAGACAAGCTGAAAAACCATCAATGCATGCTTGGCAAGGAGTAAAAAGAGTTTTAAGGTATCTCCAAACTACCAAAAGCTTTCGCTTAAAACTATCAGCAGAGGGCAGCACACAACTTGAATGTTGGGCCGACAGCAGTTGGGCAGATGCTGGACCAGATAGAAAATCAGTGTCAGGAATGGCGATAAAATTTGGAAATGCACTAATTGGTTGGAGATCAAGAAAACAATCACTTATAGCTTTAAGTTCAACTGAATCTGAGTTCAATGCGTTATCAGATATATGTAGAGAACTGGAATTTTATAAGCAACTGGTACAAGAATTGTTTGGAGAATGTTCCCTACCTATCAGAGTGTGGGAAGACAATCAACCTTGTATTAAACTAGCTAAATCAGGTCAATTCAAGGCGCACACAAAACACTTGGATATCCGTTATCAAAATGTATGCCAAAGTGTAAAACAAGGTTTAATTGAACTAAAGTATTGTCCAAGCCAAGAAAATCTCGCAGACGGTTTTACAAAAGCTTTGAGTCCGCAATCTCATAAATGTTTCTGTTCAGGTTTAAATTTGTATTAAGGTTGGTACAGCTCAGTGTTACGAGCGAGAGGGGGTGTTGCTATCAAAGGGTTAAAAGAGTAGCAGAAACGCTCTAATCACTGAGCAGCTGGAGGTCATTAGGCTTCCAGGAACATGAGTCTGTATAAATAGTCCCCCTGTTTGTTTGTTCTCCCCCTTCTCCCTTTTGGGTGTGTGTTTTGCTGAGATGTGTGGTTCGTCGCCAGGATTGTTTTTTGGTGTTTTGTAAATAAACCTTTTTTTTTGATTTACAAACCGCATGCTCCAGGACTCTTTTTTGGGAAGATGCTGCCTCTCCTGCCCTTCTTAGCTGCTGCGCGAAATCCTCTGCCGTGGTGAGACTTTTAAAGAAGGAAGTGCACTGGGCATTTACATTAAACTAATTAAAGTTTAATGGGACAGTTGCATTGCTGCAGCTTCCTGGGAGGCAGAGGGGAGGTCAGTGCAGTACAAATTCAGAGGTAGAAGCACCAAATTGATTTGGCTTGTGTGTTTGCACAGCTGCCTCATTCCTCCCACTCTAACACTGACCAGAAATGCAACTGACCAGAGTTCAGGTGATCCCCGCTGTCTCACCACACCAGCTGCTATTGTAAGCAGCCCACTATTTTGACAGCTATTTTATTTTAAAAGGGGGTATAAAATCAAATAATGGTTTTAACACAATTAAATTATTATTAATAAAATACCGATTATTTTATAAAATTTAAATATCCTAATAATGATTTTAGCAATTTTGCTATTAGCAGCAGAAACCAGGAAATGGGGAGCAGGTTTGGTTTTTTTTTTGGGTTTTTTTACTGAGCAGCTAAGAAAAATACTGCATGCTTTTCCTTACTATTTTACCTGTGAAAGTAAAATAGAAAAGGAGACATCTTAAAATGAAAGGAGATCACTCTGCCTCCCACAATCCCGGTGGTTACAGTCCTAAGATAACTCCTGTTAGGAGTCAATCCCATGCGCACACTAACCGGGGAGTAAGCTCAATTGACCATCTAAAACACTTTGCATCTAAAACACACAGTGATCAGGCCATACAAGTTGGAGAGAACAAAATCCCAGGCTACACCCTAGTCATGTCATGCCCTTCTTGGTTAATTCCTCTCACCCATGGAGACATTTGATACCAGGTGCATGAAGAATAGGTGTGCCAAGCTATTCATCACTTCCTGCTAATGACATGATCCAAGGACATGATCACTTCCTCCCAAGGTTCCCACTACTTCCATCTCATCCATCAGTTCTTCCCTGTTGGTGAGGATCCAGTCCAAGTTAGTCAAACCATTTGTTGCTTCTTCCACTTTCTGGGAAATGAAATAGTCAGCCAGGCAACCGGAGAATTGTTTGGATCTTACATTTGTGGAAGAGTCTGAGCTCCAACAGATACCAGGGTAGTTGGTCTCCCATGATTACTATATCTCCTTTTTGAAGGCATCATCCAAATTATCAGTCTGGTCTCCAAATCAGTTATCTGTACCTTCAGTTGAAATCAATGATAAAAACTGGTCTCAAAGTAAGTCCCATTGAATTCAGTGGAACTTCAGAACCTAACTTTTTCTGGGTAACTTTATTTATTTTATTCGGTTTATGAGTCTCCTAATTTATTTTTTAAAAGTTCTCTAGGTGACAAATACAATAAAATAGGCAAACCATAATAAAACCATACACTAACTCAATAAAACCCTAAATCAATAAAACCAACTTGGCAGTAGATAAAATCTAGTGATAAAAACCATCATAAATAGACATAAATTAAAACCCCATCTACAAAACCAACAAAACTCAGCTACATTACAGAAGCTAAACACTGACTAAATTGTGATTACTCTGCAGATAAGAACAACAGTATTTGGTTCTGTTTCACTCACTGCTTCTATAGAGAGCCAGTGCAGTTCACCACTTCTGAGAATATGGGACTTGCAAGTGGGGAGACCCTCATTCAGATCCTTACTTAGCCATGAAGCTCTCTGGGTGGCCTTGAACCACTCGTTTTCTCTCAGCTGAACCTACCCACAAGATTGTTGTGAGAATAAATTGAGGGGAACTATGTACCCCACCTTCAGCTTCTTGGAGAAAAGATAGGATATAAATATAATAAACTAACTTATTTAAATGTATAGTCCACTTTATCCTGAACAGTCAGGGCATATAATGCTACATTTAAAAAGAAAAAGAAAACCCTCATCTCTCTTCTACCGTTAGGTAGAGTGAGGCAGCCACTTCAGACAGCAGTTCTTGGGAGGCAGGGAACAATGACGAGGTGTCGGATCACTTAACTGTGTGTCTCTCAGAGCCTGTCCTGTGCCTCCAAAACTAATCTGCTGCCCTCAGGTGCAGTAGATGAAGCTGCCCCATTGCCAGTGTTGAAGTCAGATTTGACTGCCAGTCCAGTCAGTTTCTGTATATGGAAAGGGAGTGTAACACCATCTTAGCTTTTGCTTCAGGCAGCAAAATTTATTGGGCCAGCCCTGAGGAAAGGAGGCAGCTCAGGGTTCACGAAGGGATGAGGAAGCACAGAATTGTCTCCTCTGTTCAGAGGGATGCATAAATGGGAGCTTTGTTTCTGCTCACAGTAGGACCAGGAAGGTTGGCCCTCTGAACTCAAGGGGAATGAGTAAAGAAATCTAATAAAAAATGTAAAGTTAAGACACAAAACCCATTACTAAGCTCTGTGTTTGCAATCTTTGTAAATCCTACAAAGATGGGTTGGGTGGAGGAAAGAAGCCCATACTTTTCCACAAGGAAAACTGTGGGAATATATTACCCTTAACAGAGAATAGAAGCAGATGTGTGAACCAATTATTGAGTCAAATGATGGCGCTTAAAAACATATTTAAACTGAAATTTAATGAACACCTTAAAATGATGTCCCTAGATTCTTTCTTGCAGTGTGCTTAGTTAAAGCACTCTTAAAATTAATCATCCCCCTGCTCAGCCTGGCAGGTGTAACAAAGAAAACTCCTTTGAACCTTCTGCAAAATGTGCTTACCACTTCTGTTGGGTTTTTTAAAAAGGAAAGAAAAAGCAGCTTCAGTTAACCATGGGTGGGTAGATAAGATTAGCAGTCCTCTCTACAGTCAGTTCTCTCCACAACGCCAGACATGGTGGTTATATTAAAGACACAGGGTTAAACTAGGTTTGACTATGAGTACTCTCACAGAAATGAATGGACCTAACTTAAGTCATGTTAATTAATTTCAATGGGTCTACTCTGAGTAATACATAGGGAGTTGTTTTTAAAGTAGACTTTTACATGCACAATAAAAAGAAAAACTAAATATGCAAAAGACAATGGAAAGAACATAACTTTAATCCCAACATAGGATAGATGTGAGGTCAGGAGTTTACTGAGATACAACTGAATAGAAGAGAAAGTCCATCTACAAGGAGACGAAGAAAGAAAAGTCTTGGCTGTTGATGTACGTCCAACATATTGTAATTCAAGATAAAGTTCCAGCAAACAGCACTGAACCACTGTGGTTTCTCTTTCCCTTGTAATAGGCCTATGTTGTGGGTAATTTTTTCTAATACAGAGGTAGACCCAATATTACTGCACCAAGCTTGAAGAATCAAGTGTTCCAAAGTCATCTATTGCTGAACTCTAGTCTGCCAGGCCACAATTAATAGAAATATTAAAAGGGGTTTACACTGAACATCTTCGGCCCAAGTAACAGTGATAATTAAAACAGTTCAGCTCCAAAAGCAATGAGTTCCTTTACAATCCTGACAAATTCATTGTGGATCAAGTCCCCAAATTATTGAAAGTTATTTCCTTTAATAGCATATTCTCTCCAGTAGTTAGGGCTACTAGCCGATGTGATATGAGCCAACTGTGCCAGGGTTCTGTACCAACAGTGGAAGATTTCAGTGACACTTCTTTAAAAAAAACCTGCTGATATGTAGCCAAATGGATTTCTAGACCAGAGTCCAGAACAATCAGAGTCTTGTAATCTTGCCAAATTATTTTCAAGTCTGACAAAGTGCCTATTTGGGTTTCTACTAACGTAACGTAAGTCAGTGATACTTTCCTATTTGTGCCCCTCAACAAAAGCATTTGTTCAAATTTCATTGGGACTTAACCAAAGGGTCCTTAAGAAAGTGCCTAAACTGGTGTTTCTGTAACCAACTGAGTAATTCTTAGTTGAATACCACCCATAATGCTACAGGATAGAAAAATTGCCCTTTTTGCCTTGTTGTTGTTGTTGTTGTTGTTGTTCTGCAAATGTGGATTAACCTACACTTAGAATATTGACAGGATTCAACAGAGTAGAGTAGTTGTGTGTGGTGGGCTGTTGTGTGGTGAATGTTGTAAACTGCACCTGAGGAGGCTCAGTGATGCCTTAAAATGAAGAGCTCCCCTGGGCGTGGTGACATCAACGAAGAACTGCACCCCAAGCCTCATGCTTTGTTGTTGTTGGGGTTTTTTTTGGGGGGGAGAGGCAAGTTTGCCCTCCTCACACCTGCACACCTGTAATGTGGTTGATGAATGTAGCATTCTCTGTGGTCTAATCACACTCACTGTCTAACTTCCATTTGCTTTAAGGATAAAATTGGATTGTCCCCAAGTCCTTCAGAGGGAATTGTTGGCATCCATCTGTCTTGAGAGACAATGGAGTGAAGTCAAACCACTGTGTTAGCAGCACCAAAGTGACCTTCCACACTAAGCAAGCCTGGACAGTGTCCTGGGCTGCCCCGAAGACAAGACCCCCCCCTCTTGGCCTCACTGATGTGGTCCAAAGGAATGCAGAGCAATACGATGGGCACTAGCTTGGCTGCAGGAGTTGCTGGAAGGAGGCATAAAAGGCGCCACCCATTTGTCTTAGAGACTCCACTTCTGATTCATGTAGGGTTTACGCCTTAGCCTTTTCTTCTCCCAGAAAATCGTGTGCTGCTCTGGTTCACCAGAAGCGGCTTAGTCATGCTGGCCACATGACCGGAAGCTGTACGCTGGCTCCCTCAGCTAATAAAGCGAGATGAACGCTGCAACCCCAGAGTCGGTCATGACTGGACCTAATGGTCAGGTGTCCCTTTACCTTTACCTACTACCTCTGGTGGGGGACCTGTTGTGTGCCTTCTGGGGTAGTTTGTCCACCTTTGGTCCACACCCTGCACACAGCTCTCACCTGTGGCTCCTATAAGCTGTCAACATGTGTCAGGAACAGCTTTGACTGGCCAGCTAAACCAGATGAGGATAGCCGATGGGTCTCAAAACATCGGTGAGTTAGGGACTTCCTCTGCATGCAGAGACAGATTCCAACAGATTGAGTTGACGAGATCAATAGTGGGTTCAACAGTCAAGAACAGGCTTCCTCAACCTTGGCCCTCCAGATGTTTTTGGCCTACAACACCCATGATCCCTAGCTAGCAGGACCAGTGGTCAGGGATGATGGGAATTGTAGTCTCAAAACATCTGGAGGGCTGAGTTTGAGGAAGCCTGGTCAAGATGGAGGTTTCTGCACATGCCGTAGAGGGAAGTGAAGGGCAGGTGGGGCTTTAGGTAGCCCATCTAGAAGGAAAACTGATCCTAAACCTCCACTAGCTTCAGGCAAAGCATCTTATACTGTCAAATCATGTATCCATGTAGCCCAGGGTTGTCTACTGTGACTGACAACGTCTCAGGTGGCCCAGGGTTGTCTACTCTGACCACCAATGTCTCAGGTGGGCTTCGTCTTGTTATTTATGATTCCTTTCAACTGGTGATGCCAAGAATAGAACTTTGGGGCTGCATACATGCACAATATTTGCATCACTAGCCAGCTTTGGATCCACCCCATCAAAAACAGTCCCAATTCAAAGCTAGCATAAACATGTTGTGACAATAAACCTCAAATTCACTTGGTAGCAGGATTCAGGTCTTTAGTCTTTTCAGTCTTTGGGGTCAAGATGGATTGCTAGGACACAGGCCCAAAAGCACATACGTTTACATATGCGAATCTGCATAGGTTAATATATATATATATGTATGGATTTGAATTTAAGAATAATCACTAGAATTTACACACCACAGCAAGCAAGCAAATTATTTCTTACCCCACTTCACCCCTCATAAATTATCCAGTTAATTTGCACACCACCTCAGATCACCCCAAGTCAGTTATTCAAGCCATTTGACCCATCTGTTGAAGACCACTGCTCTATTGCAACCTGTTAATAATATCTTCCGATTTATTAAGTGCAACTATTTTCACTTTTGTGCTAACTGATGCCCAAAGATCTTTATGTGATTATTTTTTTATTATCTGGCACACATGGCCTGGTCTTTTTGCATTACTAATATATTCAGGGCATCTAGGAAAAAGAAGGGTAAAATCCATCACGCTTCTTGACCCACTAGGAAAACTACCTCAGCACTGCAGGAAATGTAATTTGTATCGCCAACAGGAAAGTATCATTATGGGAGCTGCAGACACTTTGGAAGGTAGTGTATGTCTCCTTGCCTTCACTGGTAGCTCTGTATACTAATATATTCTTAATTATAAAATCATTAGTTAAAATTGAGACTAAACACACACACACACACACACACACACACACACGTACATGTTTAAATAATTTGTATCCCAAAAATATAGCAGAGGAAGGATGATGTTGCCATGTTCATCTTCTGCCTCTGCTTTTTTCACATCACTTAGTTGCCCTTTTCTGTAGCTAGATCCTTTTTCATCTCTCTGGAATAAGTGGGCGCACACAGCCATTTTTAAAGATACTATCATTTCTTTTCACTTTTCTTTTTAACAAGTACTTGTTGTTTCATTCTGGCAATGATTAATCAATGAACAGAAAGCAGCAGTGAAACCTACAGAACAGAACAGGCTCACAGAAGTGTTGAATGAATATCCATATACTAATTTATATGCCACCCCTTCCTATGTATGTTTACTCAGAAGTATGACTTTAACTGGTTCCAACAAGACTTGCTTCCAAGGAAGGGTGCCTAGTTAAAAAAAATATGAACATATGAACATATGTAGATGTCAACTTGAAGTAGGGATGATATGGAGTGTGCAACCCTGAAATCTTCTTGGTCTTTTTGTGCACCAGATATTGCTATGGAAATGGCATAAAAATCTGTCCCATTAAAACAACCAAGGGATTTTGCAGGAAACCTAGTGGCACCATGTAAGCCAGATCATACTGTATCTGCTATGTCACCAGTCCAACACTAGAGGTTTCCAACCCCCCCCCCAAAAGAGAATCCATTATCTCTCTTGCATGAAATGGGGGGGATTAAGGAGGAGAATGGTGATTTTGTATTTAATCTCTTCAGCCTTTGCTACTTTGGAGTGAGCCACAAAATAGCTAAAATCGCTAATTAAAATTATAATTCCAATCTGAAGCAATAAAACGAAATCCTGTAATAATAATCTCCCCATAGAGCTTGACAGCTGGCCCGTCTGATCCTTGTAGTCTGCTTACAAAGTGGAATTAGTGGCACTAATAAAGCTGCTTAATAGTGTGAGTAGAGATCCAAGTAACCTGGCATGGCCAGCTGGGTTTTCAAACATTGTCAATCTACGCAGCAGCTGTTAAGCCGCCACCACCACTGCTGTCTGTATTATAGGAATCACCAGTATCACCCATTCATTTCAACCTGTGGAAAACATCTTTTCCATCTTCCTTCCTTCTCAGCATTCTCTTAAAATGTCACGAATACATATAATTGAATCTTATCTAGAGGTGTATTTGAAATTCCATTGAGGAGTAAGTATGAATAATAACCATGGAAAAACAGGGCGAGGAATGAACAAGGAAAGATGCTCCCCAACACGGAGATGTAGGGGCAATAATTTTTCAGTCTGATGGATGCTCTTCCTCTCGGGCAACCTTCCAAGGGCCGCATATCTCTAGCTGACAGGGCCAAGGGCAAAAGCGAGTTGAACAACTGATGTCACTCTATCCTTTTGTACAGAAAATCAAATTTCTGCCATGCAAAAGCCAGAGATTTCAACACACACATACACTCGCCATCCAGACAAGCAAGAGGTATCACCATCGTCCAAAGACACAGTCCCACAAGGCAACAGCACTCAAGGAGGATGGAGAGCAGGGCTGATAAGAGGCGTGGCCTATGAGAAAGGGGCGTGGCCCCTGGGGAGTCATGAGGGCCAGGTTGAGAGGCCTGGAAGTCCATATTTGGCCTCCAGTTTCCCACCTCTGTTATAAAGTCACATTCAGCTGATATTATAGCATCAACCTTCACCAATGTGTAATATTCGTCCACAGCATTTATTTCAACTCATTTTGCACCAACATATGAAACAAAGTATGTTTCCTTCGTAGACTTGATAAGCAGAGCAAAAGTTCCCTCCTTTGTCTGAGTTGTCAAAACTTCCGACGTTGATGGGGTCGACCAAAGCCATATTTCACTAGCAGTAGTTTAAGGGCTGAAGTTTCCTATCAGAGCAGAAAGGCAGCTGTTCCTTTACCATGTTTAATTTAATTTTTTTTTCATGACTGCAGGATGACACCATAAATATTTAAAATCATTGATAGAGTAGAATGCATTAGAACACAGTGCGGCTGCTGCACAGCTGCTGCTAAATTATAGATCTCTTATGCAATGAATACATTTTACCTCTGTCTTTTGAAGAATTAAAAAATGATGGACTTGTTCTAAAAAATCCTTTGTCAACTCCTTGTGGGAGTTCTTTGTATAAACCAAAGCTTCCATATGTCTGAAAGAATTAATTTGTTACATGTGCTGATAGACAGGTAGGCAGGAGTCTAGAGGATGGATCCAGCACAGACCTGCAGATATGTTGAAGGTGTGAGTGCATAATTCTACCCTCCCCACTACAGACATGCTTTGTCAGTTTAAAACTTATTTTCTTGCAGTAATAAAACTCACACAGATTAAATCTATCTCCATCTGCCAAGCGAAGATACTACACCAGCTAATGAAATCACCTGTTTTAAGTTTGGTGTCCAGGGCTGTGGGCTGACATGGAAAGTCTCCATTTCCCACTGTGTGTTCATTAGCAATGAAAAAAGTGGCCAAGATTGTTGTCCTTTTTTGTTGTTGTATTTTACGAGGAATGCTCTGCCGCAGTAATTCCCCAGCAGTATGTTGGGAGCCAAAAATGAGTCACTGGAGAATTGTAGGTGGGCTGTCTACTACAGCACACTGAATTTCCTGGGAAATGTCTTGCCAGGCTTGGCGTCTGTGCCTGACATGGTGCGGCAAATGCTGGGGCTCAGGCACCCCAGCAAGATCGGCTGGGGCAGATACCAGCATCTCTTGTGTGTGGATGTGTTTGCTTTCTTAGTTTGTTGAAATGTTCCAGTGCTAAACAGGGAAACTCAGAGGCATTACAGAGCAATAAAGATGATGGCAGCTGCAAATGGACTCAGTGATTCTCCTTGCAGCCTCAAACTATGGATATAGCTCAGGTCTTCCCCAGAGTGGCTGGGGAAACCCAGCCAGATGGGCAGGGTAAAAGTAATAATAAATATTATTATTATTAGTATTACTATTATTATTAGATGCGGGTGGCACTATGGTCTAAACCACAGAGCCTAGGGCTTGCCAATCAGAAGGTCAGTGGTTCGAATCCCTGCGACGGGGTGAGCTCCCGTTGCTCAGTCCCAGCTCCTGCCAACCTAGCAGTTCGAAAGCATGTCAAGTGCAAGCAGATAAATAGGTACCGCTCTGGCGGGAAGGTAAAACGGTGTTTCCGTGCGCTGTTCTGGTACACCAGAAACAGCTTAGTCATGCTGGCCACATGACCCGGAAGCTGTCTGTGGACAAACACCAGCTCCCTTGGCCTATAGAGTGAGATTAGCGCACAACCCCAGAGTTGTCCGCGATTGGACCTTACAGTTAGGGGTACCTTTACCTATTATTATTATTATTATTATTATTATTATTATTATTATTATTATTATTCCTAATGGATGCACAGTAGGAAATGGAAACTTTCCATGTCTGCCCACAGCAATGGCCAGCCAAACAACCTGAGGGGGACAGTTCCGGTAGCCTCAGTGGCTAAGAATGCATTTTAGCAGTTAGGGCTAGTGCATCAACTATAGCCCATTCTGCAGTTTGGCTGCAGTGATTCATGCACATGTAACTTCAAGGCTTGATTACTACAATGCACTCTGTGTGGGGCTACCCTTTTGCCTGGGTCTGGAATCTCCAGCTGATGCAAAATGCTGTGCCTAGACTGTTGATGGAAACAGAGTATAGTCAGCACATAACTCTGGTGCTTAAAAGCCATACACTACTGGGATAGATTCAGGGTCCTTGTATAAGTTTACAAGGCCCTGCTTTGAAGGTATGCAAGCAAATGTGGTGCAAACATTCAGCTTCTTGAGTAGTCATCCATTTTGTACCTAAACACATCCAGCTGGCCAATCAGACAAAGGGAGTTGGCTGCTAACCCCCCCCCCCCAATGTTGGGGGAGGCTGGTAAGCAAGGTCCGTAATTGGGAACTACTGTGTAATTTTCAAGGACAGAGAGAGAAGCAGTTTATCCCTTATTAAATGGGTGCAAGTCTTAGAAACCCAGATCGTGCCCATATTATGCCGATACACTTTTGTTCTGGATATGGACAATTCATGAACCTCCCTCCCCGCCCCATCTCATCTGGGGTTGCTCACATTGCTTTGAGTGGGCATTTTCAGAAGCAAGCTGCCTTACATAAACAGCACTTTCTTTCCCCTTTGCCATCTGCCTAATGGTTGCTTCTGTATGTATTTAAAATTCCAATCTGAACCACTCAAACAAAAGACATTAAATCCAGTGGAAAAACTGGCAAAGAACTGTTTTGTAGCATGGCAAAGGAGGGGAAAACCATGGTGTAAGGGGCAGCTGGAGGGTATCAAATCGAATGTGGCAGCTCTCTCTTTTGCTGTTATTGGGAATCGCTTTCAGGAGACTGACAAAATGAAACCTGAACTAATAGAGATCCATGTAAATTTAAACCCTTGTCTTCTGAAGCAGTCACTTTAGCATAGGATCAAAAAAAGGAGGTTTGCTTCATCTGCTTTTGATGTCTGTGTGAAACCACATTTGCTAAACAAATTGTCGTGGACTGGACAACTTCTAGAGTGTGGGTGAATATGGGTGTGGGAGAAAGACACACACACACACACACACACACACAGAGAGAGAGAGAGAGAGAGAGAGAGAGAGAGAGAGAGAGAGAGAGAAATTCTGTTACTCCCCTGACTGCTAAAACTTCCACAGTGCATTAGTAAATTCTGTTACTCCCAGACATTCAGAAACCAAGAGATTCAGTGGCAAGCATGTTGGGCTTGGCTATAAAAAACAAATCCAAATCTCCGCCCCACTAAGGAACCGACTAGGTGTCTTTGCCATGCCAGTATCTCTTATTCTAACTTACCTCAGGCATTTAGTACCAAGGGAACAAAAGGGAGGAAATAATTTCCACCTTCTTTTGGGGTGGAAAGCTGAAGAGTACCTGTTAATAGAAATATATCTGTCGTACTGCCAAAGCGTTTTGTGTGCTGAGGCAGACTATGCAGGTTGTGTATGTATATCCTCATTCCCAAAATTAAATTTAGGACATTGTGAGAGCTTCCACCCTCCCACTACGGACCCCAGGGATCTTCAGTGCCTCAGGAGTTCCCTTGCCTTCAGAAACCACCTGATAAGCTTTCCACTTGGTTGAGTTTAGAGCTCTTCTCATCCTCAGAGTCCTTCTGAGATTTGTACAATTAGGCAGTCTTGGTTTCCCATATCATCAGATGCATAAGTAGCCTTGGCCATCCTTCAATTAACCCTTTCCCGCCTTGACTTGCCACTGGTTTGGCTAGGCCTGGAAATGCTGCCTTTTCCTTCCTCCCATACTGTGCCCTAAGTCATGGTGGCAGCTCCTTGCTGTTTACTATTTCTGCTCCTCCTTCTATCTCCTTGCTCCCTCAGTCCTTGGAACCCCTGCCTTAAAATGCCATACTTCTGTCCTCTGGCTGGCCAAGCATTTCTCCTTCACCAATAAGGCCACCCTTTCTAGCAGCATGAAAAGCTGCAGGTGCCACAGGTCCCTTAAGGATGGTGAGCAAGAAACCCAGTTAATGTCATGAAAACCCAAACAAGTGCAGCTGAAAGGCACGTGCTGAGAAGAAACTGTGGAATACACTTTAGGAATGAATAATGTCAGATGATGATGTTAGAAAAATGTTGAACCACAGAAGACCAGCAATTTCAGGAAAAGAATATTTATATTCCTTTTGCCTTTCTTCCAAGAAGAGCTTTTAAAAACCGCTTCATCTTTTCTTTTTCAGTGTGCGTTGTGGTAGAGCTCAGGGTCAAGCTCAATGCACCTGTGAAATCTCCACACAGGCTTCAAAAATACTCCTGTCTGAAATCCTGGAGTGTAGGCAACAGGGAATTAAATGGACAAATGGTGTGACTCAGGATAAGGCAGCTTCCTATGCTCCTAGACCAAGATGATAATAATAATAATAATAATAATAATAATAATAATAATAATAATAATAATAATAATATAGCACCTCTACCTTCCATACCCTTGAGGTTTTATGGGTAGGGAACCTAAGAGATCTCCTTGCCCAGAAAGTAGCATTTAAATGGTTAATCCTTTTTTTTCAAAAATTACATTCAACGCTATCATGAGAAACATGAATCAGTTCCCTTGAGCAACAGCAATTCATAAATCCTTTTCTCTTCCAGCTTTGTTCAAACGGGAACAAACACATCAGTGTACCATGGAAAGAACAATCCAACAAGAGGTAACCTTCTCTGCTGAGCACAATAGCTTTAAGTTGCAATAGAAACGTGAGTTGTGCCCCTCCCCCAGCTTGGGGAAAGAAGAATGGCTATGCATCTAACTGTACTGCATGGGGGGGGGGGTGCCCATTAAATGCCTCGTAAAATAAACAGCGATGACTACAACCAAAGGTTTTGTGAGGCTGAAGCAAACAAAAAGTTCAGGCTACTTAAGCTCTGTGTTTGTTACATTGGATATAAAAACAATTAGCTTTAGATCACCAGTGCTGCAAAGTTTGACTTCCACATACCTTTATAGTGCTCCCTTGGGTTATCACCCCCTGAAATCAGGGCCCGCATTCAACCAGAGCTGAGCCCATTATTGATGGAGCTGCCTCTTGTACAACAAACAATAAGATGCCTAAAGGTTAGGGTGCCACTAAAACCCAACCTCAAAACAAAGTCAAATAGCAAAATGCGTCAGAGAGTTCATGCAAGGATCCAGGCCCATTTTTCTATTTCAGGGTGTGTTGGATTTTGGCTATGTGTTCCCTTTTGCCCTGGGATTACTCACTATGTTAACCTCTTGATGGTGGCCATGAAAGGTGGTTTTTGTCCAGGGCACAATCTAGTTGAAGCTCAGCACTATGGGGAAAGGGCAGTAGCTGGCAGAGCATATATGCCTTGCATGCCAAAGTTCCCTCCAGGTGTCTCCAGGCAGGGTTGCGAAAAACCTTTGCCTGAAAACCCTGGAGAGCCAATGCTAGTCAGCGTCAACAGTGCTGAATAAGGGGTCTGATGTGGTCTAAGGTGGTTTCCTGAGTTCTCATTAGTTAAAACAGGAAAGCATGACTCCTGTAGCAGAGAGGCCCAGATCAGGTCCATTGGCAGTAAATGGACCAGTTTAGAATCAGGCGGATCCTTGCCCGCCCCAGCTCTGCCCCTTCCTCACTGCAGAGGCACTCTGTTGTGGCGGTTTCTGCTAGCTACTGCCTGTGGAGATGCCATTAGCAGTACCTTCTGTCTGCCCATTCAGTGGGCACAGCAGGGGCCTCTATAGTGCTGGTGCCACACACCCCACCAGCTCGAGGAGCCTGGCAGAGTTGAGCAGAGCCAGGCAATGATACCTCAGCCACAACCATACTCCCACTAGCACACCAGGTTAGGGATTTGGAATGCTGTGTGTGTATTTTAACACTCACTTTGAAATCCATCTTTGGTTCCATTTTTCCTACTGTTCTCAACAAATGCCATTCTCTTCAGCAGAAACTGATTATGACCTTAGCTACTGTGGCGGTTAAGCATCTTTGGGGAATTTGCCTCCTTAAGTGAAACAGTATGTGCAGTTTCCAAACCTACTCTTTCAGGCTTTTGATTTGTTAGAAACTAAAGTTATATATAATATGGTATTGTTTTAACAGCATCATATCAAAAACAATGTGGTATATCAAGAAACCCAAGACTGTAGACATTTCTTGGGGGAGGGGAACCTGGGGGGGGGGGGGAGTGCTTTTGACAGGCTGTGAGGAGAATTGACCAGGCACTGTTTTCTTCTCACTGGAACTGCCTGCTTTCTGTATTATCCAGGCTTTCTTGGATGAAACTGATTTATTTGGATCCTTTCCAATGTGGTTCCCAGCTGGGTTTGAACAGAAACTGCCTTGGTTGCCCTGGAGGTAGGGATGGGCAAATCTGTCAATTTTGGTTTCTTTTGGTTTCTCAGTTTCCCAGTCTTAAGCTCAGGTCTCTGCATTTTCACATCAGTTTGTGATTTATTGTTATTATTTTTTAAATCCTCATGAAAATTCACCAGCATTTTAATGTGAATTTATCCAAATATACACATTTTAGTATGCAATTTTGCCCAATATGCAAAGCAATTTCCCCATATACCAGTATATATAATGCACTTATGTATATAATCCTCACTAATATATTCACTTTATCCTAGTATATGCAAGTATGTGCACATTATTTGACTAGAGAACTTCAGAGAAGTGCAAATTTTGAAGGATGGCTGTGTATTGTTTTGGAAAGTGCAAATGAAGTAGGTTCACTTTTAAATGCAAAATGAAACCAATTTCTTCCCCATCCTTACCTGGAGAATGGCCGTTACCCAGACACATTAGTTGGGGAGGGATAAACAGGGGAAGTGCAACCAAATTAATTCTCCCAGAACTTTCAGTGACTGGAGATATGCCCCAATCACTGAGCTTATGAACTCCATAGAAACCCAATTCAGGGGTCCCCAACTCCAGGGTCCTCAGTCTGATGGCCTCAAACCAGGTCATAATGATAGGGTCCATGTTCGCTTCCCATGCTTCTGCTTCTGGTGCCACTAGACTGATAGATCTTGCCTCCTGGCCTCATGTTTTGCCCCCTCCTTTTCCCCCTGCTGCATGTTTTAACCGGTTTTGTTGTATAGTCAGGAACAGGTTGGCTGCACTGTAGTTTTGGGATATGTAAGCTGCTAGTGAAAAAAACAAACAACCAGTGTTGTTGTTCCAGTTGGGAGAGAGAAGAAAAACACAGTCTCCTAGTAATTTTGTCTCAGACCTGGGAAGGTGGAGGCACCGATTTGTAAGCCAGTCTGAGATGTGGAAATGTCCCACTAATGGCTCCCAGAAAGGGCTGCACTTGTTGCAGTTATCAAATCACCCACCCAAGAGAAAACACAGCACTGAATCACAAACTGAAGGAAGGAGTTATTTCACTACAAGGATTAAAATGGTTAAAAATCACTGAATAGGTAGATTTCATTGGAATGCCTATCAGTAGTTCACTGCTTGTCAATAGTTAAGACCATAGCTGTCAAGTGTCCCTTATTTGAAGCGACAGTCCCTTATTCCAGCGCCATGTCCCGCTGCTGTCCCTTATTGATGGATGTCCCTTAAATGTCCCTTAAATTATGTCCCTTAAATTTCAAAGGAAGCAGCTCCTCTCCCTCCCTCCCTGCCGGCCAGGGAGGAGGGAAGCTCCAACTGTGTTGCTTGGCTGTGTTGCTCACCCAATAAGAAGTCTAAGAATGACTGGGGGGTGGAGCTTGCATGCCTTGTGTGTGGCTAGTTAATGCAAGCTGAGGGGTTTTTTGAATGCTGGACGTCATTTTGTTGCACGTGCTGCTGCAAACTTTGCAGTGCAAAGCCAGGCCGGGGAGCCATCTTAAGTTGAGGCTGCATAGGCCTTGTGGTGCATGTGATTCAGATTCTATTCAGTTGAATCTCTGGTTACAAAGTTGGTTGGACAGTGTTCTCGAAGCTACCCAGCATGAGTTTGACCAGACTGCAGGAGGACAGGAAGACTGGAGTGCCTGGAACAGGTTAGGCTGCAGGTCCCTTATTTTGGCTGCTGGACCCTTACTTTCAAGGCTGCTGGTCCCTTATTTTCAAATCTGTAAGTTGACAGCTATGGTTAAGACCAGGCCTGGAGAGGGTGAGAGAGTTACAACCCAAATGTCTTCATTGTATTCTCCCGCCTTCACCCATGTCTCATCTTCAGTTTGGGGAAAATACAATGTACTGCTCACACCACTTTCCTCAAAATCATGTATATCAAGTACAGGAGTATAGAAATAAATAATGAACCAATGATTTATATTCAGAGTGTGGTGGATGGCACCACTGTGTGTGTGGAGACTACATTTAGTATATGAGCATGAAAAACATCCTAAAACATCTGAGGAAAGAAGCAGGTCATAATTATTATGGCTACTTCGTATTTATGTTTATGAAACCGCATTTATCACTGGTGAAATTGGCACAGGCTGACCTTATCCCAGCCAAAATACAGCTGCTTTGGTCATGTGCTTTTTTGTACAAAGATAAGAATAAGCATGGGTTCTTTCATTGCCTTAAAGAGAAAGAATTGGTGGGGAGGGGAGTAGCAAAAGCCCCAATAGTGAATGTGTGTGTGAGAGAGACATATATATCTTGACAATGTATTGTCATAAGATGCTACCCGCCTCAAATGGTAACATTATTTCTTCGGAGCCTCTTTTCCCAGGTGGTGGGAGTGAATTTCAGAAATGTCCTTGTTAAAAACTGTCAATCCAGAAAGGAAACTGTGTATCTTTTGCAACTGTGAAATCGTCTTCGAGGCCAAGTCTGAAACTTGGCTATTTCTCATGCCACACCTTCATTTTCATTTAACCAGGAGCCAAGACTGGAGCTTAGCAGAAACCCTTACCAGAGAGACATGTTTACTTGCTTTGTTATATTGTTGAGGATTCTTTTTTTCTTTTCTTGTCCCACCAGACTTTCTTCATAAAATGGAGCTTTGCCAAAAAATGTGTGTTTTTGGAGGTAAACACAGATCCAGTTTATGGGATGAGTATCTGTTTGATGGCTTTAAAGCAGCTG
The DNA here is from genome assembly GCF_964234715.1 of Podarcis melisellensis. Lineage (NCBI taxonomy): Eukaryota > Metazoa > Chordata > Lepidosauria > Squamata > Lacertidae > Podarcis > Podarcis melisellensis. Next base: position 89,272,965 of record NC_138528.1, on the reverse strand, counting down.
CAGTGAGCACTGACGCAGGTATGCTTCTGAAGAAAAAGGACAATAAATACAAACACCAGAAACTTGGCTCCTTTATCAGACTGCCTCAAAGCAATTTGGTGGCACAAAGGAGGGTTAAAGACATCCTTACTGACAAATGAATTGCAATATTTCCCCTGTGTGTGCACATCTAGTGAAACGTGTTTCAAAAACCAGCTTTCCCCAAATCCTGTTGCCAGTTTCACCTTGACTGTACCACAGGTTGGCCTGGAGATTGATGGTTTGCACAGAAAGGGGTAAATATCCAACAGGTCAAGCTTCTTCCCTGCTATGATGGAAAAATGGTCGCTGCAGGAATGCTATGTAAAACTTAAAGGTTCAGAATCCCTCTCAAGGTCTAGATGTGGCAGTCTCAGAAACGCTTTCTTCAGTCCATAATCAGATGGGAATGATAGCTGCCTCTCAAATTGAGCTTGATACATTCAGCCCTAAGAGAAAATAAGTCTTCCCCAATTCATAGTTTACAATGTCTAAAGCTAGTGCTGGGCTCTTTCCAGTCAGCTTTCTTGAACTTCTTTCTGACACCCTTGAACAGCGCTCCCCAAGATATTTGCTCAATGATCACCGAGTTATCATGGTTCTGCGTATGCAATCTGTGAATTCTTTCCACTTTATACCTGACAGAGGCAGCTGCACTAGTGCAGCCATTGCTGAGCTAAATGGACCAATGTAAGGCAACTTCCTGTGTGCCACTTTATTGTTGTTATTTTAACAGTATGGTTTCACAGACCTATGTTCTTGGCTAACTCTTTCAAAACCATATAAGTCATGGCCATCCCATGTGTATGCTTATTATCTATCATTCATTCACATTCATTTCTGTGCTGCTCAATAACCAGGGTTCTCAGAGCAACTTACATCAAAATGTTTAACAATTACAGTATTTCACTATCACTAGGACGCCCGCTGCATGGGAGCCACCCATTAGATCTCACCACATGGGGGCACCTGGCACAACTATTGTGGATCATCACATCTGTAAAGCCACAGAAAGGTTTCGATATCACCTCAAACAATGCCTTTCAGCAGAAGGCATTCACACATTCAACTGGCACCCATCAAGGGTGAATATACATTGATGTTTTAGAATCTGCAAGATCATGTATATGTATGCTTTGGACTGTTTTGCAGTCTTTTCCCACTGGAAACATGGTTGTTGTTTTTAAAAGATAGTTGTCTATCTTCTTATTCAAAGCAAAGCTGCATTACAATTACTTCCTATGTCCATTTGCTTATTGCCATCTGAATGTGTAAACCCATTTCCAGATGAAAAGCATTGCCCAATCTGAGAAGAAATGTGGTGTTATAGCTGTGATGGTCCATTCATCCATGCAACTCATCACATGATGTCAAAATCCTCAAGTGACAAACATGCTGGTGTGAACTACCCCTAATAATACAGCAATTAAGAATAGAGAGATCTAGTTATGTGCATGCATGTGTGAAATAGCTATGCATCTTCTAGGAATGAATTCCACATAAGAACACAATCATTTCCTTAAACTACATAAACATATAAATTATATTCTGCAAACCATAAATACACTAAATCAGGTTTAATTTTTGTGTGTGTGATTTTGTTTCATTTGGAACATAGATTTTAATATCTATGACTCCCATCACTCTACAGTACATGTTCTTATTCAAAGCAAGGCAACACTGTTATTTCCACACCTCCATAAATAATGGAGGAGGTATAATTTTCCAAGTTGGATTACAGCTGGCTAGTCTCTGGTGCAAGGTGTTTCCCCATTTATGTAGCAAATCCAATACAACGGTTTATTGTACGGAAGGCAAAGGATCTTAATCAGGAATTAGCTGCTGCTAATGAGGAAAAATAAGCACCAAGCCTGCGAGAATTATTACTAAGAGATAAGGATGTAATTGCCTAATGTGGCTAATAATCTGATAAGAGCCCGTTTTATCTGAATTAACCCACGGAACTGCTGCTGATATATAGACTTTACAATAATCCCTAAGGAATTCCTCTTAAATGGAACTGGAAAATTGTCTATCTGTCTATCTGCACACATATTCATAATAATATCAGATTTGTTTAGACATTTTGATTCACAAGAATATAAATGCTACATGAAAGTTGGAATTGTTTTTGCTTAGAGCGTTAATGTAATAGTTCCAGATTATACAACATAATTATAACACAGAAATGAAACTTAAAATTATGATACATGATCAAATGCTCTCATCAGGACAAAATATATTATTATTATATGGATCAGAAATCTCACTACCCATAGGCCTGGCAGATTAGAGTCTATCCTGAATATAATCTGTCTCTGTCCTCCTCCTCCTCATAATGTAGCACATAATCATACTAGTGGAGAAAAGAGCAAAGCCAGTGTGCCTGACATACAGCCTAGACAGAACACAGGCCACACCAGCACCATATATTTAAAGCACATTTAATTTCCATTTAAAACATACGGCTTCCCCCCAGAGAATCCTGGGAACTGTAGTTTGTTAAGTGTGATGGGAACTGCAGCTCAGTGAAGGATAAACTACAGAACCCAGGATTATTTGGAGGAGGACATGCGCTTTGATTTGATGCCATGCATGTGCCTAAGAAGGTCCCGCTAATCTAGCATCTTCTTTCTCACAGTTGCCCTCCAGAGGCTTCCAGAAAGCTTGACAGAAAGAGATGGAAAGAGGAATGATATCAGTGTTGAGTGGGCTGGGCTCAGAGAGCCAATTCTGATTAACCAGCATAGACATGAAACAATCGGATATGCCCATTCACGTACTGGAAACTATATGCTAAGGATATGGCAGGCTTTAAAAGTCTGAAGTACCAAACTGAGTATATCTCTCCACCCATCAGAGCCAGCCCACCCATGAGGCGGGGTGAAGCAGCTTCCTCAGGTGGTGAAAAGAGAAGAGAGAGCACCCTCATGATGGGCCCACCAATCCCAGCTGCAGAACCAATTTAGGTAAGGGGAGCTTTGGCAGCTGCACAGGGTTTTGCCATCCAGCTTGCTGCCGGGCTCCCCTGCCCCTGGAGGTAAAGAGGGACCAGCAGCAAAGCTGTGCCGCCAGACAGGAAATGGGATTCTTCTTAGAAGCCCTTGCTGAATCTCTGCTCCCTTAAGGAGAAGCGCTTTCCAAAGCTCCCTCCAGCCCTGTGAGGTGCAAAGGCTTTGCAAGGGAGTCTCCCTCATTTCTAGTGGCAAGGTTCTGCAAGGAGAAGCAGGGTGGCATTTCACCTCAGGTGCTGAAACATCTTGGTCCTCCCCCACCAGCCACGAACTAGATGAACTCCTAAGTGTTTAACAACTCACCACAAATGTTGTCCCATAAAGGCCACAAATTGCACAGGCCTGGGATAAGGCACATAGAACACAGCACTAGCTTGGAGTTTTAAACAGCTGCAAATAAAACGTTTTAAGTGCAATATACAATGTGACACCAGATGGCAATGGTGAGCCTTAGGGAAAATTCAGTGTATTTTTAAAAACACAAAATGGGTATATTTCTTTGGAGTAGGGTTGGAGGATTTCATGTATTTCATTACAAATAGATTTTATGAATTTTATTTTACTGCTTTCAACTTTGCATTTTAAACCTCATTTCTTTTACGCACACACACAAAAATTATATAAACCAGGGAATGAATTGTTCTGTTTCCAACTTCAAGCAAATGAAATAAAATATATGTGCACTGTTCTTTTGTGCAAATAGGTCCACTTGATTGGACTCAATTTTGTGCAGGATTGCACTTGAATGCTAGATCATTTAGTTATCTCTACATCTTAATTACACAGGAAGGAAATGAAGAGGAGAACATTACATAATATAGTGATAATCCAAAGACGGGCAGCCCACAGACGGAATCAGGATTGAAACCTAAGTAGCAGCTTTTCGGTTCCAGAGCTGCTTAGGAAGTCATAACCCCTCATAATGTTATTAATGCACAAATCCACTGATTGTGATAGGCAATTAAAACCACAAATCACTCTGCAAGATATGACGCATGCTGATTCAGTGTATTCATGTTGGGTTTTATTTAGTTATTTTGCCACACAGATGGATGTCATGTCAATTGAGGATTATCTCATAATGGTCGAATTTACAATTTTCTGCTGCTGTTGCTGTTCATTTTGAACATGTGTGCTCCACAAGTTTCTTTCAAAAAATGGGCTGTGAACAATGCTCTGTTAGATTGCACTTTGTATTGTCATTTGTTCCAAAAAATTGCACACATGTGTTGATATTTATCAAAAGACAGTGTTGCCAAATGGCTGTCTTGACAAAAAGAACCATTACAAACAGCCAAAGCAGTTATCGCATTTGATGGATTTTCACCTACCTAGACTACATGGGTTTTCAAAGTTCTATTGGCTGAGTTGGGATGAGGGAGTTACACCAGTTAGCTGAGCCAGAACAGCCCAAGATCTGCCCATTCCAAACCAATAGATGTTGGTGGTTTTTGGTTTGGATTGCACTGTTTGTTCTGAATAAACACTGTAGAATGAGCATGGCCATGAGATCAAGTTTTGCTTGCAAATATGTGGCTCTGTTAAGTGTTAGGTGGAATTGCTCAGTTAATTTTCACTCCAAGTCACTCGGAGAAAAGCAATGGCTGAATAGAACTAGTGCAGGAGTAACCCCACTCTCCAAACTCCCTGTAGAACTGTCACTCACCAATCACATTTCCAGACTTTACATAGACCTTTACAGTAGTGGACCTAGGACTCTCAAATTTCAGTGGCTCCCTGTGTAACTCCAAAATCCCGGCCCCCCACCTCTCACCTTCCATTGGACTTTGTAGTCACTGCACCTGCTGCAACACCCCAGAAGCACTGCACCAGGTTTGACCAAACCAACCATGCTCCCCTAGATCCGTCTTTGAGCTTTAGGTTCCTCTTTTGTGACCAAAGATCCTCATGCAGGTGATATAGCAGGCATATATTGCCTGTCTAACAGTGTAGTTCAGCATGCTTACTCAGCTGTAAACCCCACTGAGTTCAATGAAACTTGTGCAGCACATTGCAGCCAGAAGCTTAAATTTCCAAGATGAAGAGTACCATCTTGGCATACTGCTTTGCCAGTTATGATTTCTTTCTTTCTGACATCATCTTTGTACCTCTGGGGGTTTGTTTTGATTTTGTTTTGCTTTATTTCTAACAAGGGTCTGTCCAGTTTAACTGCAAGGGCTTTGGTAGCTTGGTTATGGAAAAGGTACCTCATTTTTGTCTTGGGAGGTGGCCTGGAAAATGTAGCACATCACTCTGTTTTGGCAGAAGTAAGCAAAGCCGGTGTCTCTTGATGAGTCATCTTTAATTGCACATCAGCTGGGACTGGAAATTATCATTCTGACCACATTTATTTAAACTGAGTTTGCTATGGCAAACACTTCCTACTTGCCTCACCCCAAGTGAAAACTGGCACCACCCCCTGCTTCCATTAGAGAAAAAATAAAAGCTGTAAAACAAGCAAAAACAAAAAAAACCAACAGGTATAGTTTTCTTTAGAATAGGGAGTGCCAGGAGTTTTTTTAGTTTTTTTAAACACTATACCTGTAGCATTTCTGTCATTACTCTGTTATGCATTTCAGGCAAAACTGTTGCAATACTAACAACTTATTTGTGTCCCTTTTTTGATTGATATCATTTCCTTTATCCAAACAGAGAATATGGTTGATGTGTAAATAATCATGGGAATCAGTACATTTATAGATATTTATATTTCTTCAAGGACCTCGAGCGCATGTGCATGGATCTCCCTCTCCTTATTTCCATCTCACGAGAACCTGACTGGCCCAAGGCTACCTAGTAGACTTCACAGCTGAGTGAGGATTGGAACATAGGTCTGCCAAGCCTAGCCCAACATTTACCACAACTCTACACAGGTAGGCTATGTGAAAATATCCTCCCTGTTTAAAACTGGCGATGTGAAAATACATTGGAACTTGGGGTTTTTATGATTCATTTTCTTTACTGAGTTTATCCCACCTTTCTTTTCTCAGCAGTCTCAGAGCGAGGCACATGGGGCTCCTAGGCAGTCTCTCATTTAGGCACTGACCAGACCCAGACTTGCTTAGCGTCACTGCAAAATATGCCCTCAGACAGCAATTAAACAACTAGCAACAAGGCAAATGAATGCAGTACTAGCCATGGGCATAGCCGGGATTTATGTTAGGGGGCAGGCTTCATGTTAGGGGAGGGGGCAGAACCTCAGTTAGGTAATTATTTTTATTGATTTACTTTATGGGGGGGCAGCTGTGCCCTGGTACTAGCTTGTGTTTGCCTCTGAAGTTTTCGTGATATATAAGCCAGGCTCCTTCAACAACAGCCCTACATAATAACAAGAGAATATGAACACATCATTTTAACCATGATCAAGGTCACATGGCTAATTAAAATACTTTGCGGTACCATGTTGCAGAAGTCCTGCTGATACGCCATCTGCACCTGCAGCTTGACACATCAAAAAAACCCTTCCACAAATTGCCTGCTCCTAATAGGTAATTGCAGTGCCAATGACCATTACCTAATTAATCACTAAATTGGTAACGGGAATCCTCTAGCCTATGCTAATTGTTTTAAAACACTGAAGGGTATAGATCTATTCTAATTAAGGGAGAATTCAGGATGTTCGCAGTGCAGTGAAGCAGACCAGTTTGATGTCATACCCCCCCCCCCAGTGCTTGGTGCATGACCTGTTTCAGAAACCGTTCGTGCAGACTTCTTTAACTTGCCCATTTAGAAGCAGCTCTTGAGACAGAATGAGGGCCAGTAAGAAAGTTGGCAGCCCTAGCATCAAAATACAAATACCGTGATCCAGAGCTTTCCTATGGAAGTAGGGTTCCAATAAACTTTTCCTGCCTATTAGGCTTTCCCTCATAGACTTTGTCCTACTACTGAACCATCTAACTTAGTACTGGCTACACAGCAGCTTTCCAACAGTTTTAGACATGTCCTTCCCAGTCCTATCTATAGATCAGAGATGAGACTGCAGCTCTCCCATTCAAGTGCACACAAGCTCAAGATCAAAGTATTTGATTATCACGTTTTCATAAGGCTCATGAAGATCTAAAGCACTATATATAGAGAGTAAATTAAGATAACTGTCATTCTGGAGAATTGAGAGCCAGATCATTTTTCCTGGACCGTGTCCAAATTAAATAAATCCTGGTGACATCTACCATCTTCTCATCTTGTGGGAAAGAAGGGAAATTGTGCAGAAAACACATAGTGACATAGTAGCTTTTCAACTGATACACTGTCCATGTGATGTATTGTGTGTTTTCAGCCTGTAGATTCAGCACTTCCAAATGCCTAGCCCTAGCACCTATGGAGCTGCTGGATGTATTGTTTACACTTTACATGGTGTTCAAAAGTATTGGTTAAGACACGCATAGGCAAACTCGGCCCTCCAGATGTTTTGAGACTACAATTCCCATCATCCCTGACCACTGGTCCTGTTACCTAGGGATCATGGGAGTTGTAGTCTGGAGGGCCGAGTTTGCCTATGCCTGGGTTAAGAGAACGAGGTTGTTGTTTTTTCAGGACCAAATGCTCTTTTGCATGCAGAGAGAGGGTTTGACCTTTGAAGAAATGGTTTAAAGCAAAATGTATTGGTATCTCTGGATACTTTTTTTTAAAAAAAAGGTAGGAAAAAAATAATCCTTTTCAAGGAATGCAGATGAATCATAAAAATGAAACAACTGTGAGGCAGGAATAAAGGCATGAAGGGCCGCTTCCGGGGAACTTGTTTATTGAGCATCATTGTGATTTGTTTGCCTAAAATTTGCTGAGAGGTTGGACAGCATCAGCTGCATATTGAGCATCTGTGCTGATTTGTCTTCAGGGAGGTCAAATGGCATTTCATCAAGCAAATGTTATCCACCACTTCACAGTACACAGTACACCCTCCCACCCATGATGGAAGCGGTGGGGTGAGAGGAAGGAGGCTTGTTGTACAATCATTTGCAATCACACAGCCTTAATTGTCTGGTATGAATCTAAGGAATCCCACCCACAAAATACCAAGCAGCCTGGGAGCTCCCTACGTAAGTCCCAATCAGTTCCGCAAGCCTTACTTAATGAGTAAAAATAATGCAGACTTGGGATGTAGCAGGAAGAAAGTGAAAAAGACAGTGTGGGAGGAATGAGAAACGAAGTGAGAGAACGAAGAAAGGGTGCGTGAAAGAAGAAGTGGAAGGAAGGCCCCTTTGGGAGGAAGGGTTTATAACAGCATCAACAATGTGAAAAGACGTTCTCAGAAAAACAAGAGAAAGTTAAGGCTGCCGCCCTCTAAACGCTTACCTGAAAGTAAGCCTGACTGAGTAACCATGCAGAGGTCTGGACTGCAGCTATGAAACAGATTGTACTGTAAAGGCACCAGGAAAGGGATAAACAATAAAGTGGGGCACATGCATTTGCTTGGGGAGACAGCTCAACTTGCCCCTTTGGCAGTGCTGGCTAGTAGTCTGACAGGCATGTGGGGCAGTTGGTTTGGGCAGGGGTGGGTAGGTGGGCTATCAAACTGGGATTAACTGCTTCTCCTTCATTAGCCCCCCCCCAGCAAAAACACACAGGGAAAGATAAAGAAATCAGAGCTGCTCATTCCCTCCTTTTGCTGTTGACTGACACAAGCCCATCCTTTATAGGCTGCACACCTTCATACTGCTGCCCAGCCTAGCTTTTTCCTACCTCACCCCACCCCACTCATCCCCAGAACAGGACTCACCAGCTCTCACTCCTGCCCTGGAAAGCTGAGCCACCATTTTAAATTTTCTCCAATACCCCCAATGTAACGTCACTCTGGAGCACTGAGGAAAATGGCAGTCCCAATGCCCTAGACTCGCACTACATTAGAGTCATCGTAGGATATTTAAAATAGCAGCTTGTAGTTGTCAGCTGCTGCTAGGTCCATTGATTTGGATCACAGTTACTTACAAGGCTCCCCTCAAACCCACACCCAGCCCTGTTCGTTACAGGTAACACACAGGAGCATACTTAACCATAGATGAGGCTTATCTCCAGAAAACAATGCTGGATCAAAACTTGGGAGTTAGCGCAAGATTTGTAAGATAAAGCTCAGCTATCATTACTGGAAAAGCTGATCAGCTAGTGACCAAATGTTTCAAATCCCTGTTTAAATCCCTCATTTCAAATCCCTTCTCAAGAGTCATTTTTGAAGCAAATAACCAGCCACTTATTAGTGTCCAAGATGAATGGAAGGTAGGGGAGCGTATTTCCCACCCCCATTTGTTAACAAACTGAACATTTAGTGATTGCAGCTATACAGCAATTCCCCTTCCTCCCTATTCTTCCTTTTCTACCTGTTTGCTGGTATGAACAGTAGACTTTTTTTCAAGCCACAGATTGCATATGCTTGTACAGCATCTAAAGTCGCTGGCAGCAGCTTCTTGTTGGAATGCCATGACACTTCCTGTAATTTGAACGTTAGATAAGGATGATAGGCAGAAGATGCTAAGGGAGATGGGCTGACTGAAAAGATAAAACACATCCTGCAGTTTGAAGCCTGCCTGAGGGGACTTGCCAATCTTTTGCAAAGAAGAGGAGACAGCCTTGGACTGTGCATGCAAAAAGGGAAGTATACACAGAGCTCTCTGCCCACCTTGAGTAGTAAAGTGAATTTTTAATATACCTGCTTATGCATCCTGCACCACTGAAGCAAACAAATCTCAGTTATATCTGTTTCTTATGAAACCAATAAAAGAGATCCAGAGTGGATCCTTGAAATTACAGGCCAGTTATCTTAACATCTGTGCCAGGAAAACTGGTGGAAAGTATTGTTAAAGCTGAAATAACAAAGCATATAGAAGAACAAGCCTTACTGGAGCAAAGCCAACATGTCTCATTGACCTATTAGAGTTATTTGAGAGTGTCAACAAGCTAAAATGTATAAATTATTACTTGAGTGGCATACTAAGGATGAAGAGGTTAAAGTTGCAATGATTCAGTGGGGCCAAAGATTTTGGTTATAATATTCAATTTGACGACTGGATAAGACTGTGGAAAGAAGGAATGAAATTTACTGCATGTGCTACAATAAAAGAAAATGTTATGAAAATGTTATATAGATGGTATGTAACACCAGTAAAACTCGGAAAGATGTATAAAGTTAGTAATAAATGTTGGAAATGTCAGGAGAAAGAAGGAACATTTTACCATATATGGTGGGAATGTAAAAAAAATGAAAGGTTTCTGGGAAATGATTTACAATGAATTGAAAAAAATGTTGAAATACACTTTTGTTAAGAAACCTGAAGCCTTTCTGTCAGGAATATTAAGAAATGATATAAAAAAGAAGGATGAGAAGTTGTTTTTATATGCAGTAACAGCGGCAAGAATTTTGGTGGCACAAAAATGGAAACAGGAAGAAATCCCAACGAAAGAAGAATGGAGAATGAAGTTGATGGAGTACGCAGAATTAGACAAACTAACGGGGAGAATTCGGAACCGGCGAGACCAAAGATTTACCGAAGACTGGAATATTAAAAATATATGTGAAGGACAATTAACGTTTGTAGGCTTTCAAGAAGCTCTGTGATAATAACGGAAAGAAATATTGTTTTATAATAATGGTTAAGACCAATATGGATTTAAAAAAACCCAATACAGATGGAAGAAATGTAATTAATTGTGATAATATGGAAAATTTCCAGATAGACTGAAGGAAGTCTGAAAGTGGAAAGAAATTAAAAAAAAGAGAGAGAGTGTGTCAACAAGCATATATAGATAGAGATGATCTGGTTGAAGTAGCGTAGTTGGACTTTCAAAAAGCTTTCAACAGAGCACATCACCAAGGAGTACATGCTGGGTGATCTTAGCAGTCAAGGAATAAGAGGAGATGTCTTCTTGTCAGTCAGGAATTGGTTTATAAATGGGGCTGCTGTTGAAGAACACTTTAAAGCTTCTACTGGCTCAAAATGCAGCAGCCAAATTAGTGTCTGGGGTTCCATTTACAACTCGTAAAACCCCTGTTTTACAACAGCTACATTGGTTGCTGTTTCTGGGCCTTATTCAGGGTGCTCGCATTAGTGTTTAAAGCACTAAACAACCCAGGCCCCAAATATCTGAATGACTGCCTCTTTCCCCACAGACAGTGTCGGGTATCAAGAGCTGCCAAGAAGCCATCTTGCTAATTCCACCATTTCCAGAAGTTTGGGGGTGGTGGCCTGGGAAAGGGTATTCTCTGTGGCAGCCCCTAAGTTGTGGACTTGCCTCCCCACAGCCGTATATCCGCTACCTTCAATAGCTTCTGTCATATCCTGAAGACACAACTTTTTACCCTGGCCTTTGACACTTGAGGTATATATATATTTTTTCCAGGAGCCATCCTATTCCTCTAACTGTAATTTGTTTAAAAATGTTTTTAATATTGAATTTTAAATTGCTGTAGCCCACTCTGGGACCTTATGGTGAAGGGCAGGTAAGAAATCAAATTGTTGTTGTTGTTGCTGTTAAAATATTTTTATTAAGTCCTCAGCAGTGGCATTTACACAGGATGGTTGGACTGGAATGAGTATATATTAAAAATTGAGACATCTGTTAGGATTGTAACAAGAGCATAGCTGTGCCGAATCTGAACATTTTCAGAATCTTCACGTATCAGTTCTTGACAAATCCCAAAGTGACGCTGACCCCCGTCATAATGTGCATTGTCCTGAATCTATGTCAGTTAATAAATATCCAATAAGAGGAACATTGCCCAGATAAGCTTTAAGCACTCAAGGCTCTCTGCATGCCTCCCTGGACTCAATGTCATTTTGACTGCTAGGAAGAAATTTATTTCCTTGGAATTTGGTGTCCCTTTGTGTGCATTATTACCAGATATGATATGTTGCACTTGATCCAGTGCAGAAAATTGTTCCTGAACGCACACACATATATATTGTTGAATATCTCTCTAGCGCAGAAGAATTCACAATGAAGTATTCTTTCTGATAGGAAACAGGCTAATCAAGATGAATGTCTGAAATTTAGTCAAGCTGCTGTAGTATAGTGAGCCGTGAGCCAGGAAGACTACAGCTGGGAACTCTTGCCTCGGCCATGAGCTCACTAGCTGGTCTTCGGAAAGATACTGTTGCATGGTGCCCCATCTATCGCAGAGAACTGTGGGGCTCTATAATGTGTTGATGTTTTCCCCATATCCTTCAATCTACTGCTAAACATTTTAATGTTGTGCTGTGTGGGAGCCACTGTAGTATAGCTCCTTGCCACCTAACAAAGATTATGTCACAACACTGCCCTGATTCCTAGGAGGGATAACTTTGGTAGAAATCCATTGTGGATCCTTCCACTACTGCAGGAACACCCCCTATCTCTTAATTAGTATTAATTATCCAGTACCACAAGAACACTCAGTGAAGCCGGCCAGTGGAAGATTAACCTGAGCCTACGGGCAGATAAGATATAGCAAGATGCAGCAATGGCCACCAACTTGGATGGCTTGAAAAGATGGTTAGGAAGTTAAATAGAGGACAAGACTATCAATAGCTACTACCCATAATGGCTGCATTCTATCTCCACTGTTGGAGGTGTTATGTCTCTGAATACCAGTTGCTGGTAATTTCAGGTGGGCAGAGTGCTGTTACCCTCAGGTTCTGCTTGTGCACTTTCCATGCGCATCTGCTGGCCTGATGTGGCACAGCTCTTCTTATGTTGTTTGAGTGCTTTTGACACCATGTGGGAAGATCCCTTGCTGCTGTGGTTCTTATGTTTGCAAATTATTTTTTTGCAAGAGGCCCCAAGCGGTTGCATTGGAGATGCACCTGTGTGGCCACAGCCCAAGATTCCCTGTGCAAAAAATGATTTCCCTTGATCTCTCTCGACCTGAGTTTCCTGTTTTAATTGCTGCTTTAATGGGATTATTGACTGCTTTAATTACAAACGCTTATATTTCATGGTTTGTGTAACTGTTTTTATACGTTGCAAATGGCTTAGCAGCCTATCATGGCATTAAGTGGTCCTGAAAAATCTACATTGACTCCCAGTATGTTTCTGGGCACAATTCAAAGTGTTGGTGCTGACCTTTAAAGCCCTAAACAGCCTTGGCCCAGTATACCTGAAGGAGCGTCTCCACCCCCATCGTTCAGCCCAGACACTGAGGTCCAGCTCCGAGGGCCTTCTGGCATTTCCCTCATTGTGAGAAGTGAGGTTACAGGGAACCAGACAGAGGGCCTTATCAGTAGTGGCACCTGCCCTCTGGAACGCCCTCCCACTAGATGTCAAAGAAATAAACAACTAACTGACTTTTAAAAGACATCTGAAGGCAGCCCTGTTTAGGGAAGCTTCTAATATTTTGCTGGAAGCCACCCGCAGTGGCTGGGGAAACCCAGCCACATGGGCAGGGTATAAATAAATTATTATTATTATTATTATTATTATTATTATTTGTTTATTTGCTTAATATATTTATATATCCTGCCTTTCTGCCAAGTTGGGACTCAAGGCGGCTTACAACATTTTAAATCATCTTTATAAAATATAAAGTAATAAAAGCAATGACAATAAAACACATTTAGAACCAGCATTAAAAAAGCAGTTGCTCTGACAGCAGTCCAGTGGTCAGCATCATCTGTGCCAAGTTTCCAATGTCCTGTCTGAATAGGAAGTTCTTAGCCAGCCAATGGAAAGTTAGCAAGGAGCAGAGGCAGATTTGGTGGCGTGTGACCTGTTCACCCGCATTGGATGCCACACTGAGAGGGAGCTGCAGGGGTCACTGCAACAATGATGAGCAATGGAAGGTGAGAGGAGGCAGGGGGCGGCTGAATTTTGGAATTGCACAGGGTGCCACGGATATTTGAAAGCCCAAAGTCTGCCACTGCAAAGAGGGAGCCAATCTAACCTCTCTTAGGAGGGATTTCCACAAAAAGGACTCGTGTCACCAGCAACTTTGTCTCTGATTTTGATGGTACCAAAAAAATTTGGCTCAAGGAATGAGGGGAGCTAACAAAGGAAGATAAAATAGAATAGAATCCCCCTCTCCCCAACTTTCTTTACCGCCTCTCCATCATGCTTATGCAAGTAAAACTGAACTATGGTTTTAAGTGGTTTTTTGCTGAATGCAGAACCATCTGGCTACTTTGAAGAGGCAGTGAGGTTATGCCCACCCTATTCTCTTCCTTAACTTGTCTTTATTCACAGCCATGGAGTTATGCCAGATTTGGCCACTCATCTTGAGCCAGGCTGAAGCCTTCCTTGGCTTGTCCACTTCTCCCTTTTTGGAGAGAGGGTACAGCCTGTACAATGCATCATCTGTTATGTAATTATAACGAGCTAGAGGTTCCGGTTTTCTTGTCAGTGTCAGAAATATATGCTTCCCATTTTCTCTCATTACCCACCCACCACTCATTCTCCTTGGGCCGTTGCCTCTGAAGTTCCCAAAGGAGATTCCAATAATAATGCCAGCAGCTCTAATATGTATAGGCAGGTTTGCTCCTGAAAATACAGTAACTTCTCTTTTGTTGTATGCCAGAGAAACAATTTGTAACAGAAGACATTGGACCAATTTCAGTCGTGGCTCATCTCAAAGAAAAATAATGGCACCGAGCCCTCTTCTACCAAAGCTGAATTTGCCCCTTGGTTGTCTTTCTCGCTCTTTCTGGCTTGTATCAGTTCAGTGATTTATTATGGACTGTACTTTTGATGGTGACACCCATCATCACCAGAAGCCTACCAGCAAAAATTTATGACACAATAAACCAGATAGTCTCTAACATACCATACCACAGTATGTATGTATGTATTTAATCTATTTATCAGTGGCCACTGTTTTTGTCATATTGGGTGCTATGTAGGAATTTGGTATGAATTGACCCGCTGCACAATTTCCAAGATGAAAGTTCGTATTGGAACTTAGTTATCCACTGGATCTCACACTGAATGGTCGAGTGCAATTCTCATCTCAAAGAATACATAATGGTTGGCATCCATTTATGTCTGCCAGCTTTCACAATAGAAGTCCACTTGCGCAAGACTTTTGATTTCTCTTCTCTCTCTTACAGCCTCCTCTGCACCCCAGAATCTGTTTCATAGCAGACTTTAGGAATGGAGAGCTGTGGGGAGGGGGGAGGAGTTCAAGGATGGGCCCCATTGTGTGAGCAGACACCTGCTCAGGCTACATTGGATCTTGCCTAATACATTTAAATTTTATGGGGGTGACGGACATTATTTTTAAAAATAAATAGTTCACAGGTTAATACAGATACTGGACAGAACATACTTATGGGTGAACACATGCCAAATGGTGTAGAATGGAAAGAGATTGGTCCATCTCTATGCAATCCATTATCAGTTGTATTTTAACCATACATCTGTAATAAACATGCATGCATCAATTTATTTGTATGCTGCCTTTCCATAGTTAAGGCAATCCTCATGGCAGCTGCCTTTAAAAAAAATACATAACAAAAGTAGTCATAAACAATAAATAAAACATCAAAAAGTACACAGCCAAATTGAACAATTTCCACATAAATCATAATAAAATCTAAAATGAAGATATGAAAAAACTGATATTGATAACAGCAGCAACCCCCCCAACAGAAACCTCTAAACAATTCCCCAGCCCAATAAAAAACATTGTATCACTGAAAATAAAGTCCACAAACCCCAAGCTGCAAAATGGTGGGGTTCAATTTTTGAAAGAACCTTATGAGACCACCTACATGTGCATGAGATAAATCTGAGCCTAGCTGAGAACCGTCTCTTCTAAGACAGAACTGCACCTATTGCCTCTAGTTAATTCACATTATCAGGTAAAAGGATAGGATATGGCAGCTGCTGGATTTGAAGGTAAAATGTTAGCCATAGGATTGCTCAGGTGTGAAGCCATGATCATGAATCCACTGAAATTTCACATCAGTTCATCCCTAAAGGGCAAGGTGCAGAAGAGGAAGGCAGAGCGCACTAATGCAGCATATCTGCATCAACAGTTTTA
Source organism: Podarcis melisellensis (assembly GCF_964234715.1). Lineage (NCBI taxonomy): Eukaryota > Metazoa > Chordata > Lepidosauria > Squamata > Lacertidae > Podarcis > Podarcis melisellensis. Next base: position 89,256,993 of record NC_138528.1, on the reverse strand, counting down.
CACAAACACTTCACATCGTTGCATTAAAAAACAACAACTATTATCCCAGCTGTGTAGGAGTCGCTCATGTACGATCAACTCCCAAACAGCTGGTGTAATATTTAAAGGGCACCACTGGTAGCTACATAATTCACACATAATAGCTTCATTCTCACAAAGGATAGTGTAAGCAGTATGCTTTTCACAGATTATGCAAATAGATTCTAAGTGTGAAAATGATTGCTTTTAAAAGCAAGGTGTATTCAAACTGGGAAAGGGAGATAAAGAGTTTTCTGCCTGGCTGAAAACACCTACTGTTGTGTGAAAGGCCAGCACTAACAATGGGACGCTGTGGGTTAAACCACAGAGCCTAGGGCTTGCTGATCAGAAGGTCGGCGGTTCGAATCCCCGCGACGGGGTGAGCTCCCGTTGCTCGGTCCCAGCTCCTGCCAACCTAGCATGAAAGCATGTCAAAGTGCAAGTAGATAAATAGGTACCACTCCGGTGGGAAGGTAAACGACGTTTCTGTGCGCTGTTCTGGTTCGCCAGAAGCAGCTTCGTCATGCTGGCCACATGACCCGGAAGCTGTATGCCGCTCCCTCGGCCAATAAAGCAAGATGAGCACCGCAGAGTTGTCTGTGACTGGACCTAATGGTCAGGGGTCCCTTTACAATGTAGTTTAACAATGTAGGCACTGGGCAACTGTGCCATCGATTAAACTGAAGAGCAGTGGTGACACATTTAGTCCTGTAAATGGATTCATGGTTTGAACTAAAACTGAAAACACTGGTGTTCCATTTTAGGATTATCATGCTCCTCCCTTTTCTCACCATAATGAATGCAACATACAATGCCATCTAGATGTTGAATCATATAGCTGTCCCCCACATCTAGAAGGTCCCAAGGAAGCCCTTATGATTGAATTTAAATGGAGTATCTCCCAAGGTTCTTACCCTGAGCTATCTTTCTTATACAAAATGTGCAGGTGGGAGTTCAAAATGCACAGGTGAAGGATAGATACAAAAATACAAGGGATAAACATGTTTCAATAGCCTTCGTCCACCTTGTACTTCCAATTTTGAAAACATTATGCCTGCATTTTGAAATTGTATAGGTCCAGCAGAGCTTTGCTGTATTCTCCCCTCTACAACCTATGCATCCATCATTAGAACCTGTGTATGCACTAATACATGCATTTTTGTGTATACGTTGTAATATACACATTTTTGTTCACTCTTTCTTTACACATCTTTATACAAAATTCAGAATTTGAAAGTACAGCTGCATTTCAGCTCACATATTGTTTTGGTAAGTGGCTATTAGGTAGATTTGCATTAAAATGCAAATTGAACCAAATCCCCCTACCCCCCCCAAATTATTTACTACTTTTCATATATTACCACACACATACTGCTTCCTGTATGCATGATTCCGTAACTAAATCTCCAAGTTGATGCAAGGTTTAATCTGTTTTAAATTTTTCTTATTGATGACTTTATTGTTCTGCCTTTTTTGTAAACTGCTTTGAAGTTTTGTTATCAATAAGAAAAACATACAATAACGTAATGAACATATGTGACATAAAATTAAGATACCCATCGTGTGCTTAATAAATTGTATTTATTGCATATCCTGGCAAATAATCCACAACACAAGAAAGAATTACATTAACAAAGCTATATATGTGTTTGCCAAGGTTCTATCTCAGCAGTTCTGTGCTTACACTGTTTAGCATGGCATCCCCATGAAAAAGACTAATGTCTCTCTCTTGCCCTCCCTCTCCTCTTTTTTAAAAAAATAAATAGAAAGGAGAAATAATAGGCACTGCCAGTAGGCACTGTTGACCCAGGTCTGAAGTGTTTGAAATTAATTTTTCCACTTTGGATAGCGTATATATTTCTCATTATTTCTCAGCGATGGACATGAAGCCCTTCCAAAAATGCATCGGGTATCATGCCAAATGCAGCAATCAAAGTCTCTTGCAGAGGCTGTGGAACACACAAAGGGTTTCACACAGGCAAGAGTGTTAGCTATGCATGCTTTCACGTTGCCCAGGCTCAGCGGAACGTTCTATGAGAACACCAGATATACATACACTGCTTTGTTATGCCTCACAGCTACTTCTCCTGTTGTTGTTGTTGTTTATTTTGCAAACCTTGTTAGGGTGTGTTCCCCCTTCTTTTTTATGGGTATAATAACTCCTTCCTGCCCACCCCCCACCTCCACTAAAGAGGTGCATTTCAAAAAAGTTTTCCTAGAAAGCTCCTATGCTCATAGCACAAACCGACTTTCTTGGATGGAGGGAAAACTGAGATTTCACCTACGTGCTGCTGAAATGGCAAGTGCTGAACAGATTTGGTCAATGACAGCCAGAGAAAGAGTCCTGGAGAAAGTGGCATAATATATTGGGCTACACTTATGCCAAGGCAAGCTCTTTATTTCTGTCAAGCGCATGTACACTTTGTTCTCGTTATCCTCAGTTAACTCCAGCGGCTGAATAGGAGCCGAGGTGGGAACTGCTCAAATGCCTCAATAGCTCCACTTAGGGTTTCCATCCCTCAACGATTGCTCTCACTCTCCTTTGGAGCTACAGTCAAGCACTCTCTATTGAGGGCCAATTAACACTTTGCCTTTGAGGTGGTAAAGTCCACCAACAGTGGCTTGTCGCTGGATTCTCATGAAGGAAGGAATTTGTCTGAAAGAGTTCCAACGTGAAAGCCATACTTACATTCACATGTCTTCTCTGAGGTAATACAGAGTTCAAGGTGACTACGTGAAAGTGACGTGCAGATGCTACCTAAAAAATAAATATAGGTATCAGACCTGAAATAACAATAGTAACAGATAAAGAAATGAGTCCACACACAAACAGACACTTTCTTTGCAAATTTCAGTATAATTCATAGCCAGTCATTAATTAAATTGCAGGGAAATCTTCAAAGTTCCATTTTTAACTCTACCTAAACAACAGCATATCACCCATTTAAGCTAGCAATATAGAATAAGTAATTTAGAAAAGGTAAAGTTAATATAAAGGTAAAGGTACCCCTGCCCGTACGGGCCAGTCTTGACAGACTCTAGGGTTGTGCGCTCATCTCACTCTAGAGGCCGGGAGCCAGCGCTGTCCGCAGACACTTCCGGGTCATGTGGCCAGCATGACGAAGCTGCTCTGGCGAACTGGCACCAGAGCAGCAGACGGAAACACCGTTTACCTTCCCTCTATAAAGCGGTACCTATTTATCTACTTGCACTTAAGGGTGCTTTCGAACTGCTAGGTGGGCAGGAGCTGGGACCGAATGATGGGAGCTCACCCCGCCACAGGGATTCGAACCACCGACCATGCGATCGGCAAGACCTAGGCGCTGAGGTTTTACCCACAGCGCCACCCGCGTCCCAAAGTTAATATACCATGTAATAATAACAACAAAAAACTCAAACGTTGTGGTAGTACTGGTTCAATGTAGGAACAATATTGGGTAGAACCGATTAATTGTTCCAACCCAGACCTTTTGGGCTGATTCCATCAAAGCATCTGGTCTGGGTTCCTAAATATATTGTAGATTCCATAACAGGAATACTATGCCCTGGAATGGCTGCCGATTCTCATTGTACATAAGTGGTGGACTGGACTGTTGCTTGCAGATGAAAGTGAAGGTGCCCCTCTGCTGTCCAGTCAAAAATTCTTTCTGTGTTCATTATTATAGTAGTGCTTAAAATAGCCACATTGGGGAAGGAGAGTAAATTTACACAATCTCTTTATTTCAAGCATAATATTACATTCATGTTGGTAAAATGACTCTGCTGTGTGTAAATGCCTTCAGTCTCAGAATAGGGAAAGGATAAAGTTATGGGAGACCCCTCTCCATAGGTGGAAGGACCCCTTGAGGCATGCAGGTAAATCATTCTTTCTGAAGAAACAAACCACTGCTCCCCCAATTCCCATCTTCAGCCTGAAAGAACATAGCCCCATGCAAACCAGCACCTGACTCAGATTGGCTCCGAGTCCTGCAAACTGAGCTATTTCCTCCCTGCAAACTGTACAGCACCTGTTTTGTATGCAAAAGGTCCCAGATTCAACTCTCGGCATCACCAGATAGGGCTGTAAAAACAAACAAACAAAACCTCCTGACTGAAACCCTGGAAAGCCAGTCCCATTCAGTGTTGCCAGAGCTCAGCTAGATGGAGCAGTGGTCTGACTTGATATAAGGCTGCTTCCCATGTTCCTAAAAAAATAATGGATGGGGATTTTCTTGTGGACAAGTCTTGGTGAGCTAGGTATGCACAATCCTTGAACAAAGCAGAAATGTATATGCAAAATAACTAAGCAAATATTATAAGCCCTCTCTCAGAACTGGCCCTACTAAACATCTTCCAAGACAATAATGCCCCCTCACATCACAAAGAGCTAATAACCTACCTACTCTCAGCAGCCAGAAACATCATAGCCAGACAATGGAGAGACTTGTCAGGAGTAAGCATGGACCGGTGGTATCAAATAGTTTGGGAAACAGCCTTATTAGAAAAACTAACCAATAAGCTGAAAGTGAGACAGGGACAAATGGAAGAATACGCCTATGGCTCCCCTTTATCACATACACAAGCCAACAAGACAACGACAAGAATCCGCCAACAGCATATGAATCAATCTGGCTAACCTGATTCAAAAACACCCACCCATTCCACTCACACATGAAAACAAAGTTCACCACAGCTAATCACAAACAAACAACCACACCCTAGGCCAACCCCGACCTCTCTCACCACCAAAGGAACACAAGCGAATAGTAAAGAAGACCTGCACAAGCGACGCTGACACAAACCCCCACACATGCACTAAGTAGGATAGAAGCATTGCCACCCGACCCCACCCCCACTTACCATTTCCCCCCTTTCTTCCTAATGTAACACTAACGTCTCAACAAATGAAACTGATCTGTAGAAAATGTAACTTGAAAAAAGAGACACTGCACATACTTTTGTAAACCAAGAAATCTTTAAATATGTTTTTAAAAATATGTTTTTTAAAAAAACACAAAAATGTTTTTCAGACTCTAAGAGCCTAAGCTTACTCACAAGAGTTCCCTCAATGTGCACGCACACACACTCTAGTAAATGTAAGCATTTCTAGACTTTGATCTAAACTTTGCTAGTGTTCCATGCCGTAGTTTTAGACTTGTCTTTGTCGCTAGAAGCAGATATATGTTTACATGACATTCTTAATTGCTGTTTTTGGAGGACTAATGCAGTGTAAAATCATAGTCATCAATAGAGCCATTTATCCTGACTGCAATTAACAAATCAAGTCCCAGCACGTTTTTGCTATTTGCCAATCTGTTGAATATTCGCTCTTCCCTCTCTCCCTCCCTCTCTCTGCTATTCATTTAGTGGTAAACATGTAACCTAGCAACGGAGTGTCAATATCAGCAGTGCCTGATGAAGTTGTGAATCGTAGAGAAATGGGGAAGCCTGGTGCTGGTGAGATGAATGTCTTCTAGGAAGAGCTCCCATTGGCTGAGACTTACACTGGTCCACAAGTATAGAGTCAACAGTGTGATGCAGCAGCAAAAAAAGCTAATGCATCCACAGAACTATATTGTCCAGAAAAAGAGAAGTATTAGTACCACTCTATTCTGCCTTGGTCAGACCACACCTGGAATACTGTGTCCAATTCTGGGCACCGCAATTTATGAAGCTCGAGGCGGGGTTAGTGTGGGTGGAGAGCTGTAGCAGAATCTTTCATTTTGATTAACAGGCCTAGATTTTCATGATAGTGGATTAATTTCCTAGGACACTCCAATCACAGTGATTTAGGAGAAAGCTCCAAAGCTGTGTTTATTTTTAAAGTGGATTTGTTTTTTCCCTCCACCACCCCTTTCCCTGTGCAAGTCAATACAGATCCCTCTCTCTCTCTCTCTCTCTCTCTCTCTCTCTCTCTCTCTCTCTCTCTCTCGCAGGGGCAGATCTATTATGAAACCAATGAAGCTTAAATTTCAGAGCCCCTAATCCCAGAGGGGCCACCAAACTGACTTTAGTCCACATTGCTTAAAAGTTTTAGTTCTAGCAGACCAAAGTAGAGTTGCACGCATCAAACTGATTAATTTTTTTGTTGCATATATTTCAACAATCCCAAAGTTTGAAAGTCAGTAGCACAGATGTTATAAAAGTGTGGTGATCTGTGGTGCAACCCACTGAGGAAGATAACAGTGGTTACTCAGACATTGTTGCTGGTTGTAAATGGGGTGGAGATGCCTATCCAACATCAGTGATCCTTGGTGTAACAAGGTACAGTGGTACCTCTGGTTAAGAACTTAATTCGTTCCGGAGTTCTGTTCTTAACCTGAAACCGTTCTTAACCTGAGGTACCACTTTAGCTAATGGGGCCTCCCGCTGCCGCCGCACAATTTCTGTTCTCATCCTGAGGTAAAGTTCTTAACCCGAGGTACTACTTCCGGGTTAGCGGAGTCTGTAACCCAAAGTGTTTGTAACCCAAGGTATTTGTAACTCGTGGTACCACTGTATTTGCTGGGAGGGTATCATTCCCCCACACCCATCTTTCCTGAGGATCCATGCTTTTTTGCCTACAACCCAGTTTCTTACTTCTGTACTTGTAGGAGAACCTCTGCAGCTGTTACACTGAAATTTGGCAAGCTTTGCCTTCTCAGAAGAAATGACCATGTCTGCAAATTGCATCGAGTTCTGTGAAAATGGGGAGAAGAGTTATAGTCAGTTTTAGATTTCCCATTACAGTGAATGGGGGGGAGGGAACAGAGTTTCATTTCTAACAAATCTAATTCAGTCTTGAATAGTGAGTCGAACTGGGAAACGACAGAGCTGCTCCAAAACAGACCCAACTGCTTCCCCAAACTACAGTTACAAGTCTAAGCTTGTGACCAGTGCACACTTCTCAATATGCATCCCCCCCCCCATTTGATAGGAGCAACAGCAGTCTCAAAACACAGAGTACTAAACCAGATCTATTAGGGCTGCCTTCCTACTCCCCAATGCAGGCCCTGAGCTTTCCAAACCTCTCCTGGAAGTCCTCACGAAAGGGGGGGGTGTGTACTGGGAAGGGAGGATTGTAAACCGCCTCTGCCTGATTTTCTTTGATTCTGTTATGTACTGAGTTGAATAGGATCCAAAATGCAGCAGTCTGATTGGTCCTAGAACAATGCAGCAGTATGATTGGTCTGCAGGAGCCACCCAATCCAGCTCCAGATGGAAGTGAATCCACAACCTGATTGGCCTACAGGTTCCGGAATTAGCCAGTCATGTGCAGCCCATTGTGTAAATAATGTATATAAAGCAGATACTTTGGGGGAACTTTCATTCCTCCTCCCACTGTGAGCTGAATAAAGAGCATGAAATCCACTCTCAACTCTGAGTAGATTTCAGATACCCTCCTTTTAAGATGGCTACAGAAATTACCCTGACTCCTAGAACCATCCACAATATCTAATGCCCCTTCCTTGGGGATGCTCAGAACTAGTATTGCGTACCACAAGCATTATCACACGCTATGGGTTCTTGTAACGGATGTGACGTAAGCTACATGCAGAGATAATGGAGGGAATTCACTGGGCAATGGGCCCAGAAATGAACATTGTGTGCCTGCAATGCTCACGTCAAAGAAGAGGCAGATTTTCGCTTGGATCTGAGCTGGATAAACATTTAAGGCTAGCAACAGCAGACTTTGCCAGAAACTGGGTCCCTCTTTCTTTGTCATGCAGTTTATGAGTGCAAAGGGGGAAGAGCCCCAGGGACTGCTGCCATTGCACCAAGACTCGGGGGGGGCATGGAAAAGAAAGGGATTTGGTATCCCTCTGTAACAACTTGAGCTAGCTCTGTTGAAAGGAGATACAGGGGAATGAAGTTGGGGCAAGTGCATGGGTGGAGGCAGAGGCGGAGGAAGGGGTTCGGTGGGTGTGGGCTGCCCCGGGTGTCATCATTGAGGGGGTGACAAAATCCTGGGTGGCACTCACTGCAGGGCCTGCAAAGCGCCCAAGCCACGCATCTCTCCTAGGAGAGACGCAGTGGCTTGGGCGCATGCAGTCTCCGCACTGCCCAAACGGTCCGCCCTCTGCCTCCCCCCTAGCTGTAGGGCAGCTGAGTGGGAGGAGGCAGGCAGACTCTGGAGGCCTCGCAGTGCCCCTATGGCCGGCTTGCCCTGCCCTTGCCCTTCCCCTATGGGTGGCTCCTGCCACCCCTGGGTGCGCCACCCCAGGTGCCCGCATCGGCTTCCTCCACCGCTGGGTGGGGGTCATATGAATATTGAACTGGCTTGGAGGGAAAGTGAAACACTTTCCAATTTGGGTGGAGGGGAGCACCTCATTTAATTTCCTGATCCCATGCAAGTGGATGGGAATGTAACTATTTCTAGCAAACCATGGCTGAAGTGCAAATTCTACAGCTGCCAGAACTTCCAGTTCTTCTATCTATTGTGGGAAGGCATTGCAGTGGACTCCCTCTCGCAGTCCCATTTGCGTAAGTGCCTGTATTGAATCCTTTTCAGGCTACAGGTTAATTATTTTATCAGGTGTTCCTTTATGGGTTTAAAAGATTCCACTGAATAATATATATATATATATTAAAAATCAGCATCCTACAGATGTGGTGAATGCATATGGAAGTTCTTTTATAGTGGCTTTTCATTTCAAATATTGACTCAAGTGGGCGCTGCTATATTTAGAACATCATAATGAAGGGTGCTCTATGCATATAGATGCTTTGTGCCCTTGCTGTGTAGAAATTGTTAAGAGGGACTTCTTTGAGCTCTGCCTCTTTGTGCTTCACTTCTAAGCTTTCTCTCTCTCTCTCTCTCTCTCTCTCTCTCTCTCTCTCTCTCTCTCTCTCTCTCAAATAAAAAATCCCAGCCAGAATTAGACAAGAAAAGCGTCATTTGGCATCGGAGTAGATGACGTCTAAAGATTAAAAATCTGAGGGCTAGGAATCAGCAAGCTGTTGGGTTACACTTCTGTCCCTTTTTATTATTATTTTTTTGTATTAAGTGGCATATGGAGTTAGAGGAGAGGAAAGCAGCCAGGCTCTCAGTTTAATTTAATTTTTAGAACTCATGCCCCACCCATTTCAAACACATTATCAGGGTGTCTTAGAATAATAAAAAAAGTATGTGGAGGGGTCTGGAGGAAGGAGCACATTAAAAGAGTGTGTATCCATAACACAGAGAAAAACCCATATTCCTGCCTGCTAAGGACTCTTTCTTTATAGGCTTTCTGCCTTACAGCACAGGATCATCCTCATGTAAGAATCATCGTCTTTTCCTCTCCAGTTTCCCCTAAGTTCCAGCACTGGACTACCCTATGGGTAGAAGCACCTTTTAGGGCTTTTTTGGTGGCAGATGAATCAGGGGTCGGTTTGGGATTTCCCCTTGCAGTGATCTTGCATCCAAGGGGCACTGTGTTAGTTGTCTCCACCCTCAGGCACACAGACTCTTCTGGAGGCCTCTTAGACTTGTTCCTCCACTGCTTGAGCCAGTGAGTGGGAGTGTCTTGAAGGTCTTGCTCTTAGTTTCACTGCTTTTATTCTCCTTTCTTTCTGGTCTCGGTGCCCCACTAAGCCCCCCAAACCCAGGTTTCTTCCAGCAAAGTGTTGGTGGCTTCTGTCTTTCCCCAGTTTCAAGATCCCACCTGACCCCCTTCTAAGCAGCCTACCCTCCTACTGGTGTGCCCAGGCTCTGGCGGTCCATAGGCCACCTCTCCTGCTGGCTTCTCTCTTGGGCTCCTTGGGATGCTTCCACAGCCGTGTCCCTTTGCTGCTTTGGCTTGAGATGTCAATCAGCTGACTTTGGATGACATTGGGTGGTTGATGGCTGGGCAACTGCAAAGCAATTCAAAACAAGCAGGGAAAGTCACGACCAAACTGCAGTTAATCACACTCTTCAATAGAAAGGGCATCTTTGGTCACCGGGAGCAGACCATTTTATTTCCCCAGGCTTTGAAACTTTTGTTGATTTGTTTTGCTAATTTTAAAAATTCTGTATTTATTACTTCCCTGGTTTTCTTTATCAGGTCAGTGCTGTAGCAGAAGCCCAGTGCTGGAACTCACAGAAAACTAGCCAGGAAAAACCTGATTCTTACCTAAGAATGATCCCGTTCTGTATGGCAGAAAGCCAATAAAGAAAGATCCCTGTCAAAATGACCTATGGAATGTTGGGCACTTCTGGATTCAGGCCTTCAGCCAACTCCACCTCCCCAACACACCCATACACACCCATCAGTAAACAGGAATGCCACTTGTGGTGAAGCGCTCTGCTGTGGTGGACGCCTTAAGTTACATCCCAGTAAACTGTGAACGTCAGTTTTCTAGCCAGAAGTTTGCAATAGAATAGTCTTCAAGAATTCAGAGAGCCCCTTTGCTCACAGACCATCTCAGTGCTGCAAAAGCTTCTGGGAAGTAAAGATGGAGTGGGACAAGCTTAGGTCTCTCTAGGGGGCAGATATGGAAAGAAGACTCCAAGATCCTTACCACTTCTCCTGACCTTTTCCTACAATTTTGACCACAGATCCCATGAGACCTGCAAATTACTGGAGATCGCTGGAAGCACCTTCTGCATTATTGAGTGGAGGAAGCAGACCTGAGCAGCCCTCGGGCAAACGCAGCGTATCCTTGTCTGTGTGCATTGGGTTCCTTGCCCCAAAGAGGCAAACTTTGAAAAAAAAAGAGAATATTTTTGTTAGATTACTATAAAACTTTGCCATTTAAAAAGTTTAAGTCATGGGCGTCAAGACAGGTAGCCAAAGGACAATGGAACAAAAAGGCATGTGCAAATAGGACAGTTCTCAGGGTCTCCTTCATGGGAAAAAAAGGCTTAGGGTTTTAATTTTGACTGCACATGTAGCAATAAAACCACATGAACGCATACTCATTTCTACCACTGCTTAAAATTATCTGTCTCCTTCTAGTTTGTTCTTGCATGGATCAGAATTTCACTTCCTCTTTGAGGATTATCAGTTAATGGTTTGGATCCAGGTTAACCACTGAATCCTAAACACCCACCCAATTTGATTACTGGGGTGGGTGGCATGTACACTGGTGCTGAGAGTGTCGTATTGCAGCAGGCACCCTGAACTCCCCAGTAAGCTACCAATGTGGTTTCTCTCTCCAGTGATTCAGTGTGGAAATCCTCCCAAACAGGGCACTTCTGGACAGAGAAAAGTGCTGATGGCTTTGGATCTGCTGGATCCAAAGTCCCATTGAACTACAAAGTGACCCAATCTTTAGGTCCCTCAGCTGTGCCAGACACAAAAGGAAACTGTGTCACACTTCAGCCCTGGCTGTCATGATCTGTCACAACTCCAGATTCACTACATTGACTCTGCCACTCTGACCCTCCCAGGCCCCATGTTAGAATTGCTCTGTTTGAGGACAGGATTAAACATCTACTCAGAAGTAAGTCCCGTGGAGTTCAGTAAGGCTTACTCTCAAGAAGCTGGTGAGGATTTCAGATTAAGTTACTCACACTTAGGTCCTCTTGACATCAGTATTGGGGGAGGAGTATATATTTATTACATTTGTACCCCACTTTTCCTCCAAGAATCTCAAGATGGCATACACGGTTCTCCTCCTTCCCATTTTATCCTCACAGCAACCCTATGGGGTAGATTAGGCTAAGATATAAATGCCTAAGATAGAACTTTAGTGCAGCTAACTCAGTGTAGATCTGATGCAATGTTACCAGTACAGAGGCATTTTATGTGCACTGAGTGTTCAATTTAAAATTAGCAATGTATTTATTTAATTAGTATATTGGGCAGGGTGGGGGATGTCAACCTTGCATTTTAAGTACAGAGAAACAAAAAGCATATGGGAAATCAAATTCCTTCCCACCCACTCACATTTCTTTTGGTGTCAGTTATTTGTCCATCTCTACCGTGCAGACTCTCTCTCCCCCCCCCTTCATATTTTTTCCAACTTGCTTCAGAAAACGGTCAAGTCAGCACAGTGAAAGGCAGAACAATTGAAATTTTAGACCACCTTTCTGCATGGAATCTGTAATGCATGCACTGACTCATGCAGAACTGCATAGGTGTGTGGTTGTACCCACATAACAATTTACTCAGGTTCACATAGCAGAAAGGTCTGGTTTTTGCAAGAGATCATTTGAGAGTCAGGTAGATTGCACCTTAAAACAGTAGGTTTGGTGTGTGTTTTTTAATGCTTGAGATGGACCATGCACCTATGCCATCCCCTTTTGGCTTGCCAAACATTTTGTTTGTCTCAAGAAACAATGGAGTGCACTTCTGGGGATGAAGGCAAACCACTGTGTTAGCGGTTGACCTCTCTGGAACATAAGCTTGGGCAGTGTTTATGGAGGTCCTGGGTTGCCCAGACAGCAAGACCCCTCTCTTGGCCTCGCTGGTGTGACCCAAAGGAAAGCAGAACAAACTTTGGTAGATATGAAACTGCACAGAAACTGTGAATCCTGGAAATTAAATATATGTAGCAGCGGGTCCACATCTCAGAACATTTTAAGTCATTTCAAAAACCCAGTGGATATTTCCCATAATGTGGAAAGCTGCTCTCAGATCCCGGCTGTTGAATATTCATTTTTGATTGAAAAACATATAATAAGCATGCCAGATCAAGTCAGTGGCCCATTTAGTCCAGCATCCTGTTTTCACAGTGGCTGATCAGATGCCTTTGGGAAGCCTGCAAGCTGGACATGACAGCAAGAACACTCTGTCCACCTGCAATTTCCAGCAGCTGGTGTTCAGTAGCATAATGCCTGAGCCAGCAGAGGTAGAACACTGGAGTGAAATCTGAATTCAGGTATCCAGATTCAGTTCCCTATTTAAAACAGGAAATAGCAATATTCCTGAACAACGATCCACAATTAAATTTGGTGCTTTATCACCAACCTTAGAGAGCAATGGACCTCAACTACATGCTGCATTCCTCTCTGAGTACCTCCTAAACTCTGCATCCCTGCTCTCCAACACTACATGTGCAATGGAAGCTCCCCTACCTCAGCAACCAAGGGACCTCCAGACTCTACAACACCCATAATTCCGACCATTAGCCATGCTAGTAGAGGCAGAAGGGACTTGGACAACATCTGGAAGGCCATATGTTCTCTCCCCCCCCCCGGGTTAAAGAATCCAAGGTCACAAGATTGTCGGCCCTAACTTGACAGTGTTAATTTAAATTATTACATGTACGAGTCCCATCACTGTCATCCCGGTTGCACTCAGCCCCTACTTCCACTATTCCTGGTGTTGACTGAAAGCACATCGTAACAGAACATGGCGGCCCCCATGGAATGCTGGAAGCCAATTGGTACAGTAGAAAACGTGAGGAATGGCAACAGGAAAAGAGGCTCAGCGCTGAAGCTATAAGAAGTATTTTCTCTTCTACTACTACATATGAAATGGGAACTATAGTGTACAATCTCTGGACAATTTCATTTTTAATCATACAAGAATGACTGGGGAAATAACATTTGTTTTGTTTTCATTTTTTTTTAAAAAAAAGCAAACACATACAGCCTCTCCCTCAAATGTTCTTTGTTTGCAGTTAAATAACATTGGCACTCCTGGTAGAATTGCACAAGAGAAATTCTGCAAGCTGATTACACTTCAGGGAAAATATGCATGCCAGGCAATTAAGGGACTGCCGTTTATATACAACGTTACCTCGGCCTAGCTGATGACATCTGCATCAAAGCACCATCTGTGTGGGTGAAGATGGACTTGCGTCCTTTCATTTCTAGTTCTTGAGAGCTGTAGGGTTCTAAAATAATGTGTCTCTAATTGAAGTTGGGCATTTCCATCACATGGGGGAAGAGCGTCTCTTGGTTTAAAGACCTTACAGTGGATCTATTGCTAGATCCGGAGCTTTGGAGCTGAGGTTGGAAGCAGCTAGGGCAACATACTACAAATTCCATTCAACAAAGGGATGAGTGCTTACGAAAAAGGCATTGCCAACTCTTCTTTTTGCCACTGTAACCTAGAGGCATGATTACAATATGATGCTCTGTGTGGCACTGCTGGGAAGACTGTTGGAAGACTTTCTACCTTGCTGCCCCTGGGCCCATCACATTTGAGCTCCACCTAGGAATGGGAATGGGGGTGAAATTCAATTCAGTTTGCATTTAAATGTGAGCTTACCTAACCTACACATTACAAAACAGTATGTGAACTGAAACACAGACATCATTTGAAATGCGTACTTCTCTGAATTTTGCAATGCAGTTCTGCAGCCAGGTAATGTGCACAGAAATGAATATACTAGGGCAAGGGTGTTCCCAAACTGAGGTCCAGAAGCCTCATTCAGGTGGTCCATGACAGGTCTGTAAAAATGCAAATAAATGTCACATTTGAATAAAGGATGCTTATGAGACTAGACTTGGAGATGGCTTTAGGGGAGCACAATCAGTTCGGTTGCACTAGGCTCGCAGCTGCAGGGGGCATGGCAACTATTATTTAGAATGGAGTGCGAGAGGCAGGGGGTGCCAAATTTTAGCATTGCATGAGGCGCCACTGAAATTTGAGATTCCAAATTTGGAGTTTGCTAGACTTCCTCTGTGCCATGCACAGAACACCTTCGTGGTGTTCTCCTCTTCAGAACTTCACATGTTTATCATGCATGTCTGAAGAGGGCTTCGAATCCCTTAGAGGCCTCCCCACATTCAAGAGCCCCGATCAGGCAGTGCTCCTAATCACGGGAAGGTTTTTCCATGCATAGAGACTTCCTGCGTTCATGCAAACCCCAGAACACCACTGCAGAGCGACTGCATTCTGGGGCATTTGCTTTCACATCAGGGAATCCATGTAGAAACCACTTCCAGGCCCCTGTCCACAGGCATGCTTGAAACTCATAGTATTTGTGACGTGACAAATATCTCCCTTGCTATCTCCAGGGATTTCCTCTTAAGAGTTCCCCTTCATCATGGGATTCTCTATTTGTAAGAAATCATGAGGTTAAAAAAAAAAATTGAAATCCTTCACTCAGCAAGTTCCGAAATGTTCACAACTGAAGATGAATCGGCCAGGGCCCAGGGGCAGCAGCCTGGACATATCTTTGTGTGTGTTTTGAAGAATTGACTGTTATGAATGTTCTGTTTATGAAAACAAGTATCATTCCGTGGCCAGATTTCACTTTCCAGCTCAGTTATGTGTACATTTAATCCCTAAAACTGTACGTGAATCTCATTTTTGTTGAATGATGTCAGCTAACACTGCACTTTTTCATTTCGTTATGGTGTACTCTTGGCAAGAGCATGAAATACCCAGTTCAGTCCCATTACTCATGACGTTCCCCCACCCACCTTTTCTTCAGATGGAGTTACAGCATAATCCTATGCCTGACAGCTCAGAAATGTAGTTTTCTGATCAGTGGTTTTCAAACTTTCCACCATAAAGGGGGAAAAATCCATTTTTATTTATTTCCTGGGGGACCTTTGCATTTATATAATAGGCAAGGATTCCAGTGGCAAAGGATTCTGGAGAGTCACTCTGCCCATGTGCCCTCATAGCCCTGCCCTCATCCTGCTTCCTCTTGGTAAATAGCAGTAAAGCTTGCGTTGTAACTCTGTCCCACCTGTTTAGGGGCACCAGTCAGGCCTCTTGGAACTAGTTATGATCCCATGTAAGCTGAAAATGTGCTTGATAGTATTCCCAACTTTTCTCTGTGCCTGCCTGAAAGATGGCAAAGAAAATCAGTCATTTTTTCAGGGACAGTTGTCTGCTATTTCTGATCCCCACACACATTGAGATAAACTTTTACAGAAACTCCAGAGCTTTCTAGAACATGGGGCTATATCCTAAGTCCCACTCAGAGTAGACCCATTGAAACCAATGAATATGGCTAACATCTCTGTTTTCAACTGATTTTCTCTCCCAGCTACCAGCTTCCAGCGGGGAGACCAAGAGCCACTGGGAGGCTGCACCAGTCCATGCAGGCTTAAATGTTGCACGACAGAGGAATCCAGTGCAATATATTGTATAAAGTTACCAGCAAGCTGCTTATACATTCTGTAGTGCAACAATGTCCCTTTGACACAAAACATTAATTACACCAGTGGAGCAAGTATACCGCTTGTTGTTGTTGTTTAGTCATTTAGTCGTGTCCAATTCTTCATGACCCCATGGACCAGAGTACTCCCGGTACTCCTGTCTTCCACTGCCTCCCGCAGTTTGGTCAAACTCATGTTGGTAGCTTCGAGAACACTGTCCAAAACATCTTGTCTTCTGTCTTCCCCTCTCCTTGTGCCCTCCATCTTTCCCAACATCAGGATCTTTTCCAGGGAGTCTTCTCTTCTCATGAGGTGGCCAAAGTATTAGAGCCTCAGCTTCAGGATCTGTCCTTCCAGTAAGCACTAGGGGCTGATTTCCTTCAGAATGGATAGGTTTGATCTTCTTGCAGTCCATGGGACTCTTAAGAGTCTCCTCCAGCACCATAATTCAAAAGCATCAATTCTTCAGTGATCAGCCTTCTTTATGGTCCAGCTCTCACTTCCATACATCACTACTGGGGAAAACCATAGCTTTAACTATACAGACCTTTGTCGACAAGGTGATGTCTCTGCTTTTTAAGATACTGTCTAGGTTTGTCATTGCTTTTCTCCCAAGAAGCAGGCGTCTTTTAATTTCGTGACTGCTGTCACCATCTGCAGTGATCATGGAGCCCAAGAAAGTAAAATCTCTCACTGCCTCCATTTCTTCCCCTTCTATTTGCCAGGAGGTGATGGGACCAGTGGCCATGATCTTCGTTTTTTTGATGTTGAGCTTCAGACCATATTCCATGCTCTCCTCTTTCACCCTCATTAAAAGGTTCTTTAATTCCTCCTCACTTTCTGCCATCAAGGTTGTGTCATCTGCATATCTGAGGTTGTTGATATTTCTTCTGGAAATCTTAATTCCGGCTTGGGATTCATCCAGTCTAGCCTTTCACATGATGAATTCTGCATATAAGTTAAATAAGCAGGGAGACAATATACAGCCTTGTCGTACTCCTTTCCCAATGTTGAACCAATCAGTTGTTCCATATCCAGTTCTAACTGTAGCTTCTTGTCCCACATAGAGATTTCTCAGAAGACAGATGAGGTGATCAGGCACTCCCATTTCTTTAAGAACTTGCCATAGTTTGCTGTGGTCGACACCGCTAAGTGACTTTAACTGAGTGCTGGAGACAACCGTTTGCCTCCCATGGGGAACATCATGGCAAGGGCAACACCAACCTGTCTCCATCAATCAGCCAAAGGAGGAGGAGGTGCTTCCATGATTATCTTCTTTCCCCGTTTCTTTTCCCCTTTGCACTGTGTGTGTTGGATTTGGAGCCTGCAGTCAGGGACTCTGCAGCACTTAGAAAATGCTAGGGAATAGAAAGAGCAATCAGTCAAGGAGAAAGGGTGTGTATGGAGGCTTAGTGAAGTTGAATACTTTGATGATGACAACAAACCCAGAGAATTTCAGCTTACAAAAAAAGTAGTTCCACCTAAGCAACAAGCGGTCAATTAATATTATTTGCAAATATAAAAGTAATTCCTTTTATTACACACTGGCTTGCTTCACCACTCTTCAACCTTTAATCTACTAAAGAACAGTCTTTTAGGTAATGCTTTGTAAGAAATTTGGTTCCCATTCTGAAGTCCCATTGGTTTGCATTTAGCTAATGTGCTCCATCACTGCAAGAATTATCCCCCTTATCTCTAGAAGTGCTAGTCGACATCCTGTTCTCTTATTGCAGTTGTGCATGGGCAAGATGGGTATGTATGTAAATGTGTTTCTGTGAATGGGGTACAGACCATGTATGTTTTGAGAGCATGGAGGGAAGGAGAGAGAGAGAGAGAGAGAGAGAGAGAGAGAGAGAGAGAAAAGAAGAAGAAGAAGAAGAAGAAGAAGAAGAAGAAGAAGAAGAAGAAGAAGAAGAAGAAGAAGAAGAAGAATTGTGACATCTGACCATCTAAGGAGCAGCCTGACCATCTGACCATCTAAGAGGACAGCCTTAGAAAGAGAGGGAGCTCCTCACTGGGCAAAGAGCTCTGGAAGTTGGAGCAGCACTTTTGTTTCTGGAATTCCACACAACATCTTGATTGCTGAAAGAGAGCTTGTCAAATGGGGCAAGAGGGGAAGGGAGTTCTTGGTGGAAAGACCAAATGTGTCTTGATTTATACTGTTAAGTATGGCACAGCAATATTCATGTTTAGAATGATTATGCCATAGTCATTTCCCTTCAGTTGGAACTGCATCAAATTTTTACATCACAGGCCTTGAATGCCTATTTTTCTTTTCTCAATTGCCCTTCAAAGCAGGGCATTTATTAACTTGGTTATGGTATGATTGGATTATGTTCTTTCCAGCTCTGTTAAAGAGTTGCTTGTTCAATGTGGAGTGTTGTTGCATGGTAGATATTTAAGTTTTAAAATTTTGCATTATTGTTCTTTTCATCTTCTGCTTTTTTTCTCTTTAACGGTAAGTCACTTTGGATGGGCATCTTTCCCCAAAACAGTCTAAAAGTATTATTATTATTAATAATAAATTATTTCTTTTAGGGTACCTGCATCTATATGATCACAGACTAAGTTCTTGCAAATCTGACACTGATGTGTGCGCATGAGGTTTTGACTCAATTAAGGGGCTGCAAACTGTTTTGGTGGGTCTATGGCTTTAAGCGAGCCAGTGTGCAGTTTCCCTTCAGAAAGGACTTAGCGTGCTCATTAGCATGTCAATACCCACAATGCTCTTCCAGCTCATTTCTGTTTCATTGTGCTGCTGGTGTCAGTTCTCTGGAACAGCTGAAAACAACCCGATTTGCACGTGCATGTGTGTGTGTGTGTGAATGCATCATTTTCTCTCTCTGGCTCAGTCAATATTAGGGTATTAGGATTCTACCTAAAAGGGAGGATTTGGGGCAAGTTACCCATATCTCATCTGAACCGCACAGCACAGAAAAAGAGATAGGTCCGTCCATGGCCACCCAAACAAATTGTGAAATCTACTACAAAGGACCGCACAGTTCCTGGAAAGCAGTTCCCTGCTTTCTCCCAAACAAAGAAAAAGCAATGAGAAATGTGGAACCTTCAGCATTATCCCACTGCCATATCAGATACCACATGTGGTAATGTGTCCTAGCTGTGGGGTGATGCTTCTCAGAAACAAGACCATGGAATGTTTATAGATGCATCTTTCTTTTCAGTAGATGGGTTTTAATTTCAAGAAATTGGATGCAACCAAAGTGTATATGGATGCCACACATTTATCAAATAACAGAGAATAGACATGGTTCCTTTCTGCTCTGTAGAATGAGAGGAATCTTATGAGATATATTTTTTGTTTTTTAAAATGCATATTAACAGAACAATAGATTACTATCCAGAAGTGTTTTTAAGAAACTGGCAAATCATGATCTCAAGGCACATGCTGCAGAAACCTTGCTGAAGCTTTGCGGTTATGAATTTAGGTGGTAGGTTAACAGGAGACCACCTGGATACCATGCTGAACTCCTCTGGAGAAAGATGGAATTTTATCTCCATATGAAAATGACAACTTTGAAACTGGATTTCCTCACTTTCATCTCTGATTACCTTTGCCAGTCTTTCTCCTCTCTCCCTATGTTACTGTCAAAGTGTAAATACTTAGTTCCCTGGGTTGGGGATCTTATTTGTGAAACTGTGTACATCACCATAAACACTGAATTGTGTCAATGAATTAATAATGCTGTTATTTGGTGAATTTTGTAGTACTTACACATTTCACTTTCATATAAAGTTGCCTTTTCCCTATCCCAATAAAGGGGGACTGGTACAGCTACTCATTTGTTTCATTAAATAAGATGGTCACAGATTTGAGTGTGAATGTTTACCTCTTAGATTTCCTTCTCTCAGTTTAGCCCTGGCACTAGGCAATGGCCAATGTTTATTCTTTCTCCCCTTAAACACCTGACTCTATTGAGAGATGTAAATAAAGCTAGCCAAATTTCTCTCTCCTGCTCCTTGTTAAAGGCTATAGTATTGCTTTCTTTTCCTCTGCTTCTTGATCTGTACACATTATGGCGATGCTTAAGCTCTGCGCCACTCCATATGAAAATGTCCCTCCTTTCCCTGAAGATATATTAACCACTTTACTATTCTTGTCTGATTGTGCCTCAGGGGAAATGTTGATGGATCCCACACAGTGTGAATCTATTATAAAGATAATCTGATGCTATTTTGGTTGCTCAGAGAGGTCTTTTTTCCTTTCCTTGCAAACACATAACTCCCACTCGTATTAAACGTGCAAAGGGGGAGAGGAGGGGTTGCATCCCCAGGGTTTGGAAATGTGTTGCTATCCTTCTCAGTTGATTAAATCCTGGTAAGTATAGCTGTTTAGAAATCAAGCTGGCATTTAATTAAAATACAATAGGCCCTTTTCCTGCAATGCCAGTTGTGAATCTGGAGGCCTGGTCATACAGATGCTAATTTAATGAATATTCATATATCATGAATATTCAGCAGGTGCCACAGCAACGTTCTTTTGTGCTCTGCTGATTCACCAGGTCCTACTGGCACGGCAGATGGCAAATGCTGAAGGAGGGCGGCTCCTGAGAAGGGGCATGGGGTGGAATCCTTGGTCTTAGACAGGCTGCATTTGTCTGCAAGGCTCTTAGAACAGGCAAAAGACAGGAGACTAGCTGGCAAAAGGCCTTGGTGTGTGGGTAAAAAAAGAAAGAAAGAAAGCTGGACCTATTGTTGTCATAAGTAGACATCTTAAAAAGTTGTGCTTTAATTCTGTTGTATATATAATCCTGTTGTTGAAATTCACTTTGTGTTAGCTACCTTCAGAATTCCTGGGCCTGTCGACAGTGGGAACCTAAGAAGAGCCCTTGTGGATCAGGTCAAAGCATCAGCCCAGCATCATATTCTCACAGTGGTCAACCAGGTACCCATAGGAAGTTTGCAAGCAGACCCAGAATTCAACAGCATTCTCCACATTTGGTTTTCCAGCAACTAATAGTCATGCTGCCAGATACTCCATGAATTTGTCTAATCCTTTTTCGAAGCCATTCAAGTTGCTGGCCTGTACTCACTTCCACATGCACCTAAATCTATGAAGAACAGTCTGGAGCACAGCTTTGGAGAAGAACATGAACCTATGGCCTCAACCTCATTAGTGAGGTTCTTCATTGGAGGGGGCAACTCAGTGTGTGCTCCTGTGTGTGCATGTTGATGTTCTCTGCATTAAAATGAATGAAGATGCTCTTGCACGTAAATATAACTTCTGGTCTCTGGACTAATGTGACAATGCCCTATCTGTATGGAATGAATGGACCTGTTTCCTGCTTTCCATCTTACTTGCTTTCCATTGGAAGCAGCCAATAGATGCAGAGAGTCTTTTCATTTTCTTCTTGGCAGTGGTAGCTGAGAGATAGGCTTGATAGCTACCTAGGTCAGTGGTTTTCCAATTGTGTTCTAGAGAACCCAAGTGGTCCTTGTTTGCTTCTCAAGATTTCCTCATTGAATAGATCAGTAGTGGCAAATAAGAGTCCCTGAAGGACCACGATGCTATCATTATGGATTTCATCCTATAGGGTGCAGGTCACAAGAGAGCACTGGGTATGTTTTTAAGTCAGGCATAGGGAACATGCAGCCCCCCCCCAGATGTTGCTTGGCTACAGTTCTCATCACCTTTGACCATGCTAGCTGGGGTTGATACGATTTGGAGTCCAATAACATCAGGAAGTCCTATACCTGTTCTGAGTCAGGTCATGCTCTTAGCTCACATGGGGGACAGGTAAAGTCCACAGGCCTCCCTGGACCTACATAAATTCAGGATGCACCCTTGAAAACAACCCCCTCAATTCTTGGCAATGTGCTGGAGTTCTGTGTTGGATGGACAGGTTTTCCTTGGCAATACTGGTCAATATGCCATGGCTTTTCTGAAGGCAGAAAGTTGGAAAACTTATTATCACCTGGCACTAATTATGTTTTACTGAAGAAGAGAAAACAAGAAGACATTTGAAAAAGTACATGTTGCCAACGTGCTGTCTCTTAAGTCTTTGATATTCCTGTTTGCCTATTCAGTCATCCACATTTCATTGTTCACCAGGCTTCAGCATGTGACATAATTACATACTCGAGGACAAAAGTGAATTATATCTGGGGATAAGATGTCAACTTCTGGTAAGCACACAGTACAATTCACCTGACTCTGATAAACATTGATCCTGAGGTTTTCCACAGCTAATGGTTTAACCTTTCCTCAATCTCTTTGCAAAGTTTGTTTACATTCACACCATAATGCAATTAATCTGACAACTGATTTGACTGCACCTAACCAAGGCATGATGCCATTTCAAACTAACCTTCCCTTCACCTCTTCCTTAGCTCATATGCAAAACACAGTAGTCTTAAAGCATGGGGTTGTCAGACAACATAATGCCCTAGCATTTGCAGCAGTGCCTTTCAGTTTGGAAAGTGCTGAACAACTGTGACTAAACTAATGAACACATTCGCTCTGTTGACAATAACATTTTTGAAACTTAAAAGGCATGATTACACCAAGACAGAGGATTTCTAATTTCCTCTTTTGTCATTGCTTCCAGACACTATTTGAGTATTTAAAATGTTCTTGCCCCATTCATATTCGTAACAACAACTCTGCACCATAGATTACTGGCCAATCTCTGAACTCTCATGGGTGAATCTGTCCCTTGGGTGGCCAGCAACTGTCCCTTCAAAGGATGGAGCTCATTCCAGATGCTTGGTTGTCCACCTTCTTCCATTTCTTATCTATGGCTTTTTCAGTATAAGGATGATCATGGAGAACATATGAACAATGGTTTTTCTGTTGCTTCTGGGACATCAGGAAGTAACACGGGAAGGATGAGGTAGTTGCCAGAACACTATCCTGGATGTGTCCTGCAGTGCTTGCTTGCTTCACCCCCCCCCCCTTTAACTGGAACTGAGCTTGAGATCTTATGCATTCAAAGCAAGTGATCTACCAATGAACTATGACTCCCTTCCATTTTGTAATTGTCTCCTGAATGTTAACCAGATTTAATTGTGGAAATTTCTCACCAGTCACCCAAGTTATGGCTGTAACAATGTGCTGCAAATTAAACCTCCATGTTCATAGACAACATATTTTGGGTTAACAGATGCTGGGGCAAAGTCTGTCACACCACTTCGTGCCCTGCTTGTGATGCTTCCCAGAAACAACTATCTTGCCATTGTTTGGCCTAGTGATGGGCATTTGTTTGGATCCAGCAAGGCAATCCTCATGTGCTCAAGAGGCATCAGTCACTTGACTGTGTTCCAAAACCTAACCATTTAGGCTGCAATCCTAACGCTATCAGTCCCATTGCATTCAGTGAGATTACTCCCAGATAAATGAAGTTAGGATTGCAGCCTTAGAGCTCTACTTCAGCCTACTATGTAATATTAACAAAGTTGTGTTTTTGGCAGAGTGGTGGTCAGGAACACAATTCCTGGCCGGATAGATGAAGTCAAATAAACTTCATAAAAGAAGACAGACTTGATGACAAGGGGATGGGAATGGAGGAGGAATGTAAGTCCCTTCAGATCATGTGAGCAGGTGGCAGGGAAACCTCAAAACGTCTAAGCCTGTAAGGCTATACCCATTTACCTGAGAATAAACCCCATTGAACTGAATAGGACCACCTTCTGAGCAGACATCATAGGGTTGTGGTTCTCCTCTGAATGGCCAGAAGTCAATTTTCCAACACTTAACAAGTTGGACAAGGGAGAATACAAAGTGGAGTGACTTACCTGTGCCTGACTCGTACGTTAGGCATAGATTAACCCTTTATGAGTTGCAGGAGCAGTATTTCCAAGTATAAACTTGGAAATGACCTTGATGAGAAGAAGGGCAGAACTGTGAAAAGAACAGAGGGAAACAAACAAATGTTAGGTGAGATTACAAGTGCTGAGCAATGCACATATATTCAAAAACTGGTATAAGAAAATGAGGCTGCAGTAACCAAGTCAGATCTCTGGTCCACTCTGACTGATAGCAACTCAGTGCCAAGATACCAAGAAGAGAACTTTCCCCAGATCTGCTACCGAAGATGCCTTAATTCAGTGCTTTTCAACATAGGTTCTTCAAATGTTGTTGGACAAGAAGTCCCATCATCCACAGCCATCTCAGCCAATGATCATGGATCAAGGGAACTGTAGTCTATCAGCATCTGGAGACCCTAGGTTGAAGAACACTGCTTTGACTGGTAATGGCAGTGATTAAATCTGAGATCTAAAACATGTTCTCTATTGTCAACTATGTTACCTCAGCTAATCAGCCAAGCACCATCTCCAAGATGGTACATCTGACTCTTTAAGTGTGAATTTGTCCCAATAACACCTGAGCTGGAAGTCTAGTTTTAAGTAACATGTCAGAGAGGGTTGCTTCCTAAAATCTTTCTCTACAGAAGCAACTGATCTGATAGGCATTGGTTCCACCAGAATGCCTGCACAGCCCCAACCTCACCACACCTTTGTCTCCTCCTCTCCTCCCAGTAAGCACCAGTGACATGCCTGTTGGGAGGCTAGCATTGCAGCTCTGCCCCACCAAGTGAGCTATTTCCATTACTGCATCAATGGTTGGAAGATACATGCCCTCTACCCTTGAACTCTCTTGCCCTGGATATTCACCCCAATCCAAGCCTGCCTTTTCCCCACCACCAAGCCCAGTGCTTATTTTCGCCGGGGGGGGGGGAATGATATGCAGGGGTATGCCTAAACATTTTGTGATTCTAAGTTTGACCTCATTGAGGGGCAGTATTTCAATATGAGTTGGAAAATGAGAGTACCCCTAAACATTGTTTTAGAAAAAAGCACTGACCAAGCCTATTTGGAATGATGCTGTTGTGATAGGGTGGGGTGCAGGGAAAGATACACATTTTATATAAATATATATTTCCTGCAAATGATGAAATTAAGCTGCTCTGCAAATCCAATGCTCTCTCTTACCAGTTGAAGCAGTACAAGGGGGAAAAAACCCAGACATCCTTTTTTGCTTTGAGATATAAATAATAGAGCTCACTTGTCTCTTCTCTGGCATTTCCAGAGCTTCTTATATCAGAGCTGTGTCAAGAACCATGAAGCGTTACAACTTGACCAGGCTCTGACCCAGCACTAAGTCCTGAGCCCATCTTCCTTGGAGGCAACATGGTCAAAGGTATGAAATGCTTCCTTTGCAAAGAAAAGATGTCCCTGTTAAACAGCTGTAATCATTGCTGCTGCCTCCTTTGGAACATTAAAACACACACACACTTTTTTCCTTCTTCTTTCTCAAAAAATCACATTTCATTTTCAAATGGCAAATCAGCCCTTCAAAGACTACAAGACAAGGGTGATCAAAAATGAATCATCCAACTTTTAAAAGTATTTCTCCTTTCAATGGGAAGGAACGTGCCGCCTTTGAACTTTTACACTCTTGTGTGTTTTAGCTGCAAATCCTAAATGTAATGTTTAATAAATAATTCAGGACCTTATTTTTAGCAACAGGAGCCCAACAATTTGTGACTTTGGAAAAGTCTGCATGCCAAGACGACTCCATCTCAAGGAAACCTTATGTGACACGAAATCTCTTAACTATTTTTACATCCTCGTTTAACAGCAGCAACATTCATAAAGTGAGGCAGAAATGCGGGGAGCAGAGAAAGGGAGAACCTGCAAGAAATCAAGATGTGACAGATTTCTCCCTCCCTGTTTTCAGGATAAAATTTCACCAGTCACAGACCAAATCAGATTAATGGTCCACCTAGCTTTGTACTGTTCACATTGACTATCAGAGGCTCTCCAGGATTTCAGGCTTGGGTCTCCCACAGCTTTACATGGATATGACAGAGATTGAACCAGTGGCCACTTGCTCTACCACTGAGGTACAAAGTACTCCAGAGTGATCAGAAGTGATTCTCCAGGTGGCATGGAGCTGCTATGCTAGCTGCCTGGCAGGTGGATTGCTCTTGTTTACTGTGAGGGACAAGGTGCTAAGGAGGACTGTGTGGTGCAAAAACACTGGCAGAGCCTATCTGGCACTCCTGGTGGGGTGTTTGCACCCTGCCAACCTCCCCACCACCTTGACCTTCCTCCTCTCCCTCCCGGTAAGCAAGTACAACCTACCCATCAGCTAGATAATGTAGTGGCCCTGCCCCTCTCAGCAAGCCACTTATGGGAATGATCTTTCTCAGCTTCCTATATAAAGCTTAATTATAATCTCAAGGAGGAGGGAAGTAAACCCTAATAAAACTGCCATTAAACCAACACAGCTATAAAGAAAACTACATGCAACTTCTGTAATCCTGCTCCTTTGGAGTGACTCCTGAATCTGCAAATAGTCAAGGATTTAACAGCTGGATGATTTATATATAGTTCAGGGTCTGTTTTTTTGAAGAAGTGTATCAGAAGACAAACAGAAGGTGGTGTGTGTTTCTCTCTCTTTTTAGTATCACAGCAAACTCAGACTGTACCAGTTTGGCTCCTTTTGTTCAAGTGGGAAGCGAATTGAACTGGCTCAGTCCTGGACATTTAAAAAAGATGCAGCATTATCATTCAGCCTGTGAAGGGGACTAAAGCTTTGTCCTATAAGATCCTGACTGGATCCAGAAAATATTCTTTCTGAATATTCCCTGAAGAACCATTACATAACCAGTTACCAAATTATGCGCCTTTAGATCACACTTTAAAAGCCTCATCAAAAGTGCACCTGTAAGGTAAGAAAATCACAAGTGGTTAAATATAAATGTGTAATCTTGGAGGGGGGGACCTCAGTGAGCTCAGTTATGGAATATTTATTTGTCTGAGGAAAGAGATGCATTAGTCATATTATCACATGTGGATTTTACCCTAGATTTATGTGCTTTTTAATGCAAGATTCAACCCAAACTACTTATTTTAAGTGTACCTTAGTGTGAGCCATTTGCAGGGGAGCTGTCATGCTCCAAATAATGTAGAAGCAAAAAAATTAAATAAATGTCATCTGTTTCCCCTTTTAGAAACTTTGGTTCCATGTCTGAGACCAAGTGCTGGAGCACATTGAAGGGCCACTTTCCACTTATTCCTTCATTACCTCATGACAGATACTAAAGGGTCATTCCAAACTCACTAAGTAGAGAAGCCCCTAGTAGCCTCTGGCAAAATTTCAACTTGGATGCATTTGGGTGGGCTCAGTCTACTTTGGAGACTATATTTAGCCACATCAAAAAGCTGCTCTACAATTCAACATGACTGCCAGGATCTTTGCTCAAAGAGATGACTGGATGACAACAGCAAGGTGTGTCAGAGGTGGAAAGTGAAGCACACTCCCAGAACATGCATATACAATCATCTCCCACTCTCCCAATTTACCCGAGTCTCCATTTCCTAGTCCCTCTCTTTGGTATATCATTTACCCTGTTTTCTGTCTGTTCTTGCCTGTTGGGTGTTCTTTGTTAGCATTTTGAGTTGCTAATTCTTCAGGCTTTCTGCACCTCCCGTAAAATTTCTAGGAGCTAAATGTGAGAGTGGAGAACAGGTCCACATCCTGTCTCTAAGCACATGCATGTAGATGCATACACATGAACACCAGGACACAAGAGTATATTCACAGCCTGCCATTTCAAACATGGCAGCTGCTCGCAACTGGGGATCAGTATTCCTTATTCTTGAGCTATTTTGCGCCTGTTGATAAGCTATTTTAGGACAATTATGTTTCTTTTCTAGTCTCTCTTATTCTAATGAAAGAACATATGCCATTCTATTGCAGAATGCATGGATGCAAGTGGGTGCAGCTGGGTTGAAATCTCATCCATACAGGCATTCTCTTGATCTCTCTTTCTGAGTCTCTTGCTTCAATTACTTTGTTGCTTAAATGGGATTGTTTCATTGTCTATTTTAATTACGGATTTATTTAGCTTATCAGGATTCTTTTATTGGCCATTTTAATTATGGTTGTTTATATTTTAATCTTTGCATTGCTAGTTTTTATACTTTGCAACTCTCTTAGAAACCTATTTTGGCATTAAGCAGTATATAGATATCATAATTTCCCCAAAGCATTATTCCCACCATGAAAATGGAAACTAATTTTCGGCTGCTTTCTGAAGCTGGGGGAGACATTTCTCCAATATTTTCAGGAGGTTGCTACCAGAAGGGGCAGCCAGTAGAATGCTATGGAAATAGCCTCACACCATGTCTTACCAACCACTCTTCCCACAGTGCCTTGGGAGCAATGTACTGCAATGCAACATTGCTCCCAAACATGAATCATGGAATCGTAGAGGTGGAATTGACCTCAGGAGTCATCTAGTCCAACTTCCTACGACGTAGGAATCACAGCTAAAGAGAGATGGCCATCCAACCTCTACTTAAACTGCAGACTTGGGCCCACACAAAGTAGCAAGAGAAGTCTGGAAAGCAAGGTTAACGTCAAGCCAGGATCAGGCATGAGAGAGATCCAAGTCAAAGCAAACTCCAGGGGCAGCATTAATAAGCAAAGATCCAGAAGCAACTGAGAAGATCCAGTAACAAGCGAGCAAGGAAGCAAAAGGGTCATGTAGGGATCTGAATGGCACACATTGCTTCAGCAAACGGCAGATTCCAGCTGAAGGCTCATTAGCCTGGCCTCCCAGATCATATTCAATACCTGCTGCAGGTGCTGAAGTCTGTGCTAAGATCCCTGTACCATTACTCTCAATGAAGCCTTTACTCTAAAGTTGCTTTGTGACATTGGGTTCTCAGGTGTTCACTCTGTCATCAACTAGCTCCCAGGGCTTGAGCCTTCTGACTCCAACACTCTCAAGGGTTTGGGAGGGGTGACTTAGCCTCTGACTTGGCTGGAGGCTGCTCTGGTGGAGGTGAGGCCAGGAACCCACCCTGAATATCCTTCCAGGGCATCCTATGGAGGCAGGCCTGGGGATGGTCCTTCTGGCATACTAGAATCTTCAGCCCTGGTCTTGGGAGTTTTGTCTGCACAGCCAGGCTTTCAATCATCCATCTGGGTTCTTATGAGAAGATTAACTGTCCAAGGTCTCTACAGCATGTGCAGAGTGTCATTCTCTGCTCATCAAGTCATCATTGCCAGACACCCCCATATAGCATTTATAGAGAACATATTAGTCATCAGCCAGTACCCCAGTCCTTATCATATATCCTTCAATTGCATGGTTAATTGATTTAATTAGTAGATTAAACAACTAAAGCTTTAATTGTGGTTAAACTTTTCTTACTTAATTAACTGGTGTGGCTGAAAATGAAAGGCACTCTGATAGGCAGTCTGTATAGACATGCCTGGTTGGGTGATGAAACACAGAGAGGACCTTTCCTTCCAGTTTGTTTCCTCCAAAGGTAGCGGTTAGTTTGCATTTCAGTCTCCCCGTAGGACCAGCCCCTTGCCAGTTCTGCTCTGTGACATCCAGGAGTCTTTTTGTCTCATCCTAGAGCTGTGATGATGTATTTCACTTGCCTATGCAGAGCAAGAGAGAAGTGTATGTGTATATGGAAGCTCTGGATTTTGTGTGCCTGGAATGTATTCTCCTGCACAAAGGTAAAAGCCACATGTGTTGCTTTTACCTATGCCAGCATTTTGCCCCTTGTCCTGCCCACTTCTGGCCCCTGGAGGGTTGTCCTTAGAGGTATGTGACTCATGGTCTGGAAAAGATTCCCCTCTCTTGCTCTACAGAAATCAATTGCAATGCATGTTATGGCAAAATCTGAACCATCTACACTCCCCTCACCATTTGAGCTCATCTGATTCCAAAGTCATTTTTGCTCTGGTTCGTTGCTGTAACAATATCCAAGTAAGAGGTTGCTTTAGATTCCATATTTCCAAAGTAATGAAAAGGGAAATGTTGAAGAAGGGTTTTCCCCTCCCTACCTAATGCTGTTAGCTTTCTGCCCACAAGTTCAAACTTCAGAAAATCTGAGCCCTTCCTTCCTGTGCCAACATCCTCAAAAAAATGGGGAGGTATGCATTTAGAGATTTAAAGTCACGGAATTTTATTTAATTAGCAACAGAATCTTTTCCAGAGGTGATAGCTTAGATATTTACCCAGAAGCACTGATTCCAATGGGAAGTCCTTCCAAGAAGAAACTTGTTCTGCTGAAGTTCTGATGATCAGCCAAAACCAAGGGAGTGACAAATTTGGTTACTGCAAGAGAAGAAAAATGGTCATTTCCATGAAAAACAGGGAAGAACAACAATAGTATTGTTATCTCTGTAGGTGTGGCAAATTCACATAAGAATACCCGTTTTTTTTATTTTAGAAGAGGCTGATTAACAAAGCAAACAGAGAGTTATGGCTTCTAGCGTTCTACCACAGGAGTTTGTGGTAACTGCACTTGGATGTCTCATTATTAAGGAAGGAACTGAAACTTGATAGCAACCGGAGGTAATTAAAATATAAAATAAGAGGTGGTTGTGAAACATTTCATTGTGTTAAGGACCGAGCCAACAAAAATGTTTACTCTGTAGCAACTCAGCTATAATTGTTTGAGTAATAACTCAAGAATGAGGAATACTGATCCCCACTTGGAAGCAGAAGAAGTGAACACAGGATCAGAAGACAAAAGGAGGAGGAAGCAAGGAGACGGGATACTGGAATTAAGCAACTGCATTTGCCTAATGAACTTCTGCAATGCTCAGCCAGAACAGCCAAGGGTGGTGCATACACCCTAAGGGTCTTTCAAATGTACAGAAGGAAGAAGATTGGAAAAGCTCAAATGAAGTGAAGACTTAATGCAACATTGAGAGCTGTTCTTCCAGGTGGGTTTGTGCCTACCTATAGAAATGCCCACAGAGGTTCCCCGTGACCATTTCACATGCTGGCTACTATTATGGCAGTGGCTACCAATCAATCAGCTGCCATCTTGGCTTGGTGGCCACACTGGTGGAAGAAAAGGAGTGCGGGGGGAGCGCACCGCCCCTGGCAGAGCGATCCTGGTGGGTGCCATTGCGGCTGCCCTTGCTGGGCACCATGCCCCCAGGATGTGCACCAGCCCTGCCTCCACCTGCTCTCTCCCACTGGGTGGCCATTGCTTAGGACTCCAGGAGTGCTACTGGCAGGAAGGAGGGATGGTGAAATTTCACACTTACTACTATTAAGCTCTGAAACATCAAAGAGCATTTGCCACAGGAAAGTGGCAGCAGTGCAGCTCCTCTGCAGGGTCAACTCATCCACAACGCCTTGCTCTGAAGAAGCAGAGGAACTTAGGCTGCTTGAAAAAAATGACAGATTCCTCCTGCTCTAATTGTGTTCTGTCATATTAAACGTGTGGTTAGCTTGGTCACACAATTGTGTGTGGTCTACTTATCTTCCTGGCTGTTGCCACCTTCAATGCAAAGCAGGACTCTCAATACCTTCAATGATTGCCCAGAAGGAAGATTGTTTGTTTGGGGATGGTTTTTCAAACACTGCCCATCCCAAGCTGGCCACATTGTATAGGAAGCTAGATCCAATATATATTGTATCCAGAAATCTCTGCATCTCTAAAGGGCTAGACATTTCTTCAGGGATGCTGTGGGCAGGAAATTGCAAGCCGTGGCCTCTAGCTGACCAGGTGTGCAGTGACTCACTCCAAGGTTGCCCGGTCCCTTTGTTCCCAACAGCACACAAGCTCTGACCTTGCCTGAGCATAGGGCCATAAATCTGTCTTCTTCCATGTACAATCCCACACATCCAGATTTAACAATCTTTCTAATGGAGACTCAGATAGGCCTCAAGAAGAGACTCCCGAGAAAGTGAAATTCCTTGTGATATTTACTGTTCACCTGGTTTTGCTAAACAAACAGGCGCACATATATAAGCACCTGCTCCTTAGGTTTGCAGCCCAGAGAGGTCGTAGGGTTTATTGTTACTATTCCAAGATCAGACTTTTCCACCATGTGGTTTTCTCATTTGAGATACTAGTAGCCACTGGGCTACCCTTAAAAATGTTAGGCATTCTGACAGGGCTGTGTCTTGTTCAGAGACTATAAGACTGCCACCTTTTCACTTTTCCTTGTCTTTTAAACACAGCCAGAGCTAAAGATCAATATATAAAGGTCAGAATATTGCTGTCACTTGAGGCCTGCTCATGCATACACTTGAACAGGCAAATGCTCACATGTGTGCACAAATCCCATCCCAAATATCTCTGTTCCCAGTCAGTCCCATATTGTGCAAGGGAGGTCTGAATGTGGTTTTTACTTGTATTCACTTGATCATGCAGCGATAATGTTCCTGATCAAACACTGGATGAAATACTGCATTTGTAAAAACCATCTTGGAAGCTGCAGGGGGTGTTTCAATTCAGGGGTGGGTTGTTGCTTTTTGTCTGTTGCAATCCCCTCTGATTTTTTTTTTTTACCAGTTATCTATTGCTAATATAGATGAGGAAGGTGCTCCAGCAGGAAAACTGAAGGCAAGGAAAGCTTCAGCTGCTAGGCAGGGTGTGGTTGCAACTCAGCTATTAAAGTGAAGGAAGCGACAGAAGACGTGAAGCTGCGATTAGGGGTTCCTAAGCAGACTACATAGACCTCAGTTACCTTTTGTTGAAAAAGACCTCAGGATGCAAGTCTATGCACATCTCTCTGGGCATCTGGCTCACTGAGGTAGGGCTGGGGGAGAGGTTTGATTCAGTTCACATTTAAAGATGAACCTGTTGAATTTGCACTTTCTGAAACAATGCACAAACCGAAGCTGACCAGTCCTTCAAAATTTGCAACTCTCTGAATTTAGCTGTGCAGATCTCCAGCCATCTTTTCAAAAATACATCCGCTGGAGTAAAGTGTGCATTCAAATGCTTATATTAGTGAAAGCAACATGCAAAAAATGCATTCAATAAGTTTCTTTAGAAAAATGTGTGAAAAGCAAAACTAAATGCAAACATATTCAAAGAAATTTGTGGGTGAATTTTGATGAGGTTTGGGGGTTTTTTTTCTACAGTCAAGAGATATATAAATTTTATGAAATAAATAAATGAATATTCACAAACGTATGTGGAAATGCGGAGAACTTGGCTTAAGGCTGGAAATGTGACAAAACTGGGACAAACCAAGATTGACAGATTTGCCCATCCAGAGGATGGTTGATCAAGCAAGAGTAAATGGGGTGAGTGGAAAGAGAGAGTTGCAAATAGAAAAAAAGACACTTTTGGAAAAGAGCCGAAAAGCTTGAAACATATTGGAACGTTTCCTGAAAAGAAAGCCAGTCTTCTACAGCACCGTTGGATGTTTTGCGTCAATGGATGACGAAACCTTTCCCAGTGCTGTAACACAACAGCTATAAAAGATGGTTGCAATGTGCCAGGCCAGACATTTAAGGCAAAACAAGAAACTTGAGAAGAAATATGCTCCATATCAGTGTTCGCAGTGCAGCCGATCATCAATAAAACCTTGGGGCATTTCACTCTAGGTTCACTACTATCAGGAAATTATGGCTATGCTCTTAATGTTGAGTCTGCTTAGCTTGAAGAGTTTACTCCTAAAATACTAATAAGTTCACCTTTTCCCCAAGATATACCTGTTTTCTGGCTGTTATCAGGCCTGTGTATTTTGGGAGCATATTAAAGAGTTTCGGAATTCTATGCACAATGTTATGAACTTGAAATTGGTCTGAAATCTGGAAGTGTGACCTACTAGATACAGAACCAGATTTATGAAGCTCATCCTGCCCGAGCCTGCATTTTGAAGGGTACCCACTAGCCCACCCCAGAACTTGGGCATACATTTTTATTTTTATCCCACCTTTCTTCCAAGGAGCTTGAGATGGCATCATACATGGTTTCCTTCTCCCCATCTTTTCCTGAATGATAGTGAGTGGCCTAAGGCTACCCAATGAGCTTCATGATTGGGTGGGCATTTGAACCCTGGTTTCCCAGGTCCTAATCCAACACTCTCATCAACATTGGCTCAATGTAAAATACCTTATCTTTGGTCCATCTAGCTCAGCACTGTCTACACTGGCTGGCAGCAACTTTCCGGGATTTCAGACAGGGATCTCTCCCAGCCCTACCTTGGCAAAACAGTGTTGTCATTTTGGCACTGTATGGATTGGCTATGAAATCTTACTGAACTCTCTATGGTTTTGTTTTTGAAATCAGTCGGTGCTTGGGGAATGGTAGCATGTAACTGAGTTTTTAAAGGGATAGCCATTGACTGGGTATGTGTGACACACTCACAGCATTGTCATGGATTTCTTTTGTATGTGTATGTCTATTTCTCCAGCTTGACAGTTTAGAGCAGTTGTCACTTGCTTCCATCTGGTGGGAAGATGACATTTCATTAAGTCTTCTGCTCAGAGGTTATAGCTCTAGGGTCCCATTCCATGGGGCACAAAAGGCCCTTGAAAGGTGTGTTGTACCTTTGATCCAACAACATGCTAGCTGTAGAACTTTGGTCCTTTTTGCAAGGCTGGCTCTTAAACTGTCCTTGGGAAAGGCATTCTTTCTTCCCACAGAGACCATTCCCAGATTCTCTTTTCATTTAAAACTGTTCTTAATTCCCTTTTGCCATTGTCCAGGTTGCCATTTTCTGTTACATATGGTGCAAAATACCTTTGCAAAAATGTAACTTGCTGAGCTCGGTAGACACGAGATGTCCGTGGATATGAAGCAAATGTGTACAATTCTCCAGGGTGGAAGGTTACATACTTCTGTTGCTCCAACAAATCAAACCCTTCAGCCCTGTCACCATGCACAGTATGAATTATCTTGGAGTTAGACGTGTGGAAACAGATTAGGAAAACAGAGCTAAAATTCTAGGGTTCTATTTCACGCCCCCGTTCTGGATGGGACAAGAGATATCTTCCTTAGTGGGGACACAGCTGAAACTCTATAGACCTCCATAGAAGGCAAGGGGGTTAAGGGATAAAATTCACCCTATACATAGCTCTTGGCAAGAAATATGGCCCACGGGCCTTGTTTCAATGGTAGAGGTCCCAAGAAAAAAAGAGCCTGCTCGATGACTTTGTTGCTTTCTTGTGTTTGGTACTTCTGGCTATCCAGCGGATACACTTACATATTCAGGTACAAGCAGGGGTACATTTGGGAAGTGCTCTATATATGCACACACAAAGAACAGCAGTACTTCCCATAATACCCAGATTACTAGGATCAATATGACTGCAATCCTCTGCATAACTTCCTGGGGTTAAGCTCCATTAAACACGGGGCTGTTTGCTTCTGACTGCATAGTTGTGGCTAGTGAAACACACCAAGCTTTAATTATATGTCTTTAGCCAACTGAAAGGTTTTCAGCTTTGAATAAAAAAAAATTCAAATTATCTAACAAAGAATTGTTACATCTGAAACTGTAAATGTGAATTAGGAACCCCATTGAAGAAAAGGGAAAAAGGTATTCGACCCCCGCCTGATCATTTTTCCTCATTCTCTTTCTCTGTGCTAATCTGTCACAAACAAACTTGAAACCCTTGTTATCACCCGATTCATTACCCAGTGACAAACCCTACGTGGGTTTGTCAATTCCCTTGGCGGTCCATCAGATGGTGTCATCTGCTCCAACCAGTCCAGAAAAGATAGCACAAAAAAATGTGGAAAGTTGGGAAGTAGAGCTCTCTGAGGAAGAGATTCAATGAACTTTCTGCATTAGAGCAAATAAACAGCTGCTAGAAGTGGTGGTTGGTTCATTGGGGGCAGTGCCAACATCAGTCAGCCTTCTACTTAAACAATCAGTGCAGGGGATTGGCAGTGGCCATCAGCTTCCTTGCTTTTAGGCTCAGTTTTGCCCTTGTAGGGGATGCAGGTGGCGCTGTGGGATAAACCACAGAGCCTAGGACTTGCTGATCAGAAGGTTGCGGTTCGAATCCCCACGACGGGGTGAGCTCCCGTTGCTCAGTCCCTGCTCCTGCCAACCTAGCAGTTCGAAAGCACGTCAAAGTGCAAGTAGATAAATAGGTACCACTCTGGCGGGAAGGTAAATGGCGTTTCCGTGCGCTGCTCTGGTTCGCCAGAAGCGGCTTAGTCATGCTGGCCACATGACCCGGAAGGTGTACACTGGCTCCCTCGGCCAATAAAGCGAGATGAGTGCCGCAACCCCAGACTCAGCCACAACTGGACCAAATGGTCAGGGGTACCTTTACCTTGTAGGTAGGGCAGAAAGGGGAAAGGATGGAGGCAAGATGAGAACTAGTTGCTTTCAGAGTTTGTATGAGTGGTTTTATTGTTTTAGAGTTTGTTGAATTGATTTTATTGTTCTTAGAGCTTGTGTTTTGGTGTTTTATTCTGTTTTCACCAGGTACACTACTTCGATGGCTTCATGCCACCTACTACTACTACTAATAATCCTATACCCACTTGCCCAGGAGTATCTTTCATTGAACTCAGTGGAGCTAACTTCTGAGCACCATATTGTACAGTTAATTACAGGACAGCTAACTGATAGCAAAACATATTTCATCATTTAAAATAGTTAACATTGCTATACTTCTAGATGAGCTCAAATCATTTTTCCCAGTGCCTCAGGTGGGAAAAGGGGGAGATGCTTTAAGAGAAGTAAGCTGTCATGGATGCACAATGTTTTGAATTTTTCTTTTAACCTTAAAATTTAAACTTCCTGTCTTTTTAGAACAGAATAGCCAGTTATGGAAAATTAATAACATTAACCACCCAACTTAACTCTTAGTTAAAATACAGAATCCCCCCCCCCATTTGCTTTAGTTTTGGCTTGTCAACAATGTATTAAAAGAATGGAATCAGAATAACAATTCCTAGATTCCAATGATCCATGGGCTTCATAGTGGTGACTTAATGCCAGACTCAGATGTTTCTGTTTACATCCTAGACTGAAGACATTTCATTTCTTATCATTCTTTAATTTTGCAGATAAGAACAAATGTCAATATTTACTTATGTCCCCAAGAGAAGCACATGTGATGGGGAGATGGTGACTCTACTGCGTCTGCAAACCAGGCTTCAAAGAAGTTTCACAATCTCCCCAGCAGAGCCCTACATCTGTTCACTGAAAGAAGCTTTTATACCCATAGCCTGTATCCCAGACAACTTATGCTCTCAGATGAAGCCCAACATGCTTTGTACATTAGCTGTCAAATGACCCAGTTTTGTATATTTCAGCCTTGGTAGAAATAGCAGCAGTATCTGCTACTTGCCTATTTACTTTAGGGGGCACATACTATTGAAGTATCCTTGATCACCACTGCTAATGGTCCAGAGGGTGCCAAACTGGAGCTCTTGCTTCTGCATTGGCTGCAAGTAATCCCCAGAGCTGGCAGGAAAGGGTTAAGTGTTCTCTTTCACTAGTGTTATCTAGAGCTAAAATGCCACGAGTAGCAACACGGTTTATACCTTTGGCAGCAAAGCCAATGCCTCCCCTTGCTTGCCTCTTGGATAGTGCTGGTGCCTAGCTGGTGCAGGAACCCTTAGTGAGTGCTCAAGAGTAATATAGTTATGTAATGCCATTATACAAATCTATGGTGCAACTGGACTTAAGAGTACTGTGTTTTGTTCTGGCCCCTATTCCCCTCACAGAGCTACGTCTCTCAGAGAAATCTGTGAATGAAATAGGGGTCTCCTATCAACTCTCAGCACGCTTAACAAACTTCAGCTCCCAGAATTCTTTGGAAGAAGCTATGATGGTTTAAAGTAGTAGCTGAGGCTCTAATACTTTGGCCACCTCATGAGAAGAGAAGACTCCCTGGAAAAGACCCTGATGTTGGGAAAGATGGAGGGCACAAGGAGAAGGGGATGACAGAGGACGAGATGGTTGGACAGTGTTCTCGAAGCTACCAGCATGAGTTTGACTAAACTGCGGGAGGCAGTGAAAGACAGGAGTGCCTGGAGTGCTCTGGTCCATGGGGTCACGAAGAGTCGGACATGACTAAACAACAACAATAAATATACAGATAAGCAAAGAGTTTGCATCTAATAATATTACTTCCATTGGTAAATATGATCCCTGAAGTCAAAGAGTCTTTATGGCTCCTTAATATCTTACATGGAGCAATGCCACTTTTGAGGGAGCTCGTGCAAAACAACACCATGCTTCATTGTTCCACAATGTTCGGTTGCAATCCTATGTAAATCTCTGGTCTATGAGGTGCATAATTCCTTCATGTGGTGTGCTGCATGACTGCATTGCTTCAGTTCCACAACAGGAGATTCAATTCATCCAGGCAAATGAAAGATTGTGTCACTTGATACTGCTTTTTAAGAATACCTGGAAGGAAACCGCCTGTAATGACTGCATGGGAACTCCTGCCTGGGTTGCCTTGAATTCTACAGAAGTAGGATGCAAATGTAATAATGAAATGGAATGAAATAGCCAGGATCTGTCCGTGCATTAAATGTCAGCACTCCAAATTGAAAACTTTTTTTTTTCTGGAGCACAGAGCATAGAAGTGCCTTCAGAAACCTTAGAAACTGGCACTTGGGGAAAATGGGTCATGCATGTTGTTTTGGGGTTGCTTTTAAGGGACCTGAATCAAGCCTCTTATTTGAACTCTAAGGGTCCAAATTCCTCCACCCATTGCAGTCTCCTAAAGGCTGAGTTTTAGGTCCAGCACTATTATGTGTTCTGTAAAAGTTATGTTCTGTGAAAAATATTTTTTCCATGGCCTGTTAAAAGCCCGGCAGACCTTCACTGGCTGGAACCAGCAAGATAGCGAGGCAAGGAAGACAGTGGCACCACAACCACATTGTTCACCTTTGGAAATCCTTTGTTCCAGCTCGTCCAGGGCATGATTGAAGTTTGTTCCAGGGAGAGCTATGAATTAAAGTTCAAGCCCTTGCCGTGAGTGCTGCTCTCACTGGGAACTGCGTGGGACTCAGCACTGTGACTCAGACCATGAGAAGGAAGAAGTAGCTAGAGAGTCACTCACCCTGTGAAAGCTGGGCATAGAACTTCAAGTCCCAGGGATGAAGGGCTGGGGGAGGCACGTTCAGCTTGGAGGTACAGGGGTTGGGGGTCACATTTAAAAAAACAGTGCCTGAATCCACCTCCTTCTTAGCCTTCAGCAATAGCCTCAATGAGGCATGGCAAGGTGGCAAAAGACAAGGGTTGGGAAGAAGGACTGAAACTCTCTTTTTAAAGTTTTGAAAAGGCGGCATTTTTCTATGGTGAACAGTATGGCTAATAAGATACTCCAAGAGTGGGAAACCTGTGTCCTGCTAGTTGTTGTTTTTGACTACAGCTATCACCCCCAGCTAGGGACATGGGTGGTGCTGTGGGTTAAACCACAGAGCCTAGGATTTGCAGATCAGATCAGAAGGTCGGTGGTTGGAAACCCCACGACAGGGTGAGCTCCCGTTGCTCGGTTCCTGCTCCTGCCAACCTAGCAGTTTGAAAGCATGTCAAAGTGCAAGTAGATAAATAGGTACCGCTCCAGTGGGAAGGTAAACAGCGTTTCCATGCGCTGCTCTGGTTCGCCAGAAGCGGCTTAGTCATGCTGGCCACATGACCCGGAAGCTGTACGCCAGCTCCCATGGCCAATAAAGCGAGATGAGCGCCGCAACCCCAGAGTCATCGGCGACTGGACCTAATGGTCAGGGGTCCCTTTGCCTTTAACAATCAGCCCCAGCCAGCGTGGCCAATGGCAATATATTATGGGAACATCTGGAGTGACACAGGTTCTAAACAAAACCATGGAATTATAAAGCTGGAAGGGACCCCAAGGGTAATTTAGTCGAACCCACTGCAGTGCAGGAATCACGGCTAAATATCAGCACGGTGTATAAAACACGGCAATGTGTAAAATAGGTCAACATACCAAAGGCAGGGGAAGTCTGTTCTGGAGATGCTAGCACTTCCCGGGTTTTCCTGCTCCATTAGAAAACCCTTCTTTCGGTTGCAGGAGAGGGGTTTAGTCATACTTAGAGTAGGCCCATTCTCCCTTTCAGTGGCTCTGTTCTAAGCATGGCTGCAGTCCGAACCCCAACTGCATGAGAGGAAGAACCACTGAATCCTACAAGACTGACTTCTGAGTGGACGTGAATTACAGCCCAAGCCTGGCTCTAGCCCAGGAAGGCTTTTTCTGATGTCCAGCCAAAATCTGCCTTGCAGCAATTTGAACTCATCGCTTCTTGCCCTTCCATCGTTGGACCTGGCAAAAGCTTGTTTCCCCTCTTCCTTCTAACAGCCTTACAGCATTTGGTGGCCCGCTCTAGCTCTCCTCCTGAATCTTTTCATCTCTAAACGGAACGTACCCCTTTCCCTCCTGCCTTGCATTTCGCTGACTTACAGAAAGCAGCTATAGAAAAGACCCAGTGGGGCATCTACTTTGTACCTCGCAGTTTATTCTTTAGTATTTTGTTTTGTCTAATTTCTTGCTCCACTTCACATGGGAGACTTAAAAAGTCCAGAGTCTGAAAAAGGCCATTGTTATCCCAGTGTTTTAGCTGAATGTAGCCATTTCTCATGCCGCTGTAACCAGCCAGCCAACAGCAGCGACAGGCAGCAGCTAGGACGATGTTCCCTTCTCATTTGGCAAAACTGCCCAACCAGACACCTGGGGGCACACTGCAAACTCAATCCTCAGTGTGCATGGACCCTTGCTTCCCATGTGCCCCCCCCGGGGGGGAGCAACCGAGGGTGATATTCAACTAAGTTTTAATTAGAGTACACACAGTGAAAAATGACTAAATCAGGTCCAAACCTAGTTGAATGCCTTGAAGGTTAGGGGAAGGCATTGGGGACCCAGAAGTGAAAACCTTTTATATCAGTAGTGAGCTGTGTACACCCCATACATTTATAGCACATGGCTTTCCCCAGAGAATCCTGGGAACTGTAGTTTGCCTGCCACAGAGCTACAGTTCCCAGCATTCTCTGCGGGGTGTTGGTTGGTTGATTGTCATGCATCTGTCTTGGGAAACAAAAGAAGAGTGCGCCTTCCGGGGTGAGGTCAAACCGTTGGATAATTACAGCACCTGCTGTGGCTGTAGAGACTGATATGGGAAAGACATGTTTGCTGCAGGTGGAACAGGTGAAGGTGTCCATTTGTGAGAGTGTTGTGCTTATTAAAGATGTATGTTTTGGGTATAGGTTCTTTTGAATCAAACAGCTTCGGAGTTTGTGCATCCAGATCTCTGTCTCACACACGAGACACCCCTCAAAGAAGGAAGCTGCTCTGTGAACCCTGGACAAACAGCCATTTTGTTAATTCAGTTCCGAAGTGCAACATTTTGACCTACAGGAACCAAAAGTTGTGGCTGGCAGTACTTGCAGAGAACAGGCATGGAGATGTCACAGCAAGAACCTGAATGTTGTTTTATCCTTAAGAGGTGAGAAGTTTTCATGGTTTCTTACAGCATTTTAGAAAGTTTAATGGGTACACACATGGGGAAAATCTGCAGCCAAAATGACAACTTATGTTTACTTTAAGTGCTATTTTTCTAGAAAAAGAGGTGCCAGAATTCACCATGAACACCTCCCTCAGTCTCTTAGCATGGCAGTGGCGTGAGAGATGCTGGAACTGAGTTCCATCAAGTTCCGGGTGGGGAAAAAGCCCTGCTTGTAACCAATAAAACACTCAGAAATACATGGGCAGCTGCTTTGCCACTATCTTCTTAAATACGCTTGTCGTAATAGAAGTCACATGCTTCTGTTCCTTGTCAAGAGAAGCCATGGGTTAGGTGCACATGGAGTGCATTGCACAATAAAAAACAGCCCAGGCTGGAAACAATGGCACTTTTAGATGCACATTTTTGAAGTTTGTATTCTGTGGGCTCTAATTACAAGAAAATTATATGCCTTACATTGTTTACATTAATTGAGTAACAGCCCATTCCTTCAGGCTGGCATAAATCTTCCTGCGTCAGTCTTGTGTGGAGACAAGGAGGCTGTAGTGGGAGGAAGAAGCTGCATAACGTTCTCTGGAAGGGCCTCTAAGCAGTTTTGTAAGTCGATGTGGTGCGACCCCTACTTGCGCTGCAGTCAGTTCCAGCGGCCGCATCTCATAAAAGGATATTGTGGAGCTGGGGAAGGTGCAGAAATGAGTAGTCAAAATGAACAAGGGCCTCAAGCAACTCCCTTGTGGGGAAGGGTTACAGCTCAGGGGGCTTTTGCATTTGGAAAAAATGCAATTAAGGAGACCATCATGCTAGAGGTGTGTAAAAT
Source organism: Podarcis melisellensis (assembly GCF_964234715.1). Classification (NCBI taxonomy): domain Eukaryota; kingdom Metazoa; phylum Chordata; class Lepidosauria; order Squamata; family Lacertidae; genus Podarcis; species Podarcis melisellensis. The sequence continues at coordinate 89,215,021 of NC_138528.1, read as the reverse complement.
TATGCCTAATGTGGAAAATGCGGATAGGGAGAAGTAAAACTGGAGATCTAGTAAAGCTGAATGGTCACAGAATCAAGGAAAGTCCTTGCTCACACAGCACATAGTTGAACTATGGAAATCAACTCCACAAGTCACAGTGATTGCCACCAACTTAGACGGGTTTAAAAGATGATACTGATGAAATGCATTTTTGTTTGACAGGTACTGCACAGGACATTTAAAGAAAACCAAAAACACTTCATACACATACCAATCTCATGGAAGGGAAACATAAGGAAAAGCATATCAGGGCAAAAGTGAGTAAATAAATGCCATGATTACATGGGAAAATTAAATCTGTCCTAAACAATATTCAGATGTAAAATAAAGTGGCAATTACATCTCCAAGGGCCAAGGATTCATACCTGAATTTTTACATACCAATCTCAATTTTGATTTTTTTGTTCTTCCTGGAAGAGTGGGTAGAATGGGGCAGGTGTAGTCCTTTGTGGATTGCACTTCTATCTACCAGACAGATGCAGTGGCAGGTCTTCTGCTTTTGCATTCAAAACAATTATTTCCAAATGGAATATATCCTAACAACTCTCTACACCTTAACAAATTGCAGCTCCCAGAAATCTTTGAGAGAAGCTGTCAGGGAACTGACATCTAAAGCGCCGCAGGTGCAAAGGCTCCCTGAGGTTGAGAGAGCAGTAGCAGCGGAAGAGGGAACCAGTAGAGGGCGAGCAAGAACTCCAAGGGAAAGTGAGTCGGAGGGATGGCTCAGAGACGCTTCAAGCGAAACCAGTGGGGAGGTCTCAGGACCTCCTATAGGGACACCCACACCTCGACGGAAACTGTCACGCCGAGAGGCCAGACGACGTGTTTCCGTTAAGGAGCTTTTATGTTGGAAACGTTTCCGAAAGCAGCCACTTTCGGATTCTACTAGTGATTGACGCAGCCATGCTGGAGGGGCTCCGTCACAGGCAGAGGTTTGAAAACCTGATCAAACTCTGAGGGACTTGCATTTTACGCACAAGCAGCTCATCGTCCCATCACAGCAATCCGAAAGTCACCGAAAGCCAGCTTGTGCAGAGAGAAGCATCATGAGCAACCCAGCCGGAACCGGGGGTGCAGGAGCAGCTGGAGGGGGTCCAAGCCTGGAAGAAAGGTACAGAGCGTTGGAGATCCAGTTGGCGCTGCAAACGGCGAGGCTTGAGGAGAGGAGGGCTCAGGATGCAGAAAAGGGAAAGGAGAAAACCACCCCGCTCGCCAGAAAGGTACCAGGATTGGTGCAGAAATTCGGGGGGGATCCCAGGAACTATCATGCCTTTAGAACAGAGATGCAATACGCTCTAAACTTGCAGTTTGATGACTTCCCCGACGAGGAATCGCGAGTGGCGTATGTGATTGGCCATCTCGAATCCGGGGCGAAAGATTGGGTTAGACCCCTGATGGCAGCGAATAATGAGATCTTAAAGGACACGAGGAAGTTTTTTCGTGCCATGGACCTGATGTTTTCCAGCGATATTGAGCAGGGGGTGGTGCGAAGGCAGTTAATGGCTTGCCAGCAAGGAAGCAGATCTGTCCGTGAGTACTGGACTGAATTTACTATGCTGATTCATAAATTGGGGTGGGACCTATCGGCGGAGCCCATCCAAATGCTTTTCGAAGAGGGGCTTTCTTCAACCGTCAAAGATGAGCTTTCCCGGGGGCCCAGGGCGGAGTCTATGGACCAATTAACCAAATCTGCGCTGGCCATAGGAGCGCGCCAGGAGGCGAGGGCTTTGGAAAGGCGGGAAGGGAAAGGAGACCGTTGGAGGGAGTTCCGCATTCCAGACATTCCAGAGCCATCTTTCCCGCCGGCAGAGCCGATGGAAGTTGGAACAGCGCGGGCGCGCGCAGTTTCAAATCCCAGTGAAGGGCGGAAGAAGGAGGGAAAGAGCGCCAAGAGATGTTATCTCTGCCAACAGCCAGGGCACTTTGCCAGAGTCTGCCCACAAAGAAAGGAATGGCAAGGGATGGCAGGAGCTGTTGGGGGAAAGGAAGAGGAAAGCAAGGAGCAAGTAAAAGCCAACGCCTGGCTGCCACCGTCGGGGCACAGCAGCCAGGCCAAAGAGCAATGAAAGTGCCCATGCCAGAACCTCCCAGACCTGCTTTAGTGATAGAGGTGTTACTAGAACTGCCAAACGGACACCCACTAAAGGTCAAGGCGCTTTTGGATTCAGGCAGCTCCTGTAATTTCATGAGTAAGGAGTTTGCAGCTGAGCACCAGATACAGACCATCCCTTTAAGTAACCCCTTGCAGGTGACTACGATTGACGGCAGAGAGCTGTTGGGGGGAGAAGTTAGCCAACAGACTGTCCCGATGATAATGAGAGTGGCAAGGCACACCGAACAGATAGCGTTTAATGTGGCCATCCTGGGAGGAGCGCCCATCATTTTGGGGATGAGCTGGCTGGCGCTACACGATCCGCTAGTGGGCTGGCATCAGAGGGTGGTCTCCTTTGGGTCAGCGCATTGCCTAGAACACTGCAAGGAGGGGAAGGTCTCGGGAGGAGACAGAGTCACCCTAGCGGGGATGGAAGTGATGGGCAAAGGGAAGGTGCCCCCGCAATACGCAGATCTGAGCAACGTATTCAGCGAAAGGGAAGCAGACAAACTGCCACCGCATAGACCCTTTGACTGTCAAATCAACCTACTCCCAGGGGCCCAACTCCCAGTAGGCAAGCTGTACGCCATGTCAGACAGGGAGATGCAGGAGCTGAGGGAGTTCATTGACAAAAACTTGAAGCGAGGTTTCATCAGAGAGTCCCGAGCGGTGGGGGGCAGCCCAGTGTTTTTTGTGGACAAAAAGAACACAGACAAACCGAGACTGGTGTGTGACTTCAGGGCCCTCAATGCAGTGTCGGAGCCCCTGGCTTTCCCTATGCCCCGAATTGACGACATTTTGACCAGAGTAAGGAAGGGAAAGATTTTTACAAAACTGGACCTGCGGGGGGCGTACAATCTGATACGCATAAGGAAGGGAGATGAATGGAAGACCACCATGTTTACCCCTTTGGGAGCCTTTGAATACCTCGTTATGCCCTTCGGTCTACAAGGGGGCTCCGCCTGTTTTCAAGCTTTTATAAACCACGTTCTGGGACCTTTGCTCTACAAGAACTGTGTGGCCTTTTTAGACGACGTGTTGGTGTATTCGGAAGATGAGGAACAGCATGTGAGGGACGTTCGAGAAGTGTTGGGCAGGCTGCAAGCCAACCAGCTGTGGGTGAAACTGGAGAAGTGCCAGTTTCATACCAAGGAGGTGGAATTCCTGGGGTACCGCTTGTCAGACAAGGGATTGGCCATGGATCCAGGCAAGGTTCAAGCGGTACTGGAATGGAAGACACCGAAGACCAAGAAGGACGTGCAAAGATTCTTGGGGTTTGGGAACTTTTATCGGAAGTTCATCAAGAACTTTGCCCACTTGACGGCGCCCATCACCGACTGCCTCAGCAGCAAGAAGAAATTTGTTTGGACGGTGGAGGCGGATCGAGCCTTTGAAGAACTGAAAAGGGCTTTCGCCTCGGAAGAACAACTTCTGCATGTGGATTTACAAAAACCCATGAGAGTGGAAACAGATGCATCCGACCGGGCTATAGGGGCGGTCCTTCTTCAACCGGGGAGGAGTGCGTCGGAGTGGAGACCGTGTGCATTCTTCTCGCGGAAACTGAATACGTCCGAGAGGAATTACACGGTGTATGACAGGGAACTACTTGCCATTCACGAAGCATTCCGGAGGTGGAGACATTTATTAATTGGGGCACAACACAAGGTGCAAGTGTGCACCGACCACAAAAATTTAGAGTATTGGAGAACAGCTCGAGTGCTCAACCAACGACAAGTGAGATGGGCATAGGAATTCTCCAAATTTAACTTTGAGATTTGTTATGTGCCAGGCCCAGAAAACGTCAGGGCGGATGCGCTCTCACGCAAACCAGAATATTGGGAAGGGGAGGAGGTGATCGAAGAGAGACATGTCATCCCGGAGGACCGCTGGGTGTGTGGGGCGGCGCTGGTGGGGCAACGGGAACTGGTGGAGGAAACGGAAAATGATGAATATGCCCAGGATAAGCTCAGAGGTCTCAGGGGGGAGGGCGAGAGCCCCGGAGGTTTTGAGGAAAGAAATGGGGCATTGTATTACAAAGGGGCACTGTATATACCCGAAGGTGAATTGAGGGGGAGAGTACTCAAGCAGTTGCATGATAGCCCCACGGCGGGACATTTTGGGCAACACAAAACCATGTGGTTGGTTACCAGGGAATTTTGGTGGCCTAAGGTGAGGGAAGATGTAAGGGAGTATGTAAGAGGGTGTGACCAATGTCAGCGAGCCAAAGGGGAAAGAAGGGCGCCGGCAGGGTTATTAGAACCTTTACCCACACCAGAACGGCCTTGGGAAGCGATATCAATAGATTTTATGACGGATCTGCCAAGGTCCAAGGGGAAAACAGCCATCATGGTAGTAGTAGACCTGTTAACTAAGATGTGCCATTTTGTAGCATGCTCACATGCAGTCACAGCGGAAGAAACGGCGAAGTTGTTTGTGGAACATATCTTTAGGTTGCACGGGGCTCCCTCGAGGGTGATCTCAGATCGAGGCAAACAATTTACTTCCAGGTTCTGGAGGAAGCTCATGAGCTTGCTACACGTGGAAGTTAATTTTTCAACTGCCCGGCACCCTGAAACCAACGGGCAGGCGGAAAGGGCAAATGGCATTCTTCAACAATATCTTAGGTGTTATGTCAATGACAGAGAGAACGATTGGGTCGAAAAGTTGGCGTTGGCAGAATTTGCCTACAATAATGCGGAGAATGTGTCCACAGGGATGAGTCCCTTTTTGGCTAATTACGGGTGTCACCCCAGGGCATTTCCAGGGGAAGGAGGGGAGAGATGGAGCGTTCCAGCGGCTGAACATTTTGTAGAAGAGATGGAAGCCATCCATCAGCAGCTCCAGCTCAACTTAGAAAGGGCCAAGGCACAATATAAGAAGCAGGCAGACAAGAACAGAAGGGAAGGTGAAACCATAAGGGTGGGGGATCAAGTGTGGTTGTCAACCCAAGGGTTGCCGTTCAAAGGGGGTTGTAAGAAACTGAGGCCCAGAAGATTGGGACCCTTTGAGGTGATTCAGCAGGTCAACCCGGTAGCTTTCAAACTCCGATTACCCAACCACATGAAATTGCACCCAGTGTTCCACAGGTCGTTACTGTCACCATACAGGGGGGGACGTGAAGGGGAGCACGTCAGGGGACCAGCCTTGGAAGAGAGGGAACGCCGCAACCATGTAGCGGAAATCCTCGATTCCAGGTGGAAGGGTAATCAGGTGGAGTATTTGGTGGCGTGGGAAGGGGAACCGGAGTCAGAAAACACCTGGGTAAGTGCAGAGGAAGTCAATGACGAGGTTTTAACAGAAACGTTCCACCAAAGGTTCCCGAGGAAACCTCAGCCTATAGCAAGGTTTAGGAGGGAGTATTTCGGCACCACCGATGAGGAAGAGGAAATGGAAGGGTTCGCGGAGTCGGAGTTGGAAGATGGAGTGGACTCTGATGACGAAGAGTACCTAGAGAGTAGGAACAGCAACAAGTGGAAGGAAGTGTTCGCGACGTCGGAAGATGAGGGAGGTTCTTTCAGGGGTTTTACCTCCTCACCGCCAGTAGGAGAGGAGACGGGAGGGGGTGAAGGGGGCCCTGGAGGGGAGGTGGATGTCAGGGAACTGACATCTAAAGCGCCGCAGGTGCAAAGGCTCCCTGAGGTTGAGAGAGCAGTAGCAGCGGAAGAGGGAACCAGTAGAGGGCGAGCAAGAACTCCAAGGGAAAGTGAGTCGGAGGGATGGCTCAGAGACGCTTCAAGCGAAACCAGTGGGGAGGTCTCAGGACCTCCTATAGGGACACCCACACCTCGACGGAAACTGTCACGCCGAGAGGCCAGACGACGTGTTTCCGTTAAGGAGCTTTTATGTTGGAAACGTTTCCGAAAGCAGCCACTTTCGGATTCTACTAGTGATTGACGCAGCCATGCTGGAGGGGCTCCGTCACAGGCAGAGGTTTGAAAACCTGATCAAACTCTGAGGGACTTGCATTTTACGCACAAGCAGCTCATCGTCCCATCACAGAAGCCATGGCTGTTTAAAATGACATCACAGTGTTTTAAATGTATGGTGTGAGTGTGGCCTTAGTATAAGGCAGAAGGGGATTTCCAAAGTCCATTTTTGCAATGGGAGAATTGGGCTACACATCTGCAGTTCTAAGTGTTGCCCCCTCTTTTCTTTTTTGGAAAAAAGTAAAGGAATTGGTAGATGATTCAAAATTAATTTCTCAAGTACATAGCAAATGTACATGCAAACATCTAGCAAATATTTTGCTGCATTATTGAGGGGTGGGAAGCATCTTATGTTGCAGCAAAAATACCAAAGCGTTTTGTGGCACCTTAAATACAAATTGATGTATGGCAACATAAGCATTTGTGTCCTTTAGTCCACAAAAACATATGCCAGCATAAGGGATGGACAAATCTGTCAAATTTCTGATTCTCTCCATTTCTAACTTTTCCTTTCCTAAATGCATCTCAAATTTCTGCAGCAGTTTGGATTAAAAAAAAAAACCTATGAAAATTAATCAGCATTTGAGTGAGATTTTTTGCCAAATATACCTTTGCAAGCAATTTCCCCTAATATAATACATTTCTGTATGCTATTTCCCTTGATATTATGCATTTTCATATACCTTGCTCGACTAGAGAACTGCATTGTAAAATTTGGAAAAGTGCAAATTCAAAGGATGCTGTGCTTTGGCTTGCATACTGTTTGGGGAAGTGAGAAGTGGTAAGTTTGTCTTTCAATGAGAACTGAACTGAATTTATCCTCCGTCCCCAGCCACAATAAATCTCAGTCTTTAAATTGCTCCAAGACTCTGTTGTTTTTACAGTAACCACCTTTCCTACAGGCAGTCTGGATTTTCTGTAATCACTGTTCATTTCTCTGTCATCAAGGAAAATTGAGAATGAATTAGAGTAAATGAAGACATTAAATAATAAGTCAGGCCTTAGGTGCCCAATGAAGCAATCATAGGACTATTTCACCATCTGGGCCTTAGACTGGGAACTATAATCTGTCTAATAATTACAGCTTGGTTAACATTTCCAAACAGAATGTTGGGGATTGGTTTTCTTATTCTTAGTGACATGATCAAAGAAGTCTGGAGAACAATATAACATATTTGAATATGTTGGTTTCATAGTTAGATAACAATCAGTTTTATATCTGTGGTGAGCAAATTTTGGCCAAAAGGTATGGAGTCTTTAAAAAGGTGGGGGGGTGGAGTAGATGCAGGTATAATTTGGAAGCACAAAGAAGTTACAATATAAGAGTGCCTATGAATTTATCCTATATATCACCCTCTGATTAAACAAATTCCCACTGTGTGGAGGAAGAGAGGAATCATTTGGCTGAGGATCTGGTTTCTGCCTATATTGATGACACATGCTATATCATAAGCATCATTTGTGGTTGCACAAAACCATACCCTGCTTGCATACTGGCTGGTCAAGGCAGAGAATGATTTGCTATCAGCTTAGCTTTAAACGGAGATTAGGAACGTTCAGAGTCTACTATGAATGGCTACCACCTCCAAGATCAAAGGCTGCTTGCCTCTTAATACTAATTGCTGGGGGACATCAGCAGGAGAGCATTATGACACTCATCTCCTGCAAGCCAGCTTCCCATTAGCATCTTGCTGGTCACTGTGGAAGACAGGATGCTATCTTAGATAGGCCTTTGGTCTGATCCAGCAAGGCTCTTCTTATGTTCTTACACTGAGTAAAAGACCGGAAATGTCGTCCACTAGAAATCTCAGGAAATAGACAAATTTTGCTTACAGCAATTAGCCTCTAGAGCGATTGGCATCTAAAAACACATGGTTTGCAGAGCATCGTGTTTCCAGCTGCGTCCCGTGGCTGGCTTGCTAACAGGAGGACCTCATGAGATTAATAAAATACAAAAGGCATTTGTTTTCTTGTGACAACAAAACCCCCAGATAAGAAATCAGCAGGGCTTGACAATGTACAGTGCAAGTAAATGTTTGCATTATGCATCGGAATGAAAATCAAAACAAAAAGGATGGCTTTCACCTTGGGACAAGTTGTAGTTTCTGATGAAACAGTCCTCTACATTATAGCAGTCATCCCTGTCCAGTTGCATAGCTTGACCTCAAGTTACTCTTAATCTCTGACCCAGCATGCACTGCCACCGACCCCAGGCATCTTATGTCATACAGGACCTTTAGGCAACATTATTCAGAAAGGAGCTTATCCTGCTGAGTTATGAATACCACTTCAACTCCATGGAATCGCATCTACTGTATTTAGGTATTTTTCCAAATTATCATAATCATTTTTATCACATTGGATTGTGTGTCTGGGGGACTTCACATTCCCATTAATCAAACTGGGAATTGATGAGCAGATAATTGCTTGAGATTTTGACTTTTTAAAACAAATATTGAGAATTCAGTATTGACTGTCATACTTGAAATGTCCAATGTCACCATTAGATATTTTTTCAAATTTAAAGGAAGTTTAATTTATCACTTTGCATTCCTGATCCTTTTGTCAATCTGAGTCGCTGGGTAGCATCCAATGAAGTCATCCCATTCACCCAAGGTGCTTCCTCCGGTGCAACAGAACTTAACTGCAAAATTCAGTTTGGTTCACATTTTAATGCGTACCTAACTCAAAGTTCCTGAAGCAATACACAAACTGAAATGCACCTACCTTCAAAATGCACACTCTTCTGAATTTTGCAATGAAGTCCTCCAACCAAATAATGCGTACAGAAATTCATCTATTCAGGAAAGTGTGCATTAAAATGTATATATAAGAGAACATAGCATACAAACATATGTTATATTACTTAGCTGTTTATTTTCAGCACTTATTTATACCCTGTCCTATAGCCAAAAATGCTCTCAGCTTACAAAAATCAGTTCTAAGAGCCTAGTCATCAGGCTCACAATCTAAAAATACCTAACACATGAAGGGGAAAAGATTGTGAGGGAGGAGGGGAAAACAAAATGAAGCACTAGTTCTTTGTGTTACAGTTTTTAAGGTTACATCTGGTAACAGTGGCATTTATGGCTGCCATGCCCTCTGCGGAGGCACTGTTTCCCCCAAATCAGAACTAGGAGCGGAACAGGTGTCCAGGACAGGAAGACAGGGAAGCTCCTACCACAGAGTTTTCCCCTCAGATCATTGACTTGGCACTTAGAATCTATGTTATAGTAGAATCCATATTGGGCAAAATTGTGTACAATAAAATATATATACTGGAAGAAATGCGAATTAAGATGCTGACAAATTTTCATGAGAATCTAAATCACAAACTGATTTAGAAATGTGGGCAACTGCACTTAATATTGGGCAAATGAGGAAGTGAGAGAACTCAAACTAGTTTATAACTAGTTCCACAGTTCCGTAGGGGGAAGATGGGCTGCTGGGGGCCGGCGGATAGAGTAAAAGCAAGGACAAAGACTACCTGATAAGACACATTCTTTCCCCCACCACAGAGCTCATAAAGGTTAGCCGGATTTCTGCTGAGGAAAACAGCTGACAGCTCTATGTTCCTCAAACACTCACACATGCACAGCTGGTTAGTCTACTAAAAGCCACAATTATTACTTATTTCCATTAGAAAAATTACTCAGTGTTGTTTAAGAGTTTGGGGGAAGGGAGTGATGATCTAAAGCTTGTGTCCAAACCAGAACAGAAGCAGCCAAGACACAACAAAGATAACCAATATGCTAGTGGCATTGTGTCTGAACTCAAACAAGGGACAGCAACACAGGACTCTAATGTCTCAATGTAACCAGCAGGACTTCTTGAATATGTCCTCAGAATTGCACATATTTGCTGAGAGTGTTAGAAGCTAATGAGAAAACTCCCCATTTATTTTTGTGGCAGCAGATGCCTAAAAGCTTCTCTTGTGTCTTTGAAAAGCCAAATAGTAAAGCAAGGCAGAAAAGCAGAAGGAAACTGTTGCTAATGATGGTCCCTGTCCATTGTTATTTGCCTCTCCCAAGCAGGTTTTGTATTTTTAAGGTACCTCGTTGAGAGGTACATGCATGCCCCTCACTTGGACATGCAATTCTCATGCCTATTCAAGAATGCCCTCAAGAAGCCTCTATATGATTGATCTTCAGTATGATTTCAGCTTTGGAATGGCAGGGCTGGAATATCCCAAAGCACCACCCAGAGCTCCAACTTTCAGAGTTTCAGAGTTGACTGTCAAACCACTCTGGATTTTAGCTCTGGGAGGGGAAAAGGAACTTCCTATCAACTCTCCGCACTTTTAACAAACAACAGCTCCCAGAATTCTTAGGTACCTAAGATGTATGGTGTGAATGTGGCCAAAGTGATAAATCATCATGCATCCCTCCACCATCAGGTTGAGCTTGGATTCCACATTCACTTGCAATTTGATAACCATGCAAACAAGCAACCTGATTGCTAATAAAGCTTCATGTGAGTCACCCGAGTTATTTTTGAAGTGTGGCATTTTTGCTTATTGTGGAGGCTTGTCCATTTGGGCACATGAGTTGTTGATCCTTCAACCTCAAGTCTGACCTCAGCCAGCCCCCCACCTGACTGCCTTTTTACTCACATCCAGCCCAGGGTGTGGCACCACTTGCCAGCTTCTTCCTCCTTCATCCCAGCACTGCCTTTGTGGAACTCAGCAGGGAGGAAGAGGAGGGGGGACAAAACTAGAAATACTTGGCCCCACCTATCATTGGCTCTGTGGGCACCAGACACCATTGACTGCTTATTTCTTAAGAGCAGCAAATGTGCAGATTAAAAAGTGCCTTGGAGGGGGGAAAAGTTTTTTGATGGCATTACACTGGTGCATGGGCCGTGCCAATCAGGCACTTCCACTGGTACATCTGCATAGGCCGCAGCCTTTCCTTCAGGTAAGGAGACACAACACTGCTGCTGGGAGACCTGCAGCTCCACTCCACCAGGAGAACAACTTCTGCAACACTCCCACAATGGATATGCAAAAGTGCCCCAGCATTCTTACATCTAACACTATTTCCGTTTTATGATGGCTCCCTTAGCTACAGGGGTGTGTGTGTGCATGTGTGTGAAAACCTGAGTGAGTGAGAGCTAGCTATGAAAACCAATAAAATTTACTTTTAAAAAAGTCTTTTTAAAAATGCTTGTAGAGCTTAGAAGGCACTGCAGAGAAACTGGCAGGAAAGCCAGGACAAACAAACAAGAACATTTATTCACATAGCTTGTTGCTGAGCTTTGAGATGCACTACCACCAGATATAGTGATGGCTATATCCATCTTTATTTTAAAAGATGGAAAGAGAAATCCATGGAGAATACGTCTAGAAAAGACTGGTGGTGTCAAAGACTAGGTCTGTGTCCTGTGTTTTCAAAACATGTGCTCTGCCACTGAGCTACAGGTCTTTCTAATTATAGGGAGTTTTTTTAGCCTGTGCAGGTAGAACGTGGCAGTATCACTATGCTACCATCACATTAAGCTACATTCTTGCAGCCAGTGCCCATTTATGCTTCTTTGTTGATCCCCGACTGCTTTCAACAGGGCATAAGCATGTGTACCTGGTAATCCCTGAAGAAAATATGTACAGTATGCAATGTTATTCATTCCCACCCCACCCTCGGGGGGAGCGGGGAGCTATGTTGAGCTCTTGCGGCAGATGCACTCAAAGAGTCTTATGGAACCTTAAAGACTAACAAATTTATTGTGTCATAAGCTTTCATGCACTTCAGTCCACTTCATTCGATGCATGAAATGAACTATTTAGTTTGCAAGCATATAGAAGAGGAAATTATAATGTAGGAGCTAAATGGCAATGAGATATGGAAATTGCAGTCAGTGATAACTGGAGCTGAGATCTATGGGTATAGGATGGCATACAAATGTAATAAAAAATAATAAAGGCACACCTTTAACATTTAACAGTAACAGACAGTTGATGTATTCACAGCTGCAGAAGAGCTGGGAACTATTCACAAGAAACAGAGCACAGATATCCTGGCATTGGTAACACTTGCAGTGTGATTTTAAAAATCTGTTTTGTTGCTGTTGCTGCTGTTCTTGCTGTGGTATACAGATCTTAGGAAGCCTGTGTTCCACAGTGAAATGAGCATTCAGCTGTACCTCACAAGTGCCTGTGTACATGCATAAAACAATCCCCTGTGAAAGCTTACAGTCTAAAAGAAAACCTAAGCAGCTATCAGCAGAAAACCCCATCAAGAAAATAAAATCCAGCCCACTAGTGATGTTACTGAAACACCAGATGGTGCTTTGCCACCCACTTTGGCACATGTTAAACACAGATGCCTGAAAATGCTCTTACTAAATTCAGTTCATCTGCAGCACCAATCCTACCAGGCACCAGAAAGCATAAAGCAGGTCTACAAATAGCAAAGAGAATGGATGGGATCAGGGACAGAGCCCCTATAAGCCACCCACGATGGTGGCCAATGAATTTAACAGAAACAGCCTGCGGAATTGTTCGGCACCTCTGCTCTGGTGTCATTCCAGGGGTTACTTCCATCTTCTATCCTTGACTGGGTCAGAGCTGAGGAGCTGGAGAGGCTGCAAGCAGGCACTTGGATAGACAGCTCCCTCTTCCTTCAAGGCTTAATGTGGCTTCAGTAGCTGGAGGAAGATGGAGCTGTCTTTGCAACTGCTTGCCCCTCTCAGCTCTCCTAAGTCAAGCAACTTATTGCATTACTGGTGCAACTCTGCTCTGTGCATCATTCCTGTATGGTTTTGCATCTGCTGAACATACGTAGGATGACTTTAGGTTTCCCTAAAAATCAATGGGATGGCATCTCACTCCCTTTTATGGTGAAGATAATGCCAGGTGCTTTGCAGAAGCAAGAACAGAAGAACATTGAAATCCTCCTTACCAGGCATGCATGGGATTTATCATAGCCAATGTCACAGGACAGCAACAAATTAAATCATTTCCAATGCCCCAGACATTTCAGGAAGCTTTAAATTTGAGCCAGCTGTTTCATTTGTGCTACACCATTCTGCAAATTCTTGCAGTCAGGCTCCCTGCGTACGGCAATGGCCTTTCTCCAGAACCAGTGTGTTGTAAGGAGTCTGTAGAATAAAATGATGAAGCGGTTCCTGAATTGCATCATTTCATGCTGTGTGAGCAGGAATAAAATCCTGGAATGTTCCCCACAGGAAAACCCCTCTGTGTGTGCATAGAAAACTTAGCACATAAGGAAGAAAGCTAGGCGAAATTGCCCTGATTCAAGGCACCTGAGAGGGTAGCAGTGCCAGGAGCTGGTGATACCAGAACGAAGGAACAAGTTGTACTCTTGTGTCGGTACAAATCCGGTGAGCTCTGGAGGTTGAACACCAATATACAGAGTCAGGTTTTAAGATGGATAAGACATTAGGTCATGTAAGTTCATTGTCTTGTTAATGCTGGCCTGTGTACATTCCTGTTTTCCCAAACTAATACCCCTGATAAAATAATTGAAGCTGAGAGGTGGGGAGAGAGAGAGAGGGATGACACAAACCATCCCTCTGCTGAGCACACACTGAGGAGTGGTTTTCAAAGTCAGTTTATGACATGTCCATGAGCCTTTCAAATCCCCTCCAAGAAGTATGTTCTCCACCCATCCTGTCATGTACCCATTGCTAATTCCCATTTCAGAGCTATTTGGCTTAGCAGAGGCAAGTAGATAAGAGGAATTAGAAGCACACGGAGGGGGCGGGGAATAATAATTTAAAAGGCCTCCTGTCCAGTTGGTACCAGGGATGGAATTGTTCCAGTGGAGGTCCAGCTAATCCACCCAGAAAACACCCTGTAGGCCTGCTCAGAATCAGACTGAAACCCATAAAATCCAGGGAATTCAGAGATAAGCTTGGTTATCTGGACAAATGTCCTGCCCTCAGTTAACCTAATTGTCCTGCAAGCAGCAATTAATGCATACACCCAGGCATCTTCCCTGGATGAACTATCTCCTTTGGTCAGCAATGGTCGCAATCTGTCATGACATTCTCCATTCAAATGAAGACAAGCCTCACAAGAGAACTTCCTCATAGGTTGCCTGCCTTCCATTAAACACATCCACACATACATTTCAAGCACCCATCAGCAGCCATGGCTTCCCTCAAATAATAATAATAATAATAATGCTGGAAATGTAGTTTGTTAAGGGTTCTGGGAGTTGTTAGGAGACCCTCTCAGAGAGCTCCAGTTCCCAGCACCCTTAACAAATGACAGTTCCCAGTATTCTTGGTGGGGGAGGGGAGCCAAGACTGTTAAAGTATTATAAAAGTCTTCTAAATGGATGGTATTGATGTGACTGACTTGGTACACCAAGCTTAGCTGTATGTCCGTCTCCTGCCATCTGAAACACATTTCGGAATTCAGTTTCAAGGTCGGATCTCATTTTGATGGGAAGCAGAAAAATATGTCAAAATGTGGTTCCATTTATAATACCTCTTTTTATCAGTTTGGGGGATTTTGGGGGGATGAGCAAGGAGTATGATGTGAGTATTTGGAATTTCAACCATGATAGTACTTTGAAAGCTTGTAAGAGAAAACTCAGTGGCCTTCCCTAATTATTGGCCACTATGCACCAAAACCCTAGAACTGGGAAAAGGAGTGGACAAGCTCATGTAATATTTGACTGGCTATTGGTGGTGTAATCTAGAAGAGCACAGAAAAGGGGAGATTTCAAGCTGCACCATATCAAAAATTGCTATAGGAGAGCTACACTTCATTACATCCAACCCACCCTTGTATCAAAGAAACAGGTATTGTGTTGAGGAATGAACAGCATCCAATTTTATCTTCAGTTCTATCTTAAACAACTCAAAATGCTTCAGAAAAAAATCACTATATTTAGGTATCATGATATCACTACGTAGACATTTCCATAACCTCTAATTATCTTCCTGCCCACCCCCACCCCCACCCCCCGCCCCGCAAGCTGTGTAGCACCAAGTTGGATAAATATATAATTAGAGAGTGTCTCAACATGTAGGCTGGCTCATGACACTTCTCTATCAGCTCCTTCTCACCTCCCCAAACTGCATTGCTATTTTATTTAATAAATCTTGGCAAATGAGTCTTAATCAAGCACCTTTATTGTGGCCTCTTGGCTTCTTGGAGGATTTAGCTAAGAACCATCTCACTTTGTATCATGTGCCAGGGGTACTCATTACAGCACAGGAGGTAGGGTGTTTGTCCAAGTGTATCTAGCAAATGAAATTGTCTTTTATATGGTCTTCTCAAATGGTTGTTGCTTTCACAATGGCCTGGTTCAGACATAAAGATAAACTATAGTTCAGCATGATGTGCACAAGCCTTGGGCTTCTGTCTTCTTCCTTCTGACTCCTCCTCCAGTGTGGAAAGGGGAAAAGAAGAGATTGGAAGCTTTCATTTCTCTTTTCACTTAACTGCAGTTGATTGTTTACATCCAGTCACCTGACGCTTGAAGTGTGGTTAATCATAACTAAGGTTTAAGGAAACAAGGTTCAATGAACCATAGTTAAGACTAACCACAGTTTCTCATTCAAACATAACCATATTTTTTAGTTAGTTGAAAGTGGAGGTGAAAGTTTTCAATCTTCTCACAGGTATGCCAGAGGTGGTGGTGGGGGGATTCTGATGAGCCTGAGAGTCTCATTCAAATAATGCTAAACCATAATAACACAAAACCATTCTATTTTCATGATCTGTGATGCTGAACTGAAACCTCTGAACTCCCTTCAGCCATATATATGATCTGAAAACTGACACCAGATCCAGAGGCACACAGAACGCCATCACCAATCAACCACACCAGACCCAAACCCAGACCCTCTCCACAGATAAATTACAGACACCATCCAGTAGCCAAACCATGGTGGCACCTCCGGATGCTGCACCCCCCTGCAATCCCTACACAGATCTGGCTGACACTAGCCACAAAACCACAGCTCGCCCCTATACACGAAGCCAAGCCAGAGCACAACTAAGTGCAGTACAGCCATCTTCTCAGAAAAACTCTTCACAAAGTTCAAGAGGTCAAGACACAAAGACTTTAGCAACTAATCCACACCTAATGACCCACCTAAGTGGTACTCAGGATATCACTCAAGAAATCACTCAGGATATCCCTCAAGTAATTAAGGAACAAAAGAAGAAAAGGCACACTAGCCTGGGAACTTCCTCTCTGCCCAGAACATTGGAGGCTATACACCACACCCCCTCAACAGTATTTATAGGAACTCAAACACTGAGATCCTGCTCTGTTCCAGTAACAAGAAGCCGAAAGCACCAGCCTGAAGATGACGAGTGAGACCTCGTCGAAACGTCGCCTAGACACCCCAACTTTTACACGGGAAGACACCCGAGGACACCAAAACCTGCATATATATATATATATATATATATATATATATATATATATACACATACACACACACACACACACACACACACACACACACACCACATCCAGGGATGGTTCAGAGCTGGGAGTGAGTTGAAAGAGAATCAGCTGTCTCTTCCAAGATGAAGGATTTTGACTCACCAAGTTTTCATCTCAAGGTTGCTATTTCTGGTGAATCTTTGCTGCCTTCAAGAGAAAAGACCAATGAATGAGTCAAAGTAGTCAGCAAGGATGTGTGGCTGAAATACCCTAGGACTCTTTGCTCATGTCGACAGCAGTTGCGATCTCAACTCTAGGAAAGCAGTATCCAGTGCTTCCAGGATGGGTGAAAAATGAGGCATTGGTACTCCTATCTTGATAAAAGGACCAAGGGCATCCCCACAAAATGGCTGCCATGAGAAACAAACAAAAAAAAAGTGACAGTATTCCATGCTGGTGAGTATTCACACCAAAAAAAGTACTAAAGCACTAGCAGTATCTGAATTTTAATTATATAAAATCACTGGGGCACTCCAGAAATGAGGGTGATGACAAGTCCCATATATCCTGCCAAACCACTCTCATCACAGAATATGTATGTGTGTGCATATGTATGAACATGCTTGTGTGTCCACACATGTATATGTACATACACACCAAAGAGCAACAGTACATAACATATAGCCCAGTTTATGAGGACCAGAATGACTGCAATCCTGTGCATAGTTTATTGGGGAAAGCCTCATTGAGCTCAGCGATGCGTACTTCTGACCACATTAGGTTCAGCCTGTAAAAAGCATTAAGCCTTAGCTAGCTGAAATGCAACATTTAGCTTTTAGTTTGAAATGCTAAGAAGTGTTACCATTTAAAGTGCTAGTGTGAAGTAGGAACACCAAAGAAAATACTAACCTCTAATTGATTATTTTCTTATCCTCTGACTTCTATGCTAATCTGCCCCCAACAACAATAACATGTGAAAGCCTTGTTAGCACTTAATTCACCAGATCAAGGACAGTCCATTGACTGCTTGGGCATATGACATCACTCCTGCCCTGAATAAATCCTGGAGCCGTGCTCTCGCCATCACATGTTTCCTCATCAGTTCCACCAACCCAAAGTCACTTTTACTTGCTCTATGCCAGCTCCTCCCATTGAAGATTATCCTGTCAACCTGGATTCCTAAATGAAACCTCCATGGTCAGACGCAGTATATCTCTCAATACAGATGCTGAGAACAAGGGAGCATTTTTCCCACATGGATAGCCCAACATTAATCCCCCCCCAAAAAACCCTCTTCAATTTCCCCTTCCTTCAAAATGTTTATTTCCCTTCAGACCCACTCATCCCCAAAGAAAGGACAAACCTCCTTCTCATTTAAATCCGTCATGCCACCTCTCCTTTGATCATGATGGTTTGTGGGGCCACAGGTAAGTTATCAGGTGGTAGGAGAGGGATCCAGGAGTGCCAACTTAAAAAAAAAACATTGGGGGGGCAGGTAAGCCCCACCCCACATAACCGATCACAAGACGCACACACCATTTGAATGGCAATGCCCATCAACTTGGGGGGGGGCAATCCCCTCAAATATTTTGTTAAAGGGAGCAAAGGGACCTCAGCCCCTAAGATGTGCATGGTAAGTCCCATCTAAGTCCCATCTATGCACATGGTAAGTCCCATCTGCTCTGACCACACCACTAGCCCAAAGCTTATCCACCACCTTCCAAAGAGGCAAGTCTCAGAATATCAAGGTGCACAAATCAGCTAGTGCTGCCCAGTCAGCAAGCCAACCTGCTTCCCTCTCTCCCTCTCTATGAAGAATAGCACAGGGCCTGTCTATGAGGTACTCCTTCCTGATTTCACAGCAAGCCCTGTGAACTCAATTGGTGCAGCTCTACGAATGCACGGGCCCTGGCGAGAGCTTCAGAACTTCCTTATTAGAGCTGAAGAGAACAGAAGAGGTAGTAAGCAAGTCCTTGGAGAATGCATTTATGCAGCCAGTGTATTTGACTCTGTAATCACGGGCACCTTATTTATTTATTCTGGTTTACCAGACAATCTACACAGGTTACGCAGACATTCAGGTCTACTTCCTTTCCCAATGACCCACAGTACCTAAGCCAAAATATGTGCAATTGAAATAATTGCACATTCTTGCCCTCCTCTGGCCTACCTGGCAGCAAGTCAGTACATCAAGTCCAAAGTTCAAAGTCCCAGGTGTGTGTGTGTGCCAGTCCTCACAAGCCAAGTCCAAAGGACAGGGAACACAATCCAGGGTCTATCCAAGTAGCCAAGTCTGAAGTCCAGCAGTCAGGGAACAGTCCAGAGTCAAACCCAAAGCACAGCACCATAGAGGTCCAAGAGCATCAAGGTCCATCAACATGAGCACTTAAGCACAGCCCTTCAGCTTTGCTTCCTTTTTGTACTTTGCCTGCTGATTGCAGCATCTGGGCTTGATGAGGCATGTGACCATCACCTGTTCCAATCCTACTCCAGCTGAGGAACCACACACCTCCTCCCAGAGCAGGTGAGCCTCACTTGGCCAGCTGGAGAGCTGGGCTGTGGGCCCTTGCCTGCCCATTTTGGCAAACAACTTCCCCTCATATTATGCACCTTTTTATATTATGAATATTATATCAATATGTTAATTTTTATGCACACTTTTTGGTCCATGAACTGCCTCACAAATTACAGAGAGGTGCAAATTTTGAAGGATGGTTGTGTGTTTCAGCTTGTGTGTTGTTTTGGACTCTGTGGATTAGGCAGGTTCACATGCAAATACACACCAAACCTAATTACCCCCCCCAATCACAGGGGTGCCAAGTTGAATAAAATATGGGGGCAGGTAAGCCTTGCCCCACATACCGCAATCAATCACAAGATGTGGTGCACAAACACCATTTGAATGGCAATGCCATCAACTTTGACAGGGCTCAGCACCCTCAAATATTTTTACTGGGAGGGGGGAAGGGACCTCAGCCCCTAGGAGTTGGCTTCTATGTCACATTAAGCAATGACTCCAGCTTATCAATATTTCCTGAAACAGTCTTCCCGTCATGGAAGGTTTTAAGAACACTGAAGGCAGAAAGTTAAACAAAAACTTTATTGTAACTCTCTAACAAGAACATAACGTGTGTGGCCCAAACACATTGCATTGGTTGAATATCAAATTGTCTTTGTATCACCTCATAAATCACAAAGCTGCTTGGTGACAAGCAGGGACCCTGGGCAGTGTAGAAACAGTTTATATCACTGCCCTTCAGGGGTGCCAACCTGAATAAATTATTTGGGGGGGCAATATTTCATAACCTACCATAAGCCGTTTTTTCCTCTAGTAATCCGTTTCCTCCTGTTCAAAGGAACAGCCAAGGCAAAACCTATCAGATAATCAGATGGCAATGGTTGCACACAGATTGTGATATTTTCTTATTTTTTGGAAGGTGGGGGGGGGGGTTGTAGGATAATTTTGAAAATGAGCAGCAGATCACAGGATACACACTTGCTTAGCAAGTAGAAAGTTCTCTGCCATGGCGTATTACACACTGTGGTTACGTGATCCCAAATAATTGCCCCAATTATGTAATTTGAGTAATTATACTAATTACATAAACAGAGAATCATTTACGAAGTTATTCCAAAATCTATGCTGGAATGACATTAAAGAAATGGATTGTTGTTGGTGGTTTTTTTTTACTCCTATCTACACTGGTACAAGTCAGGAATGATGCCATTAAAAACAATGGAATTATACTAACGTTGAACTGGGGCAAAAAGGCAGCCTGTATGAATGGCATCCCCTCTTTACCCAGAAATCTTAGCCATTAGGATAAAATTAAATATCCCATGGTGCTTTGCAGGAAAAAATGGTGTCCACTGTTGAGTAAATGCCTGTGTGTAGAAAACAGTGCTGCTCTTCTAAACAGCCAATGCATGTTCGCCCCAACACAGGAAGTACAAACAATGTACTCAGACATAAGATTCAATTGCCAGCTTTGCAGCCAGAGCACTTTGTATGTGCTTATGTCTGAAAGGGGGGCGTGTGTTGAATATTGTAGTAGGTGCTCCCCTCCTTTGATACAATACACTTTGTCTTTCTCTTACTGAAATCTGAAATGAGGCCCCTGACCCACAGCATTAAAAAAAGAAGAGAAATGCTTCCAGGATGTGCCAGACATTTCAGACATTTCACCTCTCCGATATATTGATTTGAACCTCTCAAAAATAAAATGTCCTATGTTCAAATATTGGTTCTGAGGGAGCAAAAACAGCATGTTTCTCTCTCCCCGCCCCCACCCCTCCACAAGTCAAGGGCTCAGGTTCACATCAGCCATGACACCCATTTCACAGTCCAGGGCATGGGGGAAAAACCACCTGCTTTGGTTTGCCTTGGCTCAGTCATCACATTTAGTTACATTCTTGTTAAAATTCTTTTTAGGAAGTCACAGCCTGACTGACGTTAATGTGAGTTTTCCCATTGATCTCATAAGGCAGTGTTTCCCAACCTTGGGCCTCCAGATGTTTTTGGCCTACAACTCCCATCATCCCTAGCTAGCAAGACCAGTGGTCAGGGATGATGGGAATTGTAGTTCAAAAACAGCTGGAGGCCCAAGGTTGGGAAACACTGTCATAAGGGACAAGTATATTTCTGGCTAGGCTGTATTGCAACAGTGCTGAAACAGAAGGCACTGAAGAAAGGAGAGGCTTCACTGGGTGTTGCTGGGAAGATTAATAACGAATCAGATACACTCTTTTTTTAAAAAAAAATATTTATTAACAATTTAAAGATTACAAAAAGAAGAAGAAAAATTAAAGAAGACAATACGATACATTACAAAAACAAAAACACTACATAAAACGTTGAATTAACAAAACAAAACAAAACAAAACAAAACAATTAAAAACACATCCGATAATTTCAAAATCTTATCTTTCATTTACTTGTTTCAGCGACCTCCTCACACCTCCCTTTTTGTATTCCACTTCAATTAACTGTTTCAGCAATTCCTTTCCATCTTCCTCTGTTTTCTGTCCTGTAATTTATCTTAACATATTCTAACCTTATTTTTCCCTTTAATGCATTAACAATCTATTTGCATTTAATTCCTTATAACATTTCTGCTAAAGCCATATAACTTCATTCCAACATTTTTCTAACATTCATTGATTTTACAGTATTTCTGTAAATAATCTTTAATTTTTTTCCAGTCTTCTTCCACCAACTCTTCTCCCTGGTGTTGGATTCTGCCAGTCATTTCCGCCAGTTCCATATAGTCCATCAACTTCATCTGCCATTCTTCCCGAGTGGGTAAATCTTTTGTCTTCCAATACTTCGCAATGAGAATTCTTGCTGCTGTTGTCGCATACATAAAAAAAGTTCTGTCCTTCTTTGGCACCAATTGGCTGACCATGCCCAGGAGAAAGGCCTCTGGTTCCTTCAGGAAGGTATATTTGAATACCTTTTTCATTTCATTATAAATCATCTCCCAGAATGTCTTAATCCTTGGGCATGTCCACCAAAGGTGAAAGAATGTACCTTCAGTCTCATTACATTTCCAACATTTATTGTCAGGTAAATTATAAATTTTTGCAAGCTTGACTGGTGTCATGTACCACCTATAAATCATTTTCATTAAATTCTCTCTTAAGGCATTACATGCCGTAAATTTCATACCTGTGGTCCATAACTGTTCCCAATCAGCCATCATAAAGTTATGTCCAACATCTTGTGAGAATCAGATACACTCCTCAACCCCACTAGCTCTGGAGCTGGGGTGGGAAATCCAGATATTGTTCAACTCCAACTCCCATCTTCTCTGGTCCATTGGATGTCCTGGCTGGGGTTAGGATGGCAGCCATATGTTCAAGATGCCACAAGACTCTTTGTTGTATAAGTCTTAGGTATCGTGACACCATTTGTAAGTATTATAGATCAGCCTCTTTCAGAAGTGCAGTTGAGGGCTTTGTTTGCTCGTGAAATGCCCTTAGGGCAGGGAGGAAGGAGTAGCTTTAGGTTCTGGCCCTGCCCTGTGCAAGTACCAAGGCCAAGCAGCCATGTGCATACAACCAGCCTTGTGGACATATTAACTGAATGCACAGAGCCCCAGCTGTACACTTCTGAGAGGGGTTTGACTAGAATCAGATAGGTGGCTACTTGCTTTAAATATATGGATTTTCTGAGTTGGGCAAATGGAGACAGGTGTGAGAACTATAGAAGAAAGTAATGTAGGTAGGCAATTTGAGGCGTATGCCCCGCTTCAATTCCAAACTCTCTCTTTTTCAAAAACAATCTCACTACAGTGGTACCTCTGGTTACGTACTTAATTGGTTCTGGAGGTCCATTCTTAATCTGAAACTGTTCTTAACCTGAAGCACCACTTCAGCTAATGGGGCCTAACGCTGCCGCCAGCACGCAATTTCTGTTCTCATCCTGCTGTTCTCATCCTGAAGCAAAGTTCTTAACCCGAGGTACTATTTCTGCGTTAGCAGAGTCTGTAACCTGAAGCGTATGTAACCTGAAGTGTATGTAACCTGAGGTACCACTGTATTGTAATGAAATGGCTCTGGTATAGCAATCATTGTAAGTCATCTACTGATTTGCAGAGCTTGCATTTACTGACTTGGAGAGGCAGTAATATAAATGATGAAAGATAACGAGTGTGTGCCTGGGGGCGAAGTGGGGCTGAATTTTTCTGTGATGGAGACAACAGTACCACCACTTTCCAATTCCATCTGGTATCAAATGGAAAGTAGCTCAGGAGGGGACATGGGCATAGCCAAGGGGGAGGCGGGGAGGGGAACTGCCCCCCCATAAAGATCAATAAAAATACATAGCAAACTGAGTTCTCCCCCTTCCCCAACAAAAGGCCTGCTCTCCCTCACAAAAATCCTGGCTACACCCATGGGAAGCAGCATCACAGCTCAACAGGACAGTACATGTACATATCCTGAGTTTTATCCCTGGCACCTCTACAAACACCTGCAAAATACTCACTGCTGAAACCCTGAAGAGTAGCTGCCAGTCAGTGTAGGCAATACTGAGCTAGATGGCCCAACAGCCTGACTGTGTACAGTGGTACCTCAGGTTACATACGCTTCAGGTTACATTAGCTTCAGATTACATACTCCGCTAGTCCAGAAATATTATCTCACGTTAAGAATTTTGCTTCAGGATGAGAACAGAAATTGTGCTCCGGCGGCACGGCAGCAGCAGGAGGCCCCATTAGCTAAAGTGGTGCTTCAGGTTAAGAACAGTTTCAGGTTAAGAACAGACCTCCGGAACAAATTAAGTATTTAACCCGAGGTACCACTGTATAAGGCAGCTTTCCATGTTCCTACCACTACTAGGTCAATCAAAACTTTGGATAGATAATATAACTGTTCTTGTCTGTTGTGCTATCTAGTGTTGATCTAAACCAGTGAAAGAAGTGTGACCTGCCAATTTGACTTTTATGTGGCCTTTGACTCGTTTTTGTGTGTGTGTATGTCTTCCTCTCCCTTCTGTTGCCCCTTCCTCACTTTTAAAGGACCCCAAAGTGTGCGGAAGCCAGTCTCCTCCTTCACCCAGTCAGGTCTCTTCACTTCCATTGCCAGGTGCAGGTTAAGAGCAAAGAAGCCACCTAGTCCAGCCTTCTGTTTGCAACAATGGCCAGTCAGAAGTGTCCGGTAAGCTTATAAGCAGGTCATGAAGGAAGCAGCCCTTTACTACTGTTTGTCCCAGCAACTCATATTTATGAAAATCTCCAGGCCCTGAGGCAGTATGTCTTCATGTTGATAGAAATGGACAGAGAGCATTTGAGAAAATTAAAATGCAGGCATGTCTTAGGGAGGTTTCCATGACTGCATGAGCAAGAAACCAGATTTACTTAAGGTAGCTTCATAAAACAGAAACAATGTCTTTAAATTAAAATATAAACATTTTATGGAGCATAAGTTGGAGAATTTGCATGACTTGGCATCTCTTTGTTAATTTTTTGAATGGCTATTACAAATGTGTACGCGGGTAGCTCAATTCTGTTATCATTCATTGGTTGTATGCTTTGTATTGTATTTTCAGCTGATGAAGGCTATCACGAAACAGTAGTATCATTCCGGAAACACTGTCCTTGAGACTTTTGGGACGTCTTCCGTTGAAACTTTTGAAAAACTATTGAGAAAACTTTACTTTTTAGACTTTTGAGACGTCTTCTGTTGAAACCTTTGAATAACCACTGTGAGACTGACCTTTGACGCCTCTCTTGAACCCGTGGCTTGACGTTCTGTGCCACTAGTCTCTAATAGATTTATTTCTACTTTTTGAATGATATCATTAGTCTATTATATATGCTTGAACAGTTATTAGCCTACGTGTTGTATCTATAGTTCTGTGACTGGGTCTCATTGCAACACAGGGGTTTGTTTTTAATACAAATGGGAGGCAGCACAATTCTGACCCCCCCCCCAACCCTCCATGTACACAGGAGCAGAGGGCATCAGTGTGGCAGGCAGAGTAGCAGAGGAGAAGGAAGGAAAGAAAAAAAGGATTTCCTATGGAAAAAACCTCTGCTGGGAACTCAACAACATATAAGAAGAGCTGTGGATCAGTCCAATGGCCCGTCTAGACCAGCAACACAGTGAATAAACAGATGCAAGCAGGATTTGAACAGAACAGCAACTCTCCCCCTCCTGTTGTTTTCAGCAGCTGATATTCAGAAGCATTGCTGCCTCCAGCTGTGGAGCCAGAGCATAGCCATCAAAGCTAGTAGGCATTGATAGCCCTCTCCTCCGTGAATTTGTCCAATCCCCTTTTAAAGCTGTCTAGGTCAGTGGACATCACTGCAGCCCGTAGCAGCAACTTCTGCGGTTTAACAATGTGATGCATGAAGAAGCACTTTGTTTTATGTGTCCTGATTCTTCCAGCATTCAGCTTCATTCTAGTGTTATGAGAGAGGGAGAAAAACTTATGTCTAGCCACTTTCTCCAAACCATGCATCATTTGATGAATTTCTATCACAGGCTTCCTCAAACTCGGCCCGCCAGATATTTTGAGACTACAATTCCCATCATCCCTGACCACTGGTCCTGCTAGCTAGGGATCATGGGAGTTGTAGGCCAAAAAAAATCTGGAGGGCCAAGTTTGAGGAAGCCTGCTCTATCATGCCACCTTTCCTAATGATCCCTAGCATGGAATTTGAATTTATTTATTTTTTACAACTGATGTACACTGGGTCAACCTCTTCATCAAGCTATTTACTATGACTCCAAGGTCTTGTTCTGGGTCCATCACCACCATTCCAGACCCCTTGAACGTATATGTGAAATTAAAACTTTTTTTGTCCTCTTTGCGTCCTTAACACTACATAATTGCCTGTGAATAGCTGAAGTATCATCTTCTTAAGTTAGAATTCCACCCCTGGTTAACATTGTTGTGCACGGTCTCAAATCTGAATGTGTGGGCATATCCTATCCCTTGTACATATTCATGTACATTCATGCACATGAACACTATGGCATCTTGTGGTGCTCTACCTAGCATTTCACACACTGCAGCTGCCAATGTATATTTTGAATGGTTGCTAATTCATTGTAGGACCGGTAAGTTTTCTGCTATATTTTCATGGATTGGCCAGATGCAGAGGAGTGGTGGGAGGCAGACCTGCCTTAACTCAATAGCTGCCTGCACTAAAAGAGAGTCAATGTGGTCTAGTGGTCTGAGTATTGGACTAGGACCCGGGAGACCAGGGTTCAAATCCCCACTCAACCGTCATGAAGCTCACTGGGTCAATTTGGGCCAGTCACTGTCCTTCAGCCTAGCCTACCTCACAAGATTGTTGTGAGGATTAAATAAGATGGGGAGAACCATGTGCACCACCTTGAGCTCTTTGGGGGGAAAGGAGTCTATAAGTGCAATAAATAAATGGAAATGCAAATTAAAGGCAGTGGTGCCATCAGGGCAAGATTTGTGGGTTAGAAATCCACTCAGCAGAAGGGCCCCAAACACAGCAGTGCCTATTTTGAAGTAAGCAAAGTACTATTTCTGACTATCTAAAAATGGGGAGAGGATCCCAAGATCATTAAGTCCAGAGCCTAAAATGGCCTAGCAGTACCACTGAGGCCCTGATGGCGCAAACAGTGATATTTAACAATACCGTGTACAGTAATAAAACTGCCAGCACATTTGCAAAGCTGAGGAGGATCTGGGATGGTTTCAAATTGGATGGGGGACCACATGTTGAGATAGGAGTATTGGACTAGATGACCCTCAAGTTCTATGATTTTATTATTCTACTGGCCTAAGTAGATGGGACAACAGATATCTGTCACTGAACTTCCTGTCTCTTTAAATTTTAGGAAACAGCTGTTTGGTGGGGTCAAGGAAAGCAGATTCAGATCAGGACCATGACTCCAGGGAATAGCAGGGGTAAGTTATTTCCCCAATGAAACTCCCCTACCTCAAGGCTGCTCTTTGTCCCACCAGGAGAAACTCTCATATACTTAGACAAAGTGGGGAAGCAATTTTCATTGGGAAAATATCACTGGAGGGAAGGAATCCCCTCTCCTCCCCCCCCCCCCCGTTTGTGATCCCATATACAAATTGAGGGTTTGACTTCTGTGGCTGTTTCCTAAACTGTAAAGAACTGAGAGGTCCAGATTAAGAGTCATAGAATCATAGAATCATAGAGTTGGAAGAGACCACAAGGGCCATCTAGTCCAACCCCCTGCCAAGCAGGAAACACCATCAGAGCACTCCTGACATATGGTTGTCAAGCCTCTGCTTAAAGACCTCCAAAGAAGGAGACTCCACCACACTCCTTGGCAGCAAATTCCACTGTCGAACAGCTCTTACTGTCAGGAAGTTCTTCCTAATGTTTAGGTGGAATCTTCTTTCTTGTAGTTTGGATCCATTGCTCCATGTCCGCTTCTCTGGAGCAGCAGAAAACAACCTTTCTCCCTCCTCTATGTGACATCCTTTTATATATTTGAACATGGCTATCATATCACCCCTTAACCTCCTCTTCTCCAGGCTAAACATGCCCAGCTCCCTTAGCCGTTCCTCATAAGGCATCATTTCCAGGCCTTTGACCATTTTGGTTGCCCTCCTCTGGACATGTTCCAGTTTGTCAGTGTCCTTCTTGAACTGTGGTGCCCAGAACTGGACACAGTAATCCAGGTGAGGTCTGACCAGAGCAGAATACAGAGCAGAATACAGAATACAGAGTCCCCATTACCGTGTCCAGTTAGGCCCTAATTCTGCATAGCACCAACTCTGCATCACAGTCAGTTGTTATAATGCAAAACAGGAAACGACTGCAAGATTACACCCTATTCTGAAGGCCAGACTTCCATGGCTATTGGTATAGTCTGAGGAGAAGCCAAGCAGTTCCACTATCTACATTGTGCAGTGCAGACAGAAACACAGGTCACGTTTTGCTCAGTGAACAAGCCCTAAGTAATAGCGTTTTCATGTGACTAAGGAGAAAACCCCCAATGCCCTGCATTGGATTGCACCATAGCTAGTACAGTACTAGTCTGGAAATGGATACTGTACCCTTCAGCTTTCCCTCTCTCTGTAAGACATGACATGTCTGAACAAATCCTAGCTGCTGTCTCAAGGCTACAAATTGCATAGGCCACTGATTTTCCAGGGGACCCCAGGCTTGACCTGAATGTGTTCAGGACTAACTCAGGAAGAATAACTGCAATATCACACAACCACCCCTAGAAGAGAGTGTGTCCAGTCTTACCAACCTTGACTTGAATCATGGCAGGAGTCTTGGGAGGCCTTGTGTCCCACTTAACAGCATGCTAGCTGGTCCAAGTCAAGCTTCATGATGAAGAACTGTAAGAAGAGGCGAGCAGATACCCTAAGGCTGCCCATCGGCAGGTGGGCATCAGACTAGGTAGGCATAAAGGTAACCTGGACACAGCCTTCCCTGCTATGGTGCTGCATTTCTGCTTAAATTAGCATAATTATTTCTACATTTTCAGCTATTGAATTTGGAATTTTTTTTTTTGCAAATCTGGGTGGTGGCGCTGGTTGTTTTGTCCTCTTTTGAGGGGGGATTCATTTCCTCTTTTTCACCTGTAAGTGACCACCCTAGTCAGGTCACCAAGCATTCACTCAGGCTACACAAGGTGATTGGGAGACCAGCATGCTGAGCTACTGACTGTGCTTTCTAAAACTACACACATACCATCCCCTGCAGAGATCCTGTGGGTGACACTCATGGGTCCCACAGCAAACAAGCCAAGGTGGAACACATTCCCTGTACGTAACCAGCTTGAAAACCACCAGCCCAGCTCTTATGGGCTATTTCACCCCCTGCAGGAAAAGAAAGAAAGCCATTGTCTTGGTACAAGATGCATTTGTAACAATATTCTGAAAGGGAGGGTGAGAGCAAAAAAGCAAACTCCTTCCCAGTTAATCTTGGCCCTCGGCTGTGTCCCACCTACCCCCAGATTGTGTGTGCCTAACCTTAATCATGTGTGCAATTGAACGAGGCTTGCACCTGCACTCCTTGGCTTATCCAACAAACGGTTACGCATGTGTGGTCCCATTCAGTGGCATGTAAGCATCTTCAGCGATGAGGCTCTGGTCCTCTCCAGCTCTGGATAGACTTTGTAACAAAGGGGTTTCTGAAACAGGCCAGGAAAACTGCAAGAAGCTGCCGCAGCCCTCAAACTTTTTTTTCTCTCTCGCTCCTTTTTATTTACTTAAACTGTACACAAATGTAAAATACTCTGACAGCAAAATCTAAGTGAAAGTTGTTTTGTATTTAAATTATTATGGAACAGAACCTATAAGGGACTTTATTAAATAAACAACAACTGGGGTTTTCTTTCTTTCTTCTTCTTTTTTAAAGGATGCACATCTCGTCTGCTATGTGTTGTTGGTATAGAAAAGACACTGACCCAAATGTCACAGAATCAATTTTGTACCCTGAAAAAAATTGGTAGGCCTCACAGCAGAGTATTCAGTATCATTACATGATATATAGATATATGATGACCTTGCCATCTGATAAAAATTACAATTAATATGTTGGCCTCTTTGGTTCCAAAATCTTATGTATAATACATTTCACTGTGTTCATCATCATCATCATCATCATCATTATTATTGCTGCTATAAAAATAACCTTTTTTCTTCTTCTTCAAATGGCAGTTTTCTCTTGACTAAGTCGTGCAACTACATCAGTGCAAACATGAAAAGCAATCATTCGCTTTTAAAAAAAAGAAGCAAAAGATTTAATTTCAAGTATAAAAAAAATATTAAAAAGTCATCTCATTTCAGTCCAGTTTCGTCTAGTACGGGTCAACACTTTTTAAAAATTGCATAGCTCATGCGGCACTTGTTTTTAACCTAGAGATAAGTGAGCAAAGAGAAGTGCACCATCAAGTCCCAACCATTCAAGGCATTGAAATCTGCAAGTGCTATAATAATGTGCATTCAAGCAGTTTGCGAGTGCTATGCTGTAGCATGGGGGGGGGGGAGGGTTGAGCTCTGCAGCCATCCTTGACATATTCTGGAAAGGGTTTTTTTTTTAAATTAAAAAAACCCTCTCCCCACTCTTGTCCCCCCCCCATCCATAAGTCTTCTCCAATGTTCCTCAACCGTTACAAAACGCCTTGCAATTCCACACCTGCATACACTCCCTCAAAAT